>NC_091310.1:12605049-12717549 GCF_038502225.1 Cherax quadricarinatus
AAGACAAGAGAGAGAGGGGTGGGTAGATTGCGTTTTCTTGGACTGTAAGAAGGCGTTTGACACAGTTCCACACAAGAGATTAGTGCAAAAACTGGAGGACCAGGCATGGATAACAGCGAAGGCACTACAATGGATCAGGGAATAACTGTCAGGAAGACAACAGCGAGTTTATGGTACGTGGTGATGTGTCAGAGTGGGCGCCTGTAATGAGCGGGGTGCCACAGGGATCAGTCCTAGGACCGGTACTGTTTCACGTATTTGTGAACGACATGACGGAAGGAATAAACTCCGAGGTGTCCCTGTTTGCAGATGATGTGAAGTTGATGAAGAATTCAGTCGAACGAGGAATAGGCAGAACTACTGAGGGATCTGGACAGGCTGCAGGACTGGTCCCGCAGCTGGCGCCTGGAGTTCAACCCCACCAAGTGCAAAGTCATGAAGATTTGGGAATGGCAAGGACGACCACAGACGGATTACAGTCTAGGGGGCCAGAGCCTACAAACCTCATTCAAAGAAAAGGATCTTGGGGTGAGTATAACACCGGACACTTTACCTGAGGCGCAGATGAACCAAATAACTGCGTTAGCATATGGGCGATTGGCAAACCTGAGAACAGCATTTTGACATCTTAATAAGGAGTCATTCGGGACCCTGTACACTGTGTACATAAGGCCTAAGCTGGAGCATGCAACGCCAGTTTGGAACCCTCACCTAGCCAAGCATTTATGGAAACTAGAGAAAGTGCAAAGCTTCGTAACAAGACTAGTCCCAGAGCTAAGGAGTATGTCCTACGAGGAGAGGTTAAGGGAAATCAACCTGACGAGACTGGAAGACAGGAGAGGTAGGGAAGATATGATAACGACTTAAAATACTGAGAGGAATAGACAAGGTGGACAGACAGGATGTTGCCGAGATGGGACACGGCAACCAGGGGACACAGTTGGAAGTTGATGTCTCAGATGAACCATAGCGATGTCAGGAAATATTTCTTCAGTGACAGAGTTGTCAGGAAGTGGAATAGTTTTGGAAGTGATGTAGTGGAGGCAGGATCTATACAAAGCTTTAAGGAGAGGTATGATGAAGCTCACGGAGCGTGTGTAGTGACTGAATAGCGGCGAGTGAAGAGGCGGGGCCAGGAGCGGAGAGACTACCCCTGCAACCACAACGAGGTGAGTACACACACGCGAGCGAGCGAGCGCGCACGCACGCACGCACGCACGCACGCACGCACGCACGCACACACACACACACACACACACACACACACACACACACACACACACACACACACACACACACACACACATATTTACATATGTACACACTATAGATATTAGGCTGGTAGACAGCAACCTCCCAGGGAGGTACTACCGTCCTGCCAAGTGAGTGTTAAACGGAAACCTGTAATTGTTTTACATTATGGAAGGATTCACGCGAAACAGCCAGATTAACTTAAGACTGATATGAACGTCGTCGGTCAACGTTTGGTCATAAACCTAAACCAACTCCTCAACAGTGACGCAACTACTGGCGCATTCGCTACCTACTAAAGTACTGTAGGTCACCGGAGGCGTATCCAGTTTGGGGAAAAGCAGATCATAACAGTACATCTTGTGACAGTCCTCTATCCCGCCCCACTCTTAATTCGAGTGCCTTGAACTTAGTTCCTTGATATATATAGCAGGTTATGATTTGACGGTAAGGGCGTTTAGCCTACACAGTAGGTTTCTTCAGTCGAGTGCAGAAAAGTTGGTAGAAGCAGAAATGTGAAAACGATGTAATCAGCCCATCACCCTTGATGACATAGTTTTGAGGTGGTCAGTCGCATGTCTTACCTAACAACCTGTCGGTATTTTATACCATTTTAATATTCACTCTGTCAGACTGCAACACAATGGTATCTTTGTACAGAAGAGAAAACGCCCCGGACAGCTTTTACAAGTGAGAATGGTCTGACTTGAGAGAGGCGTGACCTCTCAGTCATTACATTCTTTCTTCTACTAGTGGTCTACATCTCACCTCCTGACAGTAAATAAGGCTCCATACTGTCACTTCAGCTTCACAATGTTTCAGACTGTGGAACAAATACTCTTCTACAGGTTGAAGAACTGACAACCTCAACTCTACGTCTTCAAGGGTGATGGACTGATTACGTCGTCTACGCATCACTTCTGCTTCTGCCATCTTTTCTGTACTCGACTGAAGAAGCCTACTGTGTAGGCAAAACGTTTTGAAATAGTTACCTAACTCTTTCATGTGTGTTAATAATGCTGATGGGAGAACCGGGACGAACGCCAGAACCAGTATAATCCGTCATCACAGAACCTACCGGATAGTCACTTGATGTCTCACCGGAGGTCCCCACTCTGTCTCTCCGGTGATCTACCGAAGCCTTAAGATAACTTAATTTCTTTCTATTAGAAAAACACAAAAATTGCAACATTAAATTCGGAGGGAATGCTTGACCACGGCTGAGCACTGACACCTTTTACAATATAGAAAAACATTACCATTATAGGTAGTAGGTTGGTAGACAGCAACCACCCAGGGAAGTACTACCGTCCTGCCAGATGACTGTGAAACAAAAACCTGTAACTGTTTTGCATGATGGTAGGATTGCTGGTTTCTTTTTCTGTCTCATAAACACGCTAAGATAACAGGGATATCTTGCTACTCCTACTTACACTTTGGTCACACTTCACAGACACGCACATGCATATATATATATACATACATCTAGGTTTTTCTCCTTTTTCTAAATAGCTTTTGTTCTTTTTTATTTCTTCTATTGTCCATGGGGAAGTGGAAAAGAATCTTTCCTCCGTAAGCCATGCGTGTCGTATGAGGCGACTAAAATGCCGGGAGCAATGGGCTAGTAACCCCTTCTCCTGTATACAATTACTAAAAAAGAGAAGAAGAAAAACTTTATAAAACTGGGTTGCTTAAATGTGCGTGGATGTAGTGCGGATGACAAGAAACAGATGATTGCTGATGTTATGAATGAAAAGAAGTTGGATGTCCTGGCCCTAAGCGAAACAAAGCTGAAGGGGGTAGGAGAGTTTCAGTGGGGGGAAATAAATGGGATTAAATCTGGAGTATCTGAGAGAGTTAGAGCAAAGGAAGGGGTAGCAGTAATGTTAAATGATCAGTTATGGAAGGAGAAAAGAGAATATGAATGTGTAAATTCAAGAATTATGTGGATTAAAGTAAAGGTTGGATGCGAGAAGTGGGTCATAATAAGCGTGTATGCACCTGGAGAAGAGAGGAATGCAGAGGAGAGAGAGAGATTTTGGGAGATGTTAAGTGAATGTATAGGAGCCTTTGAACCAAGTGAGAGAGTAATTGTGGTAGGGGACTTGAATGCTAAAGTAGGAGAAACTTTTAGAGAGGGTGTGGTAGGTAAGTTTGGGGTGCCAGGTGTAAATGATAATGGGAGCCCTTTGATTGAACTTTGTATAGAAAGGGGTTTAGTTATAGGTAATACATATTTTAAGAAAAAGAGGATAAATAAGTATACACGATATGATGTAGGGCGAAATGACAGTAGTTTGTTGGATTATGTATTGGTAGATAAAAGACTGTTGAGTAGACTTCAGGATGTACATGTTTATAGAGGGGCCACAGATATATCAGATCACTTTCTAGTTGTAGCTACACTGAGAGTAAAAGGTAGATGGGATACAAGGAGAATAGAAGCATCAGGGAAGAGAGAGGTGAAGGTTTATAAACTAAAAGAGGAGGCAGTTAGGGTAAGATATAAACAGCTATTGGAGGATAGATGGGCTAATGAGAGCATAGGCAATGGGGTCGAAGAGGTATGGGGTAGGTTTAAAAATGTAGTGTTAGAGTGTTCAGCAGAAGTTTGTGGTTACAGGAAAGTGGGTGCAGGAGGGAAGAGGAGCGATTGGTGGAATGATGATGTAAAGAGAGTAGTAAGGGAGAAAAAGTTAGCATATGAGAAGTTTTTACAAAGTAGAAGTGATGCAAGGAGGGAAGAGTATATGGAGAAAAAGAGAGAAGTTAAGAGAGTGGTGAAGCAATGTAAAAAGAGAGCAAATGAGAGAGTGGGTGAGATGTTATCAACAAATTTTGTTGAAAATAAGAAAAAGTTTTGGAGTGAGATTAACAAGTTAAGAAAGCCTAGAGAACAAATGGATTTGTCAGTTAAAAATAGGAGAGGAGAGTTATTAAATGGAGAGGTAGAGGTATTGGGAAGATGGAAGGAATATTTTGAGGAATTGTTAAATGTTGATGAAGATAGGGAAGCTGTGATTTCGTGTATAGGGCAAGGAGGAATAACATCTTGTAGGAGTGAGGAAGAGCCAGTTGTGAGTGTGGGGGAAGTTCGTGAGGCAGTAGGTAAAATGAAAGGGGGTAAGGCAGCCGGGATTGATGGGATAAAGATAGAAATGTTAAAAGCAGGTGGGGATATAGTTTTGGAGTGGTTGGTGCAATTATTTAATAAATGTATGGAAGAGGGTAAGGTACCTAGGGATTGGCAGAGAGCATGCATAGTTCCTTTGTATAAAGGCAAAGGGGATAAAAGAGAGTGCAAAAATTATAGGGGGATAAGTCTGTTGAGTGTACCTGGTAAAGTGTATGGTAGAGTTATAATTGAAAGAATTAAGAGTAAGACGGAGAATAGGATAGCAGATGAACAAGGAGGCTTTAGGAAAGGTAGGGGGTGTGTGGACCAGGTGTTTACAGTGAAACATATAAGTGAACAGTATTTAGATAAGGCTAAAGAGGTCTTTGTGGCATTCATGGATTTGGAAAAGGCGTATGACAGGGTGGATAGGGGGGCAATGTGGCAGATGTTGCAAGTGTATGGTGTAGGAGGTAGGTTACTGAAAGCAGTGAAGAGTTTTTACGAGGATAGTGAGGCTCAAGTTAGAGTATGTAGGAAAGAGGGAAATTTTTTCCCAGTAAAAGTAGGCCTTAGACAAGGATGTGTGATGTCACCGTGGTTGTTTAATATATTTATAGATGGGGTTGTAAGAGAAGTAAATGCGAGGGTCTTGGCAAGAGGCGTGGAGTTAAAAGATAAAGAATCACACACAAAGTGGGAGTTGTCACAGCTGCTCTTTGCCGATGACACTGTGCTCTTGGGAGATTCTGAAGAGAAGTTGCAGAGATTGGTGGATGAATTTGGTAGGGTGTGCAAAAGAAGAAAATTAAAGGTGAATACAGGAAAGAGTAAGGTTATGAGGATAACAAAAAGATTAGGTGATGAAAGATTGAATATCAGATTGGAGGGAGAGAGTATGGAGGAGGTGAACGTATTCAGATATTTGGGAGTGGACGTGTCAGCGGATGGGTCTATGAAAGATGAGGTGAATCATAGAATTGATGAGGGAAAAAGAGTGAGTGGTGCACTTAGGAGTCTGTGGAGACAAAGAACTTTGTCCTTGGAGGCAAAGAGGGGAATGTATGAGAGTATAGTTTTACCAACGCTCTTATATGGGTGTGAAGCGTGGGTGATGAATGTTGCAGCGAGGAGAAGGCTGGAGGCAGTGGAGATGTCATGTCTGAGGGCAATGTGTGGTGTGAATATAATGCAGAGAATTCGTAGTTTGGAAGTTAGGAGGAGGTGCGGGATTACCAAAACTGTTGTCCAGAGGGCTGAGGAAGGGTTGTTGAGGTGGTTCGGACATGTAGAGAGAATGGAGCGAAACAGAATGACTTCAAGAGTGTATCAGTCTGTAGTGGAAGGAAGGCGGGGTAGGGGTCGGCCTAGGAAGGGTTGGAGGGAGGGGGTAAAGGAGGTTTTGTGTGCGAGGGGCTTGGACTTCCAGCAGGCATGCGTGAGCGTGTTTGATAGGAGTGAATGGAGACAAATGGTTTTTAATACTTGACGTGCTGTTGGAGTGTGAGCAAAGTAACATTTATGAAGGGATTCAGGGAAACCGGCAGGCCGGACTTGAGTCCTGGAGATGGGAAGTACAGTGCCTGCACTCTGAAGGAGGGGTGTTAATGTTGCAGTTTAAAAACTGTAGTGTAAAGCACCCTTCTGGCAAGACAGTGATGGAGTGAATGATGGTGAAAGTTTTTCTTTTTCGGGCCACCCTGCCTTGGTGGGAATCGGCCGGTGTGATAATAAATAAATAAATAATTACCATTATGAGACCGAAAGAAGAGGAATGCGTGGGAGTATTTTGATTCGACTCATGTTAAGAGGGAAGAGATTCGAGTCCTCGGCTAACCAACCCTTGGCTGCGGCAGGGAGACATATATCTCCCTATCATTCCCTGAATGGGCTGTCATCTTAAGACAGGGTAACTGCTTTCTTACAAGCATCGCTAGTTAAGGCAGCCAAGTCCTCAGTTCCCTCTCCACCTCGTAATGTGTTCCGTTAACTAGGTGCTTCTCTGTATAATTACTTAATCAACTTATGTGATTTCTCCACTTAAGCTCCCCTTTTGCGTCCGATTTGCCCTTTAGTGACTTCCGTTATTGCTACGTCCCTGAATACATTAATTAATATTTTTTTTTATAAATATTGCATTCTATGCGAAAGTCATATTCCTTTTGGTATTTGTATATAATAACATTCAAACAAACTTGGATGTATGTCATTAAGTCTGATGCAAAGAGAGAAACCAAGACTGACTGACTTTTTGTAGCCTCAGTTAGAGACACTTAGCAGCTCTGCAGTGGGTCTATGACCAAGGATGAAATATTGTATGTATTTTTCTGTGTTTCATATTTCTCTCTCGGTTTTTTCACACTCAAACGTATGTTGACGTTCTATGTTACCGTTAATTTTCGAATTTAAGAGACTGTAGTGACGTTAGAATTGATACAGTAATACCCTTCATTTCTGTGTTAGTAGATTTCCTTCTCTGTACCCTCAGACAACTTTCCTTCTCTGTACCCTCAGACAACTTTCCTTCTCTGTACCCTCAGACAACTTTCCTTCTCTGTACCCTCAGACAACTTTCCTTCTCTGTACCCTCAGCTTTCCTTCTCTGTACCCTCAGACAACTTTCCTTCTCTGTACCCTCAGACAACTTTCCTTCTCTGTACCCTCAGCTTTCCTTCTCTGTACCTTCAGACAACTTTCCTTTTCTGTTCCATCAGACAACTTTCCTTCTCTGTTCCCTCAGACAACTTTCCTTCTCTGTTCCTTCAGACATCTTTCCTTCTCTGTACCCTCAGACAACTTTCCTTCTCTGTACCCTCAGACAACTTTCCTTCTCTGTACCCTCAGACAACTTTCCTTCTCTGTACCCTCAGACAACTTTCCTTCTCTGTACCCTCAGACAACTTTCCTTCTCTGTACCCTCAGACAACTTTCCTTCTCTGTACCCTCAGCTTTCCTTCTCTGTACCCTCAGCTTTCCTTCTCTGTACCCTCAGACAACTTTCCTTCTCTGTTCCTTCAGACATCTTTCCTTCTCTGTACCCTCGGACAACTTTCCATCTCTGTTCCCTCAGCTTTCCTTCTCTGTACCCTCAGACATCTTTCCTTCTCTGTACCCTTAGACGACTTTCCTTCTCTGTACCCTCGGTTTTCCTTCTCTGTACCTTTAGACAACTTTCCTTCTCTGTTCCTTCAGACATCTTTCCTTCTCTGTACCCTCGGTTTTCCTTCTCTGTACCTTTAGACAACTTTCCTTCTCTGTTCCTTCAGACATCTTTCCTTCTCTGTACCCTCAGACAACTTTCCTTCTCTGTACCCTCAGACAACTTTCCTTCTCTGTACCCTCAGACAACTTTCCTTCTCTGTTCCCTCAGAAAACTTTCCTTCTCTGTTCCTTCAGACATCTTTCCTTCTCTGTACCCTCGGACAACTTTCCTTCTCTGTTCCCTCAGCTTTCCTTCTCTGTACCTTCAGACAACTTTCCTTCTCTGTTCCCTCAGACAACTTTCCTTCTCTGTACCCCCATACAACTTTCCTTCTCTGTACCCTCAGAAAACTTTCCTTCTCTGTACCCTCAGACAACTTTCCTTCTCTGTACCCTCAGACAACTTTCCTTCTCTGTTCCCTCAGACAACTTTCCTTCTCTGTTCCCTCAGACAACTTTCCTTCTCTGTACCCTCAGAAAACTTTCCTTCTCTGTTCCCTCAGCTTTCCTTCTCTGTACCTTCATTCAACTTTCCTTCTCTGTTCCTTCAGACATCTTTCCTTCTCTGTACCCTCAGACAACTTTCCTTCTCTGTACCCTCAGACAACTTTCCTTCTCTGTACCCTCAGAAAACTTTCCTTCTCTGTACCCTCAGACAACTTTCCTTCTCTGTACCCTCAGACAACTTTCCTTCTCTGTTCCCTCAGACAACTTTTCTTCTCTGTTCCCTCAGACAACTCTCCTTCTCTGTTCCCTCAGAGAGCTCTCCTTCTCTGTACCCTCAGACAACTTTCCTTCTCTGTTCCCTCAGACAACTTTCCTTCTCTGTTCCCTCAGACAACTTTTCTTCTCTGTTCCCTCAGACAACTCTCCTTCTCTGTTCCCTCAGAGAGCTCTCCTTCTCTGTACCCTCAGACAACTTTCCTTCTCTGTAGCCTCAGACAACTTTCATTTTCTGTACCCTCAGACAACTTTCATTCTCTGTTCCCTCAGACAACTTTCCTTCTCTGTTCCCTCAGCTTTCCTTCTCTGTACCCTCAGACAACTTTCCTTCTCTGTTCCTTCAGACATCTTTCCTTCTCTGTACCCTCGGACAACTTTCCTTCTCTGTTCCCTCGGTTTTCCTTCTCTGCACCCTCAGACAACTTTCCTTCTCTGTTCCTTCAGACATCTTTCCTTCTCTGTACCCTTAGACGACTTTCCTTCTCTGTACCCTCGGACAACTTTCCTTCTCTGTTCCCTCGGTTTTCCTTCTCTGTACCCACAGACAACTTTCCTTCTCTGTTCCTTCAGACATCTTTCCTTCTCTGTACCCTTAGACGACTTTCCTTCTCTGTTCCCTTGGTTTTCCTTCTCTGTACCTTCAGACAGCTTTCCTTTTTTGTTCCCTCAGACAACTTTCCTTCTCTGTTCCTTCAGACATCTTTCCTTCTCTGTACCCTCAGACAACTTTCCTTCTCTGTACCCTCAGACAACTTTCCTTCTCTGTACCCTCAGACAACTTTCCTTCTCTGTACCCTCAGACAACTTTCCTTCTCTGTACCCTCAGCTTTCCTTCTCTGTACCCTCAGCTTTCCTTCTCTGTACCCTCAGACAACTTTCCTTCTCTGTACCCTCAGCTTTCCTTCTCTGTACCCTCAGACAACTTTCCTTCTCTGTTCCTTCAGACATCTTTCCTTCTCTGTACCCTCGGACAACTTTCCTTCTCTGTTCCCTCAGGTTTCCTTCTCTGTACCCTCAGACATCTTTCCTTCTCTGTACCCTTAGACGACTTTCCTTCTCTGTACCCTCGGTTTTCCTTCTCTTTACCTTCAGACAACTTTCCTTCTCTGTTCCCTCAGATAACTTTCCTTCTCTGTTCCTTCAGACATCTTTCCTTCTCTGTACCCTCAGACAACTTTCCTTCTCTGTACCCTCAGACAACTTTCCTTCTCTGTACCCTCAGAGAACTTTCCTTCTCTGTACCCTCAGACAACTTTCCTTCTCTGTACCTTGAGACAACTTTCCTTCTCTGTTCCCTCAGACAACTTTCCTTCTCTGTTCCTTCAGACATCTTTCCTTTTCTGTACCCTCAGACAACTTTCCTTCTCTGTACCCTCAGACAACTTTCCTTCTGTGTACCCTCAGACAACTTTCCTTCTCTGTACCCTCAGACAACTTTCCTTCTCTGTACCCTCAGCTTTCCTTCTCTGTACCCTCAGCTTTCCTTCTCTGTACCCTCAGACAACTTTCCTTCTCTGTTCCCTCAGACAACTTTCCTTCTCTGTTCCCTCAGACAACTCTCCTTCTCTGTTCCCTCAGACAGCTCTCCTTCTCTGTACCCTCAGACAACTTTCCTTCTCTATACCCTCAGACAACTTTCCTTCTCTGTACCCTCAGACAACTTTCCTTCTCTGTACCCTCAGACAACTTTCATTTTCTGTACCCTCAGACAACTTTCATTCTCTGTTCCCTCAGACAACTTTCCTTCTCTGTTCTTTCAGCTTTCCTTCTCTGTACCCTCAGACAACTTTCCTTCTCTGTTCTTTCAGCTTTCCTTCTCTGTTCCCTCAGACAACTTTCCTTCTCTGTACCCCCATACAACTTTCCTTCTCTGTACCCTCAGAAAACTTTCCTTCTCTGTACCCTCAGACAACTTTCCTTCTCTGTATCCTCAGACAACTTTCCTTCTCTGTTCCCTCAGACAACTTTCCTTCTCTGTTCCCTCAGACAACTTTCCTTCTCTGTTCCCTCAGACAACTTTCCTTCTCTGTTCCCTCAGACAACTCTCCTTCTCTGTTCCCTCAGACAGCTCTCCTTCTCTGTACCCTCAGACAATTTTCCTTCTCTGTACCCTCAGACAACTTTCCTTCTCTGTACCCTCAGACAACTTTCATTTTCTGTACCCTCAGACAAATTTCCTTCTCTGTTCCCTCAGACAAATTTCCTTCTCTGTTCCCTCAGACAACTTTCCTTCTCTGTTCCCTCAGACAACTTTCCTTCTCTGTTCCCTCAGAGAACTCTCCTCTGTTCCCTCAGAGAACTCTCCTCTGTTCCCTCAGACAGCTCTCCTTCTCTGTACCCTCAGACAACTTTCCTTCTCTGTACCCTTAGACAACTTTCATTTTCTGTACCCTCAGACAACTTTCATTCTCTGTTCCCTCAGACAACTTTCCTTCTCTGTTCCCTCAGCTTTCCTTCTCTGTACCCTCAGACAACTTTCCTTCTCTGTTCCCTTAGACAACTTCCCTTCTATAACGCCCTTGTAGAACAGTATGACAGCCAACTAAAGAATTTTAAACTTCTCGTGCACGATCAAGATGAAGAGAAAAAAAGCAAGATAATTCTGGCAAAGAAGTATAAGGAAGAGCTGCGCAGACGAGAAAACTTATTAGATGTACAGGAAGCGGAACGACTCCAAAGCGAGAATCTTGTGGGGAGAATACGTTTCCTAGGAAACGGATTAAGGAATAAGCACAATGAACTGGAGTCCCTCCCTGATGATTATGCTGATCTTCAATATAGTCATCACGAAGAGGCACGTCAAGGTTACGAGGCCCTCACTGAGAAACCGACCTGCTGTCTCTTTAGTCAGATTTAGAACAAATCTCTGCAGATAAAGGAGTATCGAGAACCATCCGATAATGATAAACTGAGACTCCAGGAACTCCAGGCTGAGCAAGCAATCTATGTAGAGCACCAAGACGAGTGGACCGAGCAAACTGATGCCTGCAATTACTTTGTGATAACAGGAAGCAAACAGATAGATAACCAGCGTGAGTCTGCCAAAGCAGCAGCGGAGATAGACAATACATCCGTCTCGCGGGCTTGAGTCTCTCACCCAGGCTGTCAGTGGAAGCAGAGTTGATTTTCACATCTGTGAGGAAGATTACCAGGCCCCTCTACCTGAAATATAGACGTTTGATCTATGAGAATTTCTACTAAAGGTCTAGCCATAAAAGATGGATAGAATGAACTACTCCATGTACCTGAGGAGTGTTCGTCCAGAGTAGACTGGTTTAACCGCCTTCCTACTCCGTGTGTACAAACCTTCCTCCGGGTGTTGAACAATTTCCTTGGGTGCAGACTGGGAGGATTGAGTCTGCATCTGATACTAACTTTTTCTTTGGCATTTGCGAAGTTGCTAAAGTTAAATTTGCAACACCTGGTCCACCATAATGTTAGTGCTAGTGGACCATAAGCCCACATGGCTATCATACTAGAATATCAGTACGCTTCGCTTACTGTATAAGCGAAACGTTTCGCCTACACAGGCTACATTTTTCCCCTGAAGAAATTGAAACCTTAGTTTCCGTATGATAATTTGTCACTGCCTGTTCCGATTTACTCTAAATCTACAATGGTATGACAGAAGTGGCTGGGCTTGTAGGCTAACGAAATATATTTCTGGGGTCGCCAAGCTACCGTGATATACCTATTGTAGTTATTATTACTGCTGTATTGATTTTAGACAGCATCCTTATCTCTGTGAATAATCTACCCCTCACGAAAGGTTCCTTGATGTTGGTGAGGGGCTCTTGATTTAGGGAATTGGATCTGTGCTCCAGTTTCCCGAATTAAGCCTGAATGCCTTCCACATCCCCCGCCCCAGGCGCTGTATAATCCTACGGGTTTAGCGCTTCCCCTTGACTATAATAATAATAATCTGTGAATAATCTTCTGGTTCTGGCGGACATATATGTAAGGGAAAATCTCCACGACTTAAACATGCATCATTGGCCACATACTGGAAGGCAGACTTACCCTGAGGATTGAAAGACATGAAAACACTGAATGAACAACTAATTAAATTGCTGCTTTTGTTGTTATTGGTGGCGGTTATGGTGATTAGAATGATTAGAATGATTAAGATGATTATAATTATGATAAGAATGATTAGGGTGATTATTTGGTTGTGTTAACACTCCAGGACATCTAATGCCAGTGACATCTACTAAGCTGAAGATAAAAACTTCATCAGCTTGGTTTTTACATGAACTGTGTTCACTGTGAACCAGTGTTGAGTAAGAACACTTTGAACCCTGGGAAGCTGTTCTAAACCAGATGTATTTTTGTTACTGTGTGATCCGAGAAAGGTATCCCTTTACTGCTGAATGCCTCATCCCACGATACTGAATTAGTGCGGAGTGCGGGATAAGTTGATTATGCAGCTGAATATCTGCTTTGAAGATTTGTAGGGAATCCGAAGAGGCATTTACAAGTCATAAGGAAACTAGTGTCCTCATTACTACAATGAAAATGAAAAATTGGGATATTACAAAGACCAAATCTAATTCAACCCTTTCAAAGAGACCACATTAGCTTGAAGCCATTCAGAAGTTGCACTATCAAGCAAGCAACATGGAAGGGTTGAAGCCTATCAGATGTGACACTCAGAAATTATCGCATGAGGAGCAGTATTCAAATTTTGCCCGTTTCCAAAAAAGCAAATTGTAACCCACACAAACCAAATTGCGACCCACACAGACCAAATTGTGACCCACACAGACCAAATCAATTCAGACTTCTCCAAGTAAGATTGACCATTTTTAGAGAAAATACAGTTAATATATAAGGTCACAGAGATGTTATAGACATACAAAAGCGGGACTGAGGACTGTCATAGGATGATCCTTTATGAGCTGCTCTTCCGCAGACAGGATACACCACCTTAGAGTGGTAGTACTTTAGTGGGTGGCGAAAGCTACTGTAGTTGCATCAATATTGAGGAGTCGGTTTAGGTTCCCTTAAGACCAAGCGTTGACCTGCTACGTTGATTAAGGATCGTCATATCATTTGAAAGTTTTGACTATTTTGATTGAATTCCATGTTTGCTTTAGGGCAAGAAGAACATAAATACAAGTTTTGATAACTGAAAGATGTTGGGGCTTCGGTATCCTTTTTTTTTTTTTTTTTTTTTTTTTTTCAAAATTTGTCTTCTCACGTGCATGTTTTCATTTTTGGCTCTCCAGTACCTTCCAATAAATGTTCCTTTGTTATTATTTCAAATTTATTTTTAGAACAATCTTTCATTACATTTTCAATATGCTACAGAAAACTCTGTACAGATTATTTAAACCTGTCCCAAGTTATATTATCCAATATAGTTTCCCTGAAATACTATGTTAAAGCCTTATTTTTACCATATATAATCTACTCATTTTTTCACTTAAATCATTTTGCTACAAATGTTATACCGAATAGAACATAATTTTATCCAGTGGATAAAATGGATAATGGCTGCGCGATGCCTTCTCTTAATTTTATTAGTTCAGTGATATGCTGATGTTTACAAGTCATTACATGACTCATTACATGACTCATTACATGACTCATTACATGACTCATTACATGATTCATTACACTCTTCAAGGAATTTTATCAATCATTCATTTGCAATTTCAGCTTGATAAACTACTAACATTTCTTCCCTTCAGACTCTCCTCCACACTGTTCAGTTCTTGTCTAATAAAGACACATTTCAAATACTTTGTTCTAATTCAGTTTGTTAGAGTATAACATATATTATAGAGTATACATTTATTATCATACAGCGCTGCCTCTTTTATTCTAGTTCTTTGTTTTCCTTTATTATACCAACATAATTATAATCTATTTTAGTATTATACTTTTCCGGGCCTTTTATACCCTTCTCTATATCATTCTAATAATTTTTTTATCTATATCCTTTATTATCTTAATTAATATTTTGCATTACTTCTATACCCCTTCTAAAAATTATATTGTCTTTATTTTGTTTATCTCTCAGTCCTACCTTGATTTTTATTCCAGTTTATTCATATTCTCCTTCCATCCACTTATTTTTTGCTAGTGTAAAAGTAGTGTGTGCCGAGTGTTTGTTTATAACTCACTTCGTGAAGAATAAAACCTCTAATTAATTATGTTAAGGACACATTCTCTCGAAGTTATTGTAATACAAACAAGGTTTTAATTTACAGCCAGCGGTGATGCATCTTAAAGAAGAGCAGAGCTGAGACCTGCCTCCTTGTACACAAAGGGCGTGTCACCTTACCTGTGGACACACAATCCCATTAATTCAACATTAGTTATTCACCCGCATGTTCGCTCTCCACCCTTCATTACTTGTCTTTTGTTTGAGCCCTTGTTCATTCCGTACTGCTCCAGGATACATTACACCTTCATTCACTCCCTCTTGACCATTCCTTCTCCAGCGCTTCTCTCATACGGTTAGAATTACTCTCATTATAGTAATTATGTTCATGTAATTTGTTTACACATGGAGACGAATGGTTTAGGGAAGTGGTTCTCAACTGGTGGTCCATGGTGACATTTTGGGTGATCCAGAGAACGTTCACTATATTTGGTAATAAATTGAAGACTGGTGCATATAGTCTGAAATCTATCGAAAATAAAGTGTGGATCAGCGACATGCACATTGTCCAGCGTGAACGGGGATGGTCGGATAATGGATTCGACCGTGTTAGCTGCAACGACAGTTAAACAGTGGAAGCGATATCAAGTAAACCTTGCGTGCTGAGGCAGTTGGTTCGTGACGACGTGTGTGTGTGGGGGGGGGTGCACTCACCTAATTGTGGTTGCAGGGGTCGAGACTCAGCTCTTGGCCCCGCCTTTTCACTGATCGCTACTAGGTCCTCTCCCTCTCTGCTTCCTGAGCTTTGTCATACCTCTTCTTAAAACTATGTATGGTTCCTGCCTCCACTACTTCACTTGCTAGGCTATTCCACTTCCTGACGACTCTATGACTGAAGAAATATTTCCTAACGTCCCTGTGACTCGTCTGAGTCTTCAGCTTCCAATTGTGACCCCTTGTTTCTGTGTCCCCTCTCTGGAACATCCTGTCTCTGTCCACCTTGTCTATTACCCGCTGTATCTTGTATGTCGTTATCATGTCTCCCCTGACCCTTCTGCCCTCCAGTGTCGTCAGTCCGATTTCCCTCAACCTTTCCTCGTACGACATTCCCCTGAGCTCTGGAACTAGCCTTGTTGCAAACCTTTGTACTTCCTCTAACTTCTTGACGTGCTTGACCAGGTGTGGGTTCCAGACTAGTGCTGCATACTCCAGTATGGGCCTAACATACACAGTGTACAGTGTCTTGAACGATTCCTTATTAAGGTATCGGAACGCTATTCTCAGGTTTGCCAGGAGTCCGTATGCTGCAGCAGTTATTTGGTTGATGTGTGCCTCCGGTGACGTGCTCGGTGTTATGGTCACCCCCAAGATCTTTCTCCCTGAGTGAGGTCTGTAGTCTTTGTCCACCTAGCCTATACTCTGCTGTCTTCTTTGCCTCTCCCCAATCTTCATGACTTTGCATTTGGCTGGGTTGAATTCGAGAAGCCAGTTTCTGACAACGTGTCCAGCTTGTCCAGGTCTCTTTGCAGTCCTGCCTCATCCTCATCCGATTTAATTCCTCTCATCAACTTCACATCTGCGAATAGGGACACTTCAGAGTCTATTCCTTCCATCATGTCGCTCGCATATATCAAAAATAGCACTGGTCCTAGAACTGACCCCTGTGGGACCCCGCTCCTCAAAGGCGCCCACTGTGATACCTCTTCACGTACCATGTCTCGTTATTGCCTCTTTGTCAGGTATTCCCTGATCCATTGCAGTGCCCTCCCTGTTATATGCGCCTGATCCTCTTCCAGCTTCTGCACTAATCTCTTGCGAGGAACTGTGTCAAAGGCCTTCCTGCAGTCCAGGAAAAGGCAATCAACCCACCCCTCTCTCTCGTGTCTTACTTCTGTTACCCTGTCATAAAACTCCAGAAGGTTTGTGACACAGAATTTGCCTTCCATGAATCCATTCTGGTTTTCATTTATAATCTTGTTCTGCTCCAGGTGTTCCACCACTCTCCTCCTGATAATCTTCTCCATGACTTGGCATACTATACATGTTAGAGACACAGGTCTGTAGTTTAGTGCCTCGTTTCTGTCTCCTTTCTTAAATATGGGGACTACATTTGCCGTCTTCCATATCTCAGGTAGTAGCCCAGTTTCAAGGGATGTGTTGAAGATTGTGGTTAGGGGCACGTGCAGCATCTCTGCTCCTTCTCTAAGGACTCACTAAGAGATGTCCAGTCCCATCGCCTTTGAGGTATCAAGGTGACTTAGCAGATTCTGCACCTCCTCCTCGGTTGTTCGTATGTCATCCAGCACTTGTTGGTATATTCCCAGAGCCCTTCCTGTCTCTGCTGTGGAAACTTCCTTAAATCTGTTTAGCTCCTCACATACCTCCTGATCATTTCTTGTGAGTTCTCCACCTTCTGCCCTCATTCTGATCACCTGGTCTTTGATTGTTGTCTTCCTCCTGATGTGGCTATACAACAGTTTCGGGTCAGTCTTGACTTTCGATGCTATGTTATTTTCATACTGTCGCTGGGCCTCCCTCCTTACCTGTGCGTACTCGTTCCTGGCTCTGCGACTAATCTCCCTATTTTCATGTGTTCTCTGCTTTCTGTACTTTTTCAATTCTCTATTGCACTTAGTTTTTACCTCCTTACACCGTCGGGTAAACCAGGGGCTCGTTCTGGTCTTCCCATTGTTTCTGTTGCCCTTGGGAATAAACCTTTCCACTGCCTCCTTGCATTTTGTTGTTACATATTCCATCATTTCATTTGCTGGCTTTCCTGCCAGTTCTCTGTCCCACGGAACCTCCTGCAGGAAGTTTCTCAACCTTATGTAGCCCCCTCTTTTATTGTCTAGCTTTTTCCATTCAACTCCTGTTACTCTCCACTTGCAACTCTACTATGTATTCAAAGCATAGAACCACGTGGTCACTAGCTCCTACGGGACTCTCATATGTGATGTCCTCAATGTCTGATTTGCCCAGGGTGAACACAAGGCCCAATCTTGCTGGTTCATCCTCCCCTCTCACTCTGGTAGTGTCCTTAACATGTTGGTGCATGAGGTTTTCCAGCACCACATCCAACATCTTGGCTCTCCATGTTTTGGGACCCCCACGTGGCTCCAGGTTTTTCCAGTCAGTCTCCCTGTGTTTGAAATCACCCATAACCAGCAACTTTGCTCGAGTGAGCTCTTCTTGCTACCTCCGCAAGTGTGTCCACCATTGCTCTGCTGCTCTCCTCCTCTCCTCATATTCCTCTCTTGGCCTCCTGTAGTTCTGTGGTGGATTATACATCACTACAATGACCACCTTATGCTCCCCAGACGGAAGTGTACCTTCTATGTAGTACCTTTTTCAAGTCTCGTCTATGCCTCCCATTTTCTCGAATTTCCATCTTTTTTTACGAGCAGTGCAACCCCTCCTCCCCCTCTGCCCCTTCAATCTTTAATTATGATCTGATATCCTGGTGGGAAGATTGCATCTGTTATTGTCTCAGTGAGTTTTGTTTCTGTAACTGCTATGATGTCTGGGGACTTCTCATTGATTCTTTCTTGCCACTCCTCATATTTATTCGTTAATCCATCCGTATTTGTGTACCAAACCTTCAACTTCTCTTCTAATACTGTAACTGTGGTCCTGGAGGAATACTGGGGTTGGGAGAGCTGGAGCCCTGGTGGGGGCCTGTGGGGGTTGTGTGTGTGTGGGGGGGGTGAGCGCGCGGGCCATTACTGTTGTTTTGTGCAGTTGACACTGAACTGCTGAGTTGATTAGTTGTGTGGTTCGTCCTGCACTGTTTTACAGGTGTTATGTAAGCTGATTTGGTTTTCTACTATAAAATGTAATATAAAAGGAAGCTGGGAGGAAGATTTGAATAGCGTGAAATATTTCTGGCCAGTTATTGTGTTGCTGTGTGCTGTGTTGTGTTGCTGTGTGCTGTGTTGTACTGGTTTATGCTGTTTATGAACCTGATGGTGTTTTATCATTGCATATGTATTATTATCTTCTGTTTTTTCTACCTTTAATAATGCCAAACTTGACATATAATAAATACATGTCGTTATATTATCCACAGATATATGGCAATGACAGGAATGAAAGTTAAACACAAGTATTCTGAGGAGTACACTAAATTCGGCTTCACCAGTCAAGAAAAAGATGACACGGAATTACCACTGTGTTATTTATTTCAAAGTTTTGGGGAAAGACTCACTGAAGAGAACTCTGATTAAACTCCATCTCGAAAAGTGCCACCCTAATTTGTTGCAAAAGGATAAAGATTATTTCTAGCGGCACTTTTAAAGAGGCAACGCCTTGACGCGACAGGTACATTCTATGAAAAAACCACCCATGCAGTGCGCGCTTCCTACATTGTCGCATACAGAGTCGCACAGGCTAAGAAGCCTGATACGATTTTAGAGAAACTTTTGCAAAAGAAATGGTGCGGCTTGTTGTCGGCGAGGACGCAGCACGGAAGCTGAATGATATATCAGTTTCTAATGACACAGTGTCGAGACGGATAAATGAGATCTCACAAAACATCAGTGAACAAGTTGTGGATGAAATAAAGAAATCTCCATTGTTTGCCATACAGTTGGATGAACAAGTTGATGTCTCACTGTCTTCTCAGCTATTTGTATTTGCACGATACATGGCTGAGGAAGACTTCAAAGACGAGTTTCTCTTTTGTAAGACTTCTGATACCACCACAAGGGCTCAGGATGAGTTAGAAATTATTAACAATTTCGTTGAAGTAAGTGGTTTGGATTGGGTAAATTTGGTGGGTGTTACCACTGACGGCGCACCTGCGATGCTAGGTTCAAGATCAGGCTTTCAAGCGTTAGTGCAACGGCGTAGCTCCATTGGTAACAGGAGTTCACTGTTTCATTCACAAAAAGCAAGTGGCATCAAAAACCCTACCTGATCATCTGAACACCATTTTAAAAGGATTGGTGAAGTTAGTTAATTACATCATATCATCAGCAGTGAACGCTAGACTGTTCAGAAAATTATGCCATGACATGGGTTCCGACTTCGAGGAGTTGCTGCACCGTGCAGAACACTTCTGCACGGGAAAGGTGGTTTGACAACAAAGCTAGAACTGTCAGAATTAGAAATACCATACCTTGTCGATATTTTTGGTGTCTTGAACAAACTGAATCTTCAGCTCCAAGGGAAAGGAGCAAATGTGTTCTCACCAAGGAATCATCAAGGCTTTCCTTGAGAAATTAAAACTCTGGATCGGAAGAGTCGATGGTAAAAATTTAGTTCAATTTCCATGTGTGGATGCCATGCTAGGGAAAAAGGAAGCCATTCAGGTGCATATTGTAGAGCACTTACAAAAGCTGCCGGATGAATTTCAGCGATACTCTCCGGAGGTAGATATGACAAGGGATGGGTTTTCTTTTTCAGGAATCCATTCGTAACAGATGTTCATGGTGTTCCAGAGGCTATGCAGGAGTTCTTGGATCTGAAAAATGATTTGGCAGCTAAAGATGTGTACCAGCGGTCTACCATGGAAAAATTTTGGGCCAGTTTGATTGTTACTCAAATCTGCCAACACATGCAGTCAGATTTCTTTTGCCATTTGCATCAACTTAAATGTGTGAAGGTGGATTTTTATGTTGCACATTAAGTCCAAACAGAGGAATCGGCCTGCAGTTGAAAGCGATATTCGTCGTGCATTATCAAGTACCACTACTAACATTGAGAAGCTTGTCAGCGAGAAGAGAATCCAAAAGTCTGGTTGCAAGGAAAAGTGAAATAATCATATTTCAAAGAAAAATATTGGCTGTGTGCTTCATAATTTCAAAATTGTTTGTTAGAAAGAAATTTCACAGCAAAATGTTAGATATGTATTCATTAATTTCCAGGAAATGATGTATGCATGAAATATATTTCAGACCAAAATGTTACATAATTATTATTTTATATAACTTCTAGAATTTCTGTGTATAAGATGAGTTGGTAGAGTATGTATGAAGAGGAACTTAAAAGTAAATATAAGAAAGAGTAAGGTGATAAGGATAAAAAAAAATTAGGAAACGGAAGAATGGATATCAGATTGGAGGGCGAGAGTATGGAGGAGGTGAACGTCTTCAGATATTTAGAAGTGGACTTGTCAGCAGATGGGTCTATGAAAGATGAGGTGAATCATAGAATTGACGAGGAGGAAAAAGGGAGTGGTGAACTGAGGAGTCTGTGGAGACAAAGAACTTTGATAAATTAGACACATGTGCAACACATGTGCAGTGTCTGACACTGCAACTTCTTGGGATCTTAATACTTGGGAATTCTTCGCTTGCCTAATTCTTGGGCACGACCTACTTCCACATTGAACAAATGTGACACCACCTATGACTGCTGCACCTCTCCTGCCAACGGTTTATAAGCTCCTTCTCCGCACGTATGCCGTATTCTATTCAAGATTGATGGACTGACCACATCGACTAAAGGTTGAGGGACTGATTACCTCATTCTCCTCCTGTTCTTCAAGATTCTCCTTTGTATGGACTGATGAAGCCACTGTGTGGCGAAACGTTTCCTCAATAAAGATTCCCAAGAGTTGCACATGTGTCTAATTTATCAACATGTCGGTTCTCTGAACCATTCATCTACAAAGAACTTTGTCCATGAAAGCAAAGAGGGGAATGTTTAAGAGTATAGTTAAACCAACGCTCTTCTATGGGTGTGAGGCATGGGTTGTGCATGATGCAACAAGAAGAAGCCTGAAGGCAGTGGATATCTCATGTCTGAGGGCAATTTGTGGTGTGAATAAAACGCAGAGAATCCGTAGTTTGGAGATTAGGAGGAGGCGTGGGATTACCAAAACTATCCAGAGAACTGCGGAAGGGTTATTGAGATGGTTTGGACATGTAAAGAGGCTGGAACGAAATAAAATGACTTAGAGAGTATACGAATCTGTAGTGGAGGGAAGGCGGGGTAGGGGTCGGCCTACGTAAGATTGGAGGAAGAGAGTAAAGGAGGTTTTGTGTGCGAGGGGCTTTAACTTCCAGCAAGCGTGCTTGAGCGTGTTAGGATCGAATGGAAACAAATGGTTTTTAGGACTTGACGTGCTGTTGAAGTGTGAGCAGGGTAATATTTATGAAGAGATTCAGGGAAACCGACAGGCCGGACTTGAGTCCTGGAGATGGGAAGTACAGTGTCTGCACTCTGAAGGAGGGGTGTTAATGTTTTATAACTGTAGTGTAGGCATGCCTCTGGCAAGACAGTGATGGAGTGAATGATGAAAGTTTTCCATTTTCGGGCCACCATGCCTTGGTGGGAAACGGCCGATGTGTTAATAATAAAAAAATAAACATATTCTAAATCAAATTGTCTGATGTCTCTGCTTAGCCTTTGTGTATCATTACTCAAAAAAAATGAAATGGTCCACGATATTTTTATAATTGGGTTGGTGGTCCAAGGGTTGAAACGAGTTGAGAACCACTGGAGCCTGAGTGTGCATGTGTGTGTGTGTGCGCCTGTGTGTGTGTGTACCCACCTAGTTGTACTCACCTAGTTGAGGTTGCAGGGGTCGAGTCCAAGCTCCTGGCCCCGCCTCTTCACTGGTCGCTACTAGGTCACTCTCCCTGAACCATGAGCTTTATCGTACCTCTGCTTAAAGCTATGTATGGATCCTGCCTCCACTACATCGCTCCCTAAACTATTCCACTTCCTGACTACTCTGTGGCTGAAGAAATACTTCCTAACATCCCTGTGATTCATCTGTGCCTTCAGCTTCCAACTGTGTCCCCGTGTTGCTGTGTCCAGTCTCTGGAACATCCTGTCTTTGTCCACCTTGTCAATTCCTCTCAGTATTTTGTAAGTCGTTATCATGTCCCTCCTATCTCTCCTGTCCTCCAGTGTCTTCAGGTTGATTTCCCGTAACCTCTCCTCGTAGGACATACCTCTTAGCTCTGGGACTAGTCTTGATGCAAACCTTTGCACTTTCTCTAGTTTCTTTACATGCTTGGCTAGGTGTGGGTTTCAAACTGGTGCCGCATACTCCAATATGGGCCTAACGTACACGGTGTACAGGGTCTTGAACGATTCCTTATTAAGATGCCGGAATGCTGTTCTGAGGTTTGCTAGGCGCCCATATGCTGCAGCAGTTATTTGGTTGATGTGCGCTTCAGGAGATGTACCTGGTGTTATACTCACCCCAAGGTCTTTTACCTTGAGTGAGGTTTGTAGTCTCTGGCCCCCTAGACTGTACTCCGTGTGCGGTCTTCTTTGCCCTTCCCCAATCTTCATGACTTTGCACTTGGTGGGATTGAACTCCAGGAGCCAATTGCTGGACCAGGTCTGCAGCCTGTCCAGATCCCTTTGTAGTTCTGCCTGGTCTTCGATCGAATGAATTCTTCTCATCAACTTCACGTCATCTGCAAACAGGGACACCTCGGAGTTTATTCCTTCCGTCATGTCGTTCACAAATACCAGAAACAGCACTGGTCCTAGGACTGACCCCTGTGGGATCCCGCTGGTCACAGGTGCCCACTCTGACACCTCGCCACGTACCATTACTCTCTGCTGTCTTCCTGACAAGTACTTCTTGATCCATTGTAGTGCCTTACCTGTTATCCCTGCTTGGTCCTCCAGTTTTTGCACTAATTTCTTGTGTGGTACTGTGTCAAACGCCTTCTTGCAGTCCAAGAAGATGCAATCCACCCACCCCTCTCTCTCTTGTCTTACTGCTGTCACCTTGTCATAGGACACCAGTAGGTTTGTGACACAGGATTTCCAGTCCCTGAAATCATGTTGGCTGCTGTTGATGAGATCATTCCTTTCTAGGTGTTCCACCACTCTTCTCCTGACAATCTTCTCCATGACTTTGCATGCTATACATGTCAGTGACACTGGTCTGTAGTTTAGTGCTTCATGTCTGTCCCCTTTTTTAAAGATTGGGACTACATTTGCTGTCTTCCATGCCTCAGGCAATCTCCCTGTTTCGATAGATGTATTGAATATTGTTGTTAGGGGTACACATAGTGCCTCTGCTCCCTCTCTCAGGACCCATGGAGAGATGTTATCTGGCCCCATTGTCTTTGAGGTATCTAGCTCACTCAGAAGCCTCTTCACTTCTTCCTTGGTTGTGTGTACTGTGTCCAGCACCTGGTGGTGTGCCTCACCTCTCCGTCTTTCTGGAGCCCCTTCTGTCTCGTCTGTGAACACTTCTTTGAATCTCTTGTTGAGTTCCTCACATACTTCACGGTCATTTCTTGTTGTCTCTCCTCCTTCCTTTCTTAGCCTGATTACCTGGTCCTTGACTGTTGTTTTCCTCCTGATGTGGCTGTATAACAGCTTCGTGTCAGATTTGGCTTTCGGTGCTATGTCGTTTTGATATTGTCGTTGGGCCTCCCTTCTTATCTGTGCATATTCGTTTCTGGCTCTACAACTGCTCTCCTTATTCTCCTGGGTCCTTTGCCTTCTGTATTTCTTCCATTCCCTAGCACACTTGGTTTTTGCCTCCCTGCACCTTTGGGTGAACCACGGGCTCATCCTGGCTTTTTCATTTTTCCTGTTTCCCTTGGGTACAAACCTCTCCTGAGCCTCCTTGCACATTGTTGCTACATATTCCATCATCTCATTAACTGGCTTCCCTGCCAGCTGTGTACTCACCTATTTGTGGTTGCAGGGGGTCGAGTCATAGCTCCTGGCCCCGCCTCTTCACTGATTGCTACTAGGTCCTCTCTCTCCCTGCTCCATGAGCTTTATCATACCTCGCCTTAAAACTATGTATGGTTCCCGCCTCCACTACTTCACTTTCTAGGCTATTCCACGGCTTGACTACTCTATGACTGAAGAAATACTTCCTAACATCCCTTTGATTCATCTGAGTCTTCAACTTCCAATTGTGACCTCTTGTGTCTGTGTCCCCTCCCTGGAACATCCTGTCTTTGTCCACCTTGTCCATTCCGTGCAGTATTTTATATGTCGTTATCATGTCTCCCCTGACCCTCCTGGCCTCCAGTGACGTCAGGCCAATTTCCCTCAACCTTTCTTCGTAGGACAATCCCCGTAGCTCTGGGACTAGTCTTGTTGCAAACCTTTGCACTTTCTCTAATTTCTTGACGTGCTTGACGTGTGTGTGTGTTGGCTCTCGTGCCCCTCTCGTTGAATTGGTCATTAATTACTAATGGGCTTTCTTCCTTCCCTCTAATGCCTTGTTACCTGTCCTTCATAATTATCTTCCATCTGATTGGACAAAGCATGTTAATAACAATTTTGTAATTAACTTATCAGATGAAACATTAGATGAAAATACAACTGCTGCTCTAGGTTTAGGTCTAAATTTCGCATCTTCAAAAGACTTAATAATGTTGAAATTGCAAAAGCCTTTTGAAACTTTGAAAAATTTTCTGATTAATCCATTGATGAAAATAATAATAGTAAAGGGGTGGTATATAGCTCTGTTAAAACAAAATATTCCCAATTGCCCTCAAAGATTTTTTATATCTTATGTTACACATATTAATAAAAAAATGCGCCTTTCTAAAGCAGATAAAATAAATGCAATAGTAATTATGAAAGAAAATGATTACCAAGATAAAATGAATAATCTCTTAGGTGATACTGAAACCTATTCTAAACTTAGAGAGAATCCCTTTAAAACCGTTAACAACAATTTCAATAAAACAAAACTTCTACTGAAAGACAAAAATGAATTAATTAAAAATTTACTTCCACTAATCCATCTTTACCCAATTTGTATGAATTAATAAAAACACACAAACCAGGTAATCCAGTTAGACCAATTATTAGCCCCATAGGTTCACACTCCAACAGCACGTCAAGTATTAAAAACCATTTGTCTCCATACACTCCTATCAAACACGCTCACGCATGCCCGCTGGAAGTCCAAGCCCCTCGCACACAAAACCTCCTTTATCCCCTCCCTCCAACCTTTCCTAGGCCGACCCCTACCCCTCCTTCCTTCCACTACAGACTGATAAACTCTTGAAGTCATTCTGTTTCGCTCAATTCTCTCTACATGTCCGAACCACCTCAACAACCCTTCCTCAACCCTCTGGACAAGAGTTTTGGCAATCCAGCACCTCCTCCTAACTTCCAAACTACGAATTCTCTGCATTATATTCACACCACACATTGCCCTCAGGCATGACATCTCCATTGCCTCCAGCCTTCTCCTCGCTGCAACATTCATCACCCATGCTTCACACCCATACAGGAGCGTTGGTAAAACATACATTCTCCTCTTTGCCTCCAAGGACAAAGTTCTATGTCTCCACAGACTCCTACGTGTACCGTTCACCCTTTTCCCCTCATCAATTCCATGATTCACCTCATCTTTCATAGACCCATCCGCTGACACGTCCACTCCCAAATATCTGAATACATTCACCTCCTCCATACTTTCTCCCTCCAATCTGATATCCAATCTTTCATCACCTAATCTTTTTGTTATCCTCATAACCTTACTCTTTCCTGTATTCACTTTCAATTTTCTTTTACATACCCTACCAAATTCATCCACCAACCTCTGCAACTTCTCTTCAGAATCTCCCAAGAGCACAGTGTCATCAGCAAAGAGCAACTGTGACAACTCCCACTTTATGTGTGATTCTTTATCTTTTAACTCCACACCTCTTGCCAAGGCCCTCGCATTTACTTCTCTTACAACCCAATCTATAAATATCTTGAACAACCACGGTGACATCACATATCCTTGTCTAAGGCCTACTTTTACTGGGAAATAATCTCTCTCTTTCCTACATACTCTAACTTGAGCCTCACTATCCTCGTAAAAACTCTTCACTGCTTTCAGTAACCTACCTCCTACACCATACATCTGCAACATCTGCCACATTGCCCCCCTATCCACCCTGTCATACGCCTTTCCCAAATCCATAAATTCCACAAAAACCTCTTTAGCCTTATTTAAATACTGTTCACTTATATGTTTCACTGTAAACACCTGGTCCACACACCCCCTACCTTTCCTGAGGCCTCCTTGGTCATCTGCTATCCTATTCTCCGTCTTACTCTTAATTCTTTCAATAATAACTCTACCATACACTTTACCAGGTATACTCAGAAGACTTATCCTCCTATAATATTTGCACTCTCTTTTGTCCCCTTTGCCTTTATGCAAAGGAACTATGCATGCTCTCTGCCAATCCCTAGGTACCTTACCCTCTTCCATACATTTATTAAATAATAGCACCAACCACTCCAAAACTATATCCCCACCTGCTTTTAACATTTCTATCTTTATCCCATCAATCCCAGCTGCCTTACCCCCTTTCATTTTACCTACTGCCTCACGAACTTCCCCCACACTCACAACTGGCTCTTCCTCACTCCTACAAGATGTTATTCCTCCTTGCCCTATACACGAAATCACAGCTTCCCTATCTTCATCAACATTCAACAATTCCTCAAAATATTCCCTCCATCTTCCCAATACCTCTAACTCTCCATTTAATAACTCTCCTTTCCTATTTTTAACTGGCAAATCCATTTGTTCTCACTCCATTTGTTCTCACTCCAAAATTTTTTCTTATTTTCAACAAAATTTGTTGATAACATCTCACCCACTCTCTCATTTGCTCTCTTTTTACATTGCTTCACCACTCTCTTAACCTCTCTCTTTTTCTCCATATACTCTTCCCTCCTTGCATCACTTCTACTTTGTAAAAAAATCTCATATGCTAACTTTTTCTCCCTTACTACTCTCTTTACATCATCATTCCACTAATCGCTCCTCTTCCCTCCTGCACCCTTTTTCCTGTAACTACAAACTTCTGCTGAACACTCATTTTTAAACCTACCCCATACCTCTTCGACCCCATTGCCTATGCTCTCATTAGCCCATCTATCCTCCAATAGTTCTTTATATCTTACCCTAACTGCCTCCCCTTTTAGTTTATGAACATTCACCTCTCTCTTATCTGATGCTTGTATTCTCCTTGTATCCCATCTACCTTTTACTCTGTGTAGCTAAAACTAAAAAGTGATCTGATATATCTGTGGCCCCTCTATAAACATGTACATCCTGAAGTCTAGTCAACAGTCTTTTATCTACTAATACATAATCCAACAAACTACTGTCATTTCGCCCTATATCATATCTTGCATACTTATCCTCTTTTTCTTAAAATATGTATTACCTATAACTAAACCCCTTTCTATACAAAGTTCAATCAAAGGGCTCCCATTATCATTTACACCTGGCACCCCAAACTTACCTACCACACCCTCTCTAAAAGTTTCTCCTACTTTAGCATTCAGATCCCCTACCACAATTACTCTCTCACTTGGTTCAAAGGTTCATATACATTCACTTAACATCTCCCAAAATCTCTCTCCTCTACATTCCTCTCTTCTCCAGGTGCATACACGCTTATTATGACCCACTTTTCGCATCCAACCTTTACTTTAATCCACATAATCCTTGAATTTACTCATTCATATTCTCTTTTCTCCTTCCATAACTGATCCTTCAACATTATTGCTACCCCTTCCTTAGCTCTAACTCTCTCAGACACTCCAGATTTAATCCCAATTATTTCTCCCCACCGAAACTCCCCTACCCCCTTCAGCTTTGTTTCGCTTAGGGCCAGGACATCCAACTTCTTTTCATTCATAACATCAGCAATCATCTGTTTCTTGTCATCCGCACTACATCCACGCACATTTAAGCATCCCAGTTTTATAAAGTATTTCTTCTTTTTTTTAGTAAATGTTTACAGGAGAAGGGGTTACTAGCCCATTGCTCCCGGCATTTTAGTCGCCTCATACGCCACGCATGAGGAAAGATTCTTTTCCACTTCCCCATGGGCAATAGAAGAAATAAAGAAGAACAAGAGCTATTTAGAAAAAGGAGAAAAAACCTAGATGAATATATATATATATATATATATATATATATATATATATATATATATATATATATATATATATATATATATATATACACGCATGTGCGTGTCTGTGAAGTGTGACCAAACTGTAAGTAGGAGTAGCAAGATATCCCTGTTATCTAGCGTGTTTGAGACAGAAAAAGACACCAGCAATCCTACCATCGTGTAAAACAGTTACAGGTTTCTATTTCACTGTCATCTGGCTGGACGGTAGTACTACTCTGGGTGGTTGCTGTCTACCAACCTACTACGCTTAAATGTGACTATAATAATAAAACTTCCTTAAGATTCATAATACTCATGCCAAATATGCTCGTTTGGAGACACTCTGGATATGTCAACTTTACAAGAGGTGAAATGCCTCCCTCAGTAGTTAACACCACTTATTTAGTAATCCAAGAACCTAACCGACCCAGAGAATAAATCTCCATCAAGGAGTTGAACACTGCATCCATAATGGTGACTCTCTTCGACCTATGATTCTATGCGGTTTACCAGAAGACTATGATTAAGCATGATTATGATTTCGTTCTGATTTTTAAACCTGGCGGACTCCACATCAACAGTAATCACTCGGATTAAAAAGACGATCCAAAATTAATAACTCGCTTCGTAATATACACTCCATTCATCCGGGTAGTAGCACATTGATATACTCGTTAGAGGACGCTAAAGTTCAGAACACGACGACACCACCCTAACTTCCGCTCTAAAGGCGGAACACCAGACCTGCCTTGAGCAGACCTCCAGAGTACTTGACAGTTGACTCCAATTAAGCCTCCATTGTCGTGACTACATTCTGAAACCATTGTCACCAAGTCACCCTTGTATACACGAGAAAGCGTGCATGGAAAAAAGTCTGTTTACAATAAACATACGTAAGTTCAGCAAAGCGCCTGTGGTGGCAATTTGTACATACAACGTTCCTACATATACATGTAGAAACGTTGGAAACATACGCACGTGTCTGTGTTTACAGTAAATATGAGTTCTACCCCCACACGCACAGGACTGTTGACACCTATTATATATACTTGCCAGTCTTCTTTGCCATGCATAACTAGACTTTACGTTATGCTACACAGTGGATGGGACGCTAGTCTTCTCTTCTCCTACTACAGTACTTACCCAGCACCTAGTTCCCTAATCTTCCTTCCTTCCCCTCCCTCCCTTCCTTACCATATCCTATGGTCACTAATCCCTAAATCATTGTAATAATATTAACAATTAATAATAAAAGTAATGATTACCTCCTTGGCTAACGCCATGATAATATGGTTTGTTTGAAAGGAAAAGAAAAGAAGGTCAGGAAAAAGTGAAATAACTAGTTTTATCATAGCTGTCTTGAAATCTGTGTATAATTAATTCAGTTAAATACAGATATTCTTAGAATGTCGTACTACAGGAAAAGATGTAATTTTTGTCCTCTTGAGTAGCATATGATATTTATTTTAACAGTAAAACGTTAATGAGAGTAAATCAATATTTATAAGGAAAGAATTCTGAGGGTTATACAATAATGTCAATGAAACTATAATAAGAGTAATAGTTAGAAACTGATTGTAAACTATAAATATTACATGCGCCAGGAGGAATGGGGGAGCAATGCGACTCGATTCAAAGAAAGGGAGAATACGTTTAATTCCTTGGATCAAGAACCCCTCACCAGCATCTAGGCGTTTCTGAGGCGTGATTATATATGAAGGAAGATCAGCGATGATTCGATACTCTCCACAGCCGGAGAGATTACTTAAAAATAAAGATTTATTCCCAGCGTTTTATCACGTGAGCTCATAAATTCACATAATGATGCGAAAACATTGTCAAACGACATCAGAAATACATTCCTTGCATATTTACAGAGGTTTGAACCCTGAAAGGAGAAACTTTAGATTTTTCCCAAAAATTTGTTTTAATTTCTTCTCAGAGGTTAAGGGTCATCATAAAACTAAAGTGGAACACATGCTACTCCTACTATTATTATTATTATTATTATTATTATTATTATTATTATTATTATTATTATTATTATTATTCTTTATTTTTATTTATTATTATTAATTCTTTATTTTTATTTATTATTTATTATTATTATTATTACTACTAATACTACATGTATTTTCGTCGCTGTACGACTTTAGATAAATCCAAATCTCAAATAAATCTAATCTAACATTAATTAACAAGCTTCAAAATGCACAAAAGAGCCCCAGAAATTATGCTACAGACATTAGAAAAGTCAGTAAACTTCAGCTTAGCACACACAGTAGACCAAGAAACTGTATCTCAACTCAATCATTAAGAAGAAAACTATCATTTAACAAGCCCAGGAGCTGTATTTCCATACCATACAAGTACATGAGTTATAAAATTTTCTCCGCAGTAAATATAGATCATACCCTCATTAGGCCCATTAACTGGGAGTCGATCATGTCAAACCAAGCAGAAAATTTGAGATGAAACCGAGAGAACATTGATTACATAGCGTCAGTGGCATAGGAGTTGTAATTCAAACCACCTTAAGAGGGCTGGGAGGTATATACTTTTATGTGCTTTTTTAAATTCTTAATGTGTGCACTGGCAATATCTGGAAATCCTGGCCAAATGCTCTCAGGGGCATAAAGATGTTTGTAATTCCTCTTTTATGGTGCATTAGGCTCCTGTCATGCACTCAGAGTAGAGGAATCATTGGAAATTGAATGGCCATTATGGAGTCATTTTCTTCATGATCCCACTGATGATAATGTCCATATTTGTCAGAGGAGAAAGAGAAGAAAATTGAATGCTATATTTATTTACTGTGAAGAAAAATGGCGTCATTAATTTTTTGCGTCTGACAACTGAAACTATGCTTGATGCATCACAGTGCATGCCATGGAAAAATACGAATGATTTCACTGATGAAATAAAAATATATTTTTGTTAGTACAACATGTGTCATCACAAACCAGATTAATTCATCTGGACTCTGTCTCGTCCGCAAACTGAGTACTGAGTTTTCTCTAGCCACATATGTACTATGATCTCTACTCGCTGGATGCAATCAAATCAGGGAGCAAGGAGGGCTTGAGCTCATGGCATTTGAGTGCTAAAACTCACAGGCCAGTAAGGTCAAAGCTCAACCCGTTCCTTGATTTGTTTACAATCGCGATAAACGATTTCGTGAGTCACTGGATGCAATGTTAGGTAAGGAATTTGAAGGTGATGTTGATGACATTCTATATGCACACGCGCACGTACTCACTCACCCACACCTCCGTCACTATGTCCTATAACTCGAGTAGCTTTGTGACACAGGATTTTCCTTCCCTGAAACCGTGCTGGCTACCGTGTATAAGCTTGTTCTTTTCTAGGTGCTCCATCACTCGTCTCCTGAAAATCTTCTCCATTATTATTAGAAGAGTGGTGGAACACCTAGAAAGGAACTAGCTTATACAATCAGCACGGTTTCAGGGAAGGGAAATCCTGTGCCACAAACTTACTGAAGTTTTATGAGAAGGTGACGGAATTAAGACGAGAGAGAGAGGGCTGGGTTGATTACATTTTCCTGGACTGCAAGAAAGCTTTCGACACAGTTCCTCACAAGAAATTAGTGCAAAAGCTAGAGGATCAGGCAGGTATGACAGGGAAGGCAATGAATAGATCAGAAAATACCTGACCGGTAGGCAACAGTCATAGTACGTGACGAGCGGGATTCCACAGGGATCAGACCTAGGATCGGTGCTGTTTCCGGAATATGTGAATGACATGACGAGGAGATAGACTTAGCAGTATCCCTATTTGGAGAAAACGTGACGCGAATGAGAAGAATTCAGTCGGATGAGGATTAGGCAGGACTACAAAGTGATCTAGACAGGCTGCAAGCCTGGTCAAGCCAATGGCTCTTGGAGTTTAATCTCCACCAAGTGCAAAGTCATTAAGATTGGGGAAGGACAAATAAGACCGCAGACAGAGTACAGGCTAGAGGGTCAAAGTCCTCAAACCTCACTTATGTAAAACGATCTTGGTGAGTATAATACCGAGCATATCTCCTGAGACGCACATCAACCAAATAACTACTGCAGCATATGAGCGCCTGGGAAACCTAAAAATAGAGTTTCGACTCCTAAGTAAGGAATCGTTCAAACCCATATTGGAGTATGCACCACCAGTTTGGAACCCACACCTTATCAAGCACGCCAAGAGATTAGAGAAAGTGCAAAGGTTTTCAACAAGACTAGTCCCGGAGTTAAGAGGGATGTCCAACGAGAATAGGTTACTGGAAGGACAATGGAAGGCAGGAGGAATAGGAAAGACATAAATACTGAGAGGAATTGACAAGGTGGATAGGGACAAGATATTTGAGACGAGACACAGCAACAAGAGGTCACAAATGGAAGATGGGGACTCAGACGAGTCACATTGATGTTAGGATGTATATCTTCAGTCATAGCTGTCAGGAAGTGGAATAGTCTGGAGAGTGATGTAGTGGAGGCAGGATCCATATACTGCTTTAAGAAGAGATACGATAAAGCTCATGAAGTAGAGAGAGAGAGAGAGAGAGAGAGAGAGAGAGAGAGAGAGAGAGAGAGAGAGAGAGAGAGGATCTAGTAGCGACAAGCAAAGAGGCTGGGCCAGGATGTATGGATCGACTGCTGCAACTACAATTAAGCGAGTACAATTTGGGGAGTGTATATACACACACACGCACATCCCCCCAAAAAGTTTGCGATATGAAACTTGATGGGTTTAAATATAAAGATAGAGGAGAATAAAAATATGTAAATAAAATATAGAGAATTTGGGGGTACAAAGTAAACAGGTTGTCATAGGTAGATTAATGGTTGTTATATTGTTGCTGTTTTGCCTTTAGTCTATGGGATAGAGTTGCCAGAAAGTTTTTAAATATATATAATAAAAATATCTTCATCTGGATTTGTTTCGAGATTAAGTATTTTGTGAGTGCTAAGAATATTTTCACAAGATAGTTTAACCTGAGACAACGGAATTATTAGGTAAAAGGGGAGAGGGGAGGGAATAAATGAATAGTTGCCCATTTCATCTTGTTTCAGAGGTTGGGGGGAGGAAGGAAAAAATGGTATTATATTCTTGTCCCAGGCTGTGTCTTAGAATTCGTGGGGAGGATTCAGTGGTGGCATTTTCTAATATTAGGAGATTTCCCAATTTTACTATCTTTTAAACTGTTAAGGAATATCATCGGCAGCGAATCTGTAAATCTGTGAAGCAACTCATACGTAAACGAGGAGGAGTTCTTAGGTAAGTAATCAGATGCAAAATAAGTTACAAGATAATACTGAATGATTGGCGAGGGAATAATCTTATACACTGTATATTATATTATATAAAATATTATAAGAAACGTTTCATAGGTACCTCATTACAGAGAATGTTTTTTTTTATTGATGGAGCAACGGAAGAACATGGAAATACTTACATAAATTTTCTCAAAACATCAATGCCAATTTAATTTCTCCATTTAAAAAAGTGCAAGAAATAGAAATTTATTGAAAAGGTATTCTGTGTAAGTGTAATTCTTATTAATTTACAATTTAATGGTTATAAAAGAAAAGTATTGAAAAGCAGGTTTAGTTTAGCTCGTCTGTGGATTCGTGTAAATGATGATATTTGAACACTGAAGTAAATAAGCGAGTAAAAGATATGCTGAAGTTTTATTAAGATTTGGTTTAAATAGAGTATTTCAGTAATTTGTCACTTACTTGGAGAGACAGGGAGTAATAACTGCAATAATAACTATGATACTCTGAATATGGATTTAATACATCTCTGATAGTTCCTCACGGTAGATTGATGAAGCAAGTAGCGGCACGAGGGATAGGAGGGACAGGAGCTTCCGGTAATTAGTTCACTTAAATTGATGCTCTGATGGATCAGGGTTGACAGGGAACATTAACTAGATGAACATGTATTAATCGATTAAAGGATCAAACTCGAAAGCCAGTAAAAATGATATTATCAGAATTCTTATCGGACAAAAGTCTCAACAGTATGAGTAAGACTGTTGGTCTTGGGTTGGGTAAAGAGAGACAACGGGTCAATGCAACCGTCATAGATCAACTTTAAGATCAAATAATTACCATGGGACTGAGTGCTGCAGCTAACCAGCTCACATATGAAGGAAGTGAGTTAGCTCATTCTTGTATCGAGACTATGCTGTGAGGCCCCTAGCAATACTAGTGGCCTGGTCTCAGACCGGACCGCTGGGGCGTTGACCCCCGAAAGCCTCTCCAGGTATTCTCATTACTATAGCTGTATGTACCACCAAGCTCCCTTCAGTCCAGAGATGGGTGGATTGGTTAGTTACAGATAATGTTAGTTCAGTGTAGTTAGTTATTACTATCCCACATTTATGAAACGTATGGTTGGTAAGTGTCGTATTCCTTTCCTGAACAATGGTGGTGGCTGTGACATTTATGGCAGAATGTCCCGTCCGGGAGGATACTGAGTAATCAGTCTATTAACGCAGTTAATAGACAGATTTAGTCTATTAGAGCAGGTAATAGACTAAATCCCTAATAGAAGATAATACTGAGCCAGTATATAAATTGTGGGAAGTGAGCAGTATTGGGATTACTTTAAATGAGAGTTTCTCTGATAATTATTTCATCCAAGAGCAAAATCTCAAGGAAGTAAAGTACGACAATGGGCACTAATGGGCTAGACTGCCGTAGAAGCTAAATAAGCAGGAATTACCAACGCATTATAGAATGACACTTAAAAGCGCTGTTCCACGAACTAGGTAAGGCTCCAGAGTTATTAATTGCGTATGATAATGAATACTAATCTACAGAATTTCTCCAAACTGCGATAAATTAGTAAGAGAGATTCTAATATCAATGGCAGAATTTCACTACAAGTCATGATGAGAATAATGTATTACATTTTTTTTTTGCGATGATTCCAAAATTACCTTATGGCGCGGTTAGGTTTGCAGTAATTGCAATTTATGCTAAAGGTAATAAATTATATTTTATAAATTGTATCATTATAAATTGTACTTCTATATGTTGTCAAGCTTTTACCTGCTTAAATTACATCAGAAAACTGGGGCACTATGATGGCCTAAGGACAAATGAAAGGTAAGTAAATAGTTAACTGTACATTCTGATGATTTTCCATTATTTGGATCACGTTAAGTACTTGTACTGCCGAGACTCATGTTTTCGTGGAGTGTGTGTAACTGGGTTCCTCCCTCAGTTGAAGTCCAGACTTGTTAACGAATGGTAACATTGTTCCGTGGAAAAAAAAAAAAAAAAACGTAAATTATACTCGTGATGTGTACAAAGTTTTTTTTTTTTATATAAATTTGACTATTAACATTCATAAACTGTTGTGAGAAGTTATGGTTAAAGTTTGTTTGATAGCAGGAAGCCACTGGTTATGAATTCTTGAATAGATAACTGTTCAAAGATTTTATGAACAAATCTGAATCAACATTTTTGGATGAGTTACAAAGTGAGCGAGGAGTAGCTATTTCTTATTATATTTCACAATTTTGGTGATAGATATAACCTCTTCGAAGCTTTTATTTAATTGGGGTTAGATATTTTGTAATAATTTATGGAGTTGCATAAGGAAAAAAGAGCAAGAAATTACGATGAGAGGCAAGAGGGTACCGGAAATAGTTACTAAATAGCCAGTAGTATAATTTCCTCTATTTTTGTTTTAAATTATATTTTTCACCACTATTATATAAGTAATATTACTTCGCCAATTTGATGAATATTAATTATGTAACGGAAGGTAAGTAAGGCAACGGTATGTTGTGTCGATGTAACACATTTAAAGAAGTTAAGTCAACTGAACTGGGATTGTTATACATCAGGGTATACTTTTACTGGCATGTTGCATCTTGGAACATCAGTGTCATGAATATAGTACGAATGGAACCTACAGAAGAGGTACTATTATCATGGTATTTTCTGAAGTACTCTAAGTCTTATCTTAAAATGAGCCAGGTAGTGAAAGAAACGTAGCGAAGTGCAGGAGTTGTGGAATAGAAGATTAAGGCTTTGAAGGCTATTCAGACCTCATTACACGAAACTTTCATCTGAAAATAATCATTTGAAAAGGAAGGAAAATGATGAGAAGAAATTGAATGAAAAAATACTGGAAATGATTGCAATATAGAGAAATAGTCATGTATGTAGTCATATCTGAAGAGTAAAACAGAAGTGAAGTTAAATCGAAATGATTTGAGGCAAAAATCCTGAAAAATAAATTTTGCATGTGGCTGAATATTGTGGAGTGCTTAATTAACTTTCCTGGATCTTCTTAAAGAAGCAGAACCGAAATTTGTGATTCCTCGTAGACAACAACTTGAAGCATACTTCATCCAGCATACGCAAAAAGATGATGGCTGCAATAAGAAATGAATGCCAAGATCTCTGCCGATTTAATCTATCATTAGAGTTTTGGATCAGTCGTAAGGGAAAGTCATTCTTGCTCGTAATATATTTGAAGAGAGACATTGTGTTCAACATTGCAAGTGCATATGAAGAGTTGGTTGACTGATATGCTACCAGAGGTAAATTGATGAGTTATAGCATAGAATACTTCGTCAGAAATTGAGGTTTTTTTGACATCTCTCTCACTGGATTTTACGTCGCTGAATCTGAAGACGTAGCTTACTGAATCTGGAATGGGAAGATATCAAGGGGGACGTATGAGCTGCTTTGCTCAGTCTCACCTTGGTTTACAAGGTCACCCTAGTCCAAAGGTCAATAATCCTTCTATAAAGAGGATTTCAGAAAACAGCCTCACTTGTGAATTCAATTTAAAGGTCAGCTTCTGCTGCACCATTCCTCCATCAGCGGTATTTATTAATCACCCAGCCTCTACCACACTACCATCACCCAGCCTCTACCACACTACCAAGATGGAATTCACAATTAAGATGAACAAGTGAGTTCTTTAATGATCCAAACATATCAACGAAGCTGAATATTTGTTGAATGGTAGGGAGAATAAAGACATGCAATTATCTTCAACAGAAATCGCAGCCCTAAAGGAGGTTATGACAGCTCTTAACCCATCTGTGTGGAAGTGGAACAGGTGGAACAAGAAGAGAAAATTGTTATCTTAGTTGGATCAAACGTTATTTTTCAACACTAATCTGTACAACAGTTACCAGATTCTGACCAGTCCTACCATGAAATTTTGGCCATGTAGCAGTGAAACGATGAATGAACATAGTACTAGCTTTTATCAGAAGCAACAAACAAAGAAGAGGTTCTTCAAGAGGTCAGGATCGTTTCTGCCAGCAAATCTGAGAAAGAGAAAAGGGGTGGGAAGGGGGGTGAAATTGTACAAAAGGATGCCTAAAAGGGTTGCCGTATTTACTTCATACCCTCTTCAGCTAGAATTTAACAGAAATTACCCACTGATGAACTTTAACAAGTTTTGAAAAAATTAAATAAGTGGATTGTGCTACATTCGACATAGAGCTCTTGGCTTATTGAAGAGATTCTCCTCCTAAGGCTCCCTGAGAAGAAACGAGCGTTGCACAGCCACTCTAACACAATTAAATTTCAACGTAGATGGACGTGCAACCATCCACAAACTTCTGATTAAGTGCAACCGAGAAATTTATGAGTATTTTCCTTGCTTTCATTTAATGAACTGTAATATGTGAAAATGGATGCAACTAATTTAAGTTCGTCTGCACCTTTGTTACAATTGTTTTCATCATTTTATGCGTTGTGATATAACTCATCGACAACTTTGTGCACCAATTCATTCAACAATTTTTCTAATTTTATTCAGCTAATTGGTGCAGATTCCTTTTTTATACTGAAGTGCATGAAAAAATATCACTGAACATTGACTCAAGAAATCGTAATGACACGATTGCAAACAAACCATACCCCCGGCTGGGATTGAACCCGCGGTCATAGAGTCTCAAAACTCCAGCCCGTCGCGTTAGCCACTAGACCAGCTAGCCACAATAAGATTCATCCAACTAGGTATATTTCTACACCATAGGAAGGTTAGCACAGGCACCACTGTGACCACAAATATACCTGCTTTTCTCTAACGACAAATGTAACTAATGGAATTCTTGTGCGTTATTCAAGTACTTATATTTAAAGGTAAAATATGAAGTAAAAATATTTGGTTATTATGTCGGACACTATTAAAATGTAAAGTGTGGCAAATGAAGAAAATAATTTAATACAAAACGTCTCGATAGATTGAAGCAATATACACTAGGAGAGACCGGGGTTAGTTGGCAACAGGGGTAAGTTGACACACTTGTAATAATTCAAATATTTACAGCTAGACGGTGTTATTTACACGATAGGAACACCACGTGCTTCTTCACTCACCAACAAGCTACTATACCAAGAGGTTGCAGTACTTAATTGGAGTGGGGAAAATTTTGATTTTGATGCCGGTAAGTAAATTATCATTCGCTTATATTGTTTGCTGTAACATGTATGGGGTTATAGATGAGAAATATCCAATTTAGCCATAATTTAACTTAGAGTTTAAGGATTGCTTATCCATGAAACAGTTTATATAAGGTTTATTAATATTTACTAAAACCATTTATTTATGAACATTGGTATGGTTGGGGCAAGTTGGCTCAACAAAAATGGGGCAAATTGGCACAGGAAGATCAAGAAACGCAAGTGTTTCAGCCTGGGACAAATTTAAGAGATAACTCAGAGGGCAATGACACGCAACAAAGTCTGATCGCAACAGTCCAGTCAAAATCTTGTTCACTTAAGACTGTTTCTCACCTTCTAGATGAGAATGAACCAAGACCCTCTACTTCTGGACTCTGTGGGAAGAAAACCCCAACTCCCGAAGAACTGAGGCCATTGTATAAAGCTGACCCCAGGAAGAGAAGTGGAATGAACAGGAGGAAACGCTCCTCTGCCATTTTGACTGACACGCCAGTGAAAAAGACACTTGAAAAGATATCAAAAGAAGCAAAGAAGAAACAAAGAAATCAAAACGTGTTCATGGTGACGAGGAAAGTTCAGATGAAGAGGACAGTCTCTGTTTGGTGTGTATGTGTCCTTTTTCCTAAAGCAAACCACGAGAAGTATAGATACATCGTAGAATGTGCAAGTTGTGGGCCCACGAAGCCTGCACTGGTAAAGATTTGTTTTATACATGACCCAACTGTGACTCAGATGTTAAGTTTTCTATGCAATTATTTTCAATTGAATGTATAACACCGAGTCAGTTTTTAATTTTATTTTATTAAAAAAGATTTCTTTCTATACTAAGAAAAGATTTTTAAGTTTCTATGGAACTGATTATTCTTGAAATGAAACATTATGAATAATCAGTATCTAAATTTACTGTTAAATATTCCTAATTTACTATTACTATTTGCTGTGCCAATTTACCCCGTACATGGGGCATGTTCGCACACGTCAAATTTTTTTTTTCTAAAGAATGCTGTGCTTTTGTTTCGAAAGAAAATATTTTTTTTATTTCATGAAAAGTAAGAGGAAGATTTATATTTTTCACTGAAAGTATAAAATTAACAAAATCGTTTGTTGTTTATATTTCATCACCGAAAATGTAAAAAGTGTGCCAACTAGCCCCGGTCTCCCCTATCTTCCGAACTAAATAGACTCGAGTTTGTATCTCACGATTCCTAATCACCTTTCCTCCCGACGATCGATACCTGCACCATGGACTCGCTGTAGACCAGAAAAATCTTATTGTAATTCACAGTGTCTGTATTATGAAGAGGTCGGATTTAGCCAGAAGAATACGTATATTTTCACTATTCCTTCTCCTCCTACAGTTCCGAACTCTAAGATATTCTTTGACAGGAGGTTTACATAAGTTCCTCGTCTCGGGAAGATCAAAGTAGTGTATGCGCCTCAGGATATCGTTTGAGAATGCTGACCCACTCAACGTGGGGAGCTGACCCTTATATATTTCTTGGACTGTACAAAATCTTGGTATTATTGATGTTAGAATTTAATTGTGAAGTATTCACTCTTAATGTTAAATTCAGCTTACAAGTTAGCACTAACGTCATCTACGATGGCTCTCATTTTCGGTCCGTTTCCTAGTCTATTGGAAAGCTGCATCTAGTTTTGTGATGTCACTCACTGTTCATACAGTATAGACATCACTCTTTTCATACAGTATAGACATCACTCTTTTCATACAGTATTGACGTCACTCATTCTTCATACAGTACGAGTGATAAAAGGACTCTTAATTCCGTTCATTACGTTTGTGTCCTGAGTAATACTGCCTTTGTTTAGTAAACATAATCCACGTCCACTATATATAGTTTAAAGGAAGAAAATGGTACAACATAATTCAATGTTTTTGAAAATAATAAGGTATACACTTCCATATATAAGGTTACCTTAGTTTCCACATATAGCACAGCTACGTTTCTAAAATAAAAAAAACAAATCTGTATTTTCAAAAATATCAGTATATGTATTATGAGATTACAGCAAACAAAGATAACACTAGCCAACATATTTTTTATCCAGTATAGAAACTAAATTAGTTATTTTCACCTAACTTTAATCAATATTTTTGCATTTACTATTGAAAATTCCACGATGTGTTACCTATCACAAACATTATATGATGCCGAATAGGCAGAACTTGCCATCTTGGCTTAAATAGCAACGCTCATCTTGCCATATAGGACAAGTGAAAATTTATGTATGCAATAATTTCGCAAAATCATTCTGAACCTAACGAGAAAAATATATTTCACTGTGTTTGTTTAGTATTAAATTATTGTAAACAAATCTAAAACATATTTAGCTCGGTTAGGCTAAAATAAATTGTTCTTGTTATAATAAGGTTAGGTAAGTTTTCTAAGATTCTTTTGGAGCAAAATTAAATTTTTTTACATTAACATTAAAAAAAATGAGGGGGGCACTTGTACAACCTCCCATGGGAGGCTTAGGTCTCGAGACACTCCCCAGATAGGGAGCCAAGGCCGGGTCACCACTCTTGGAAAAGACCCGGGCCGGGAGAGTACCGGCGAATAAAAAAAAATGTAACATTTATGAAAAAATATATCTTTAAACGTATAAGAGAAAATTTTAGAAAGGACTTAATTTTAAACGAGTTTTTGGTAATTGACCAGTTTTTCCTATTCGGCACGATATTATTTATATATATATATATATATATATATATATATATATATATATATATATATATATATATATATATATATATGTCGTGCCGAATAGGCAGAACTTGCGATCTTGCCTTAAATAGCAACGCTCATCTTGCCATATAGGACAAGTGAAAATTTGTGTATGCAATAATTTCGCAAAATCATTCTGAACCTAACGAAAAAAATATATTTCACTGTGTTTCTTTAGTATTAAATTACTGTAAACAAATCTAAAATATATTTAGTTGGGTTAGGCTAAAATAAATTGTTCTTTTTATAATAAGGTTAGGTAAGTTTTCTAAGATTCTTTTGGTGCAAAATTATTTTTTTTACAGTAAAATTAATGAAAAAAATATATCTTTAAACGTATAAAAGAAAATTTTAGAAAGGACTTAATTTTAAATGAGTTGTTGCTAACTGACCAGTTTTACATATTCGGCACGACATATATATATATATATATATATATATATATATATATATATATATATATATATATATATATATATATATATAATATGTAAACACGCTAGATAACAGGGATATCTTGCTACTCCTACTTACACTTTGGTCACACTTCACAGACACGCACATGCATATATATATATATCTATATAAATATATATATATATATATATATATAGATATATATATATATATATATATATATATATACATATATATATAGGTAGTAGGTTGGTAGACAGCAACCACCCAGGGAAGTACTACCGTCCTGCCAGATGACTGTGAAACAAAAACCTGTAACTGTTTTGCATGATGGTAGGATTGCTGGTTTCTTTTTCTGTCTCATAAACACGCTAAGATAACAGGGATATCTTGCTACTCCTACTTACACTTTGGTCACACTTCACAGACACGCACATGCATATATATATATACATACATCTAGGTTTTTCTCCTTTTTCTAAATAGCTCTTGTTCTTTTTTATTTCTTCTATTGTCCATGGGGAAGTGGAAAAGAATCTTTCCTCCGTAAGCCATGCGTGTCGTATGAGGCGACTAAAATGCCGGGAGCAATGGGATAGTAACCCCTTCTCCTGTATACAATTACTAAAAAAGAGAAGAAGAAAAACTTTATAAAACTGGGTTGCTTAAATGTGCGTGGATGTAGTGCGGATGACAAGAAACAGATGATTGCTGATGTTATGAATGAAAAGAAGTTGGATGTCCTGGCCCTAAGCGAAACAAAGCTGAAGGGGGTAGGAGAGTTTCAGTGGGGGGAAATAAATGGGATTAAATCTGGAGTATCTGAGAGAGTTAGAGCAAAGGAAGGGGTAGCAGTAATGTTAAATGATCAGTTATGGAAGGAGAAAAGAGAATATGAATGTGTAAATTCAAGAATTATGTGGATTAAAGTAAAGGTTGGATGCGAGAAGTGGGTCATAATAAGCGTGTATGCACCTGGAGAAGAGAGGAATGCAGAGGAGAGAGAGAGATTTTGGGAGATGTTAAGTGAATGTATAGGAGCCTTTGAACCAAGTGAGAGAGTAATTGTGGTAGGGGACTTGAATGCTAAAGTAGGAGAAACTTTTAGAGAGGGTGTGGTAGGTAAGTTTGGGGTGCCAGGTGTAAATGATAATGGGAGCCCTTTGATTGAACTTTGTATAGAAAGGGGTTTAGTTATAGGTAATACATATTTTAAGAAAAAGAGGATAAATAAGTATACACGATATGATGTAGGGCGAAATGACAGTAGTTTGTTGGATTATGTATTGGTAGTTAAAAGACTGTTGAGTAGACTTCAGGATGTACATGTTTATAGAGGGGCCACAGATATATCAGATCACTTTCTAGTTGTAGCTACACTGAGAGTAAAAGGTAGATGGGATACAAGGAGAATAGAAGCATCAGGGAAGAGAGAGGTGAAGGTTTATAAACTAAAAGAGGAGGCAGTTAGGGTAAGATATAAACAGCTATTGGAGGATAGATGGGCTAATGAGAGCATAGGCAATGGGGTCGAAGAGGTATGGGGTAGGTTTAAAAATGTAGTGTTAGAGTGTTCAGCAGAAGTTTGTGGTTACAGGAAAGTGGGTGCAGGAGGGAAGAGGAGCGATTGGTGGAATGATGATGTAAAGAGAGTAGTAAGGGAGAAAAAGTTAGCATATGAGAAGTTTTTACAAAGTAGAAGTGATGCAAGGAGGGAAGAGTATATGGAGAAAAAGAGAGAAGTTAAGAGAGTGGTGAAGCAATGTAAAAAGAGAGCAAATGAGAGAGTGGGTGAGATGTTATCAACAAATTTTGTTGAAAATAAGAAAAAGTTTTGGAGATTAACAAGTTAAGAAAGCCTAGAGAACAAATGGATTTGTCAGTTAAAAATAGGAGAGGAGAGTTATTAAATGGAGAGTTAGAGGTATTGGGAAGATGGAAGGAATATTTTGAGGAATTGTTAAATGTTGATGAAGATAGGGAAGCTGTGATTTCGTGTATAGGGCAAGGAGGAATAACATCTTGTAGGAGTGAGGAAGAGCCAGTTGTGAGTGTGGGGGAAGTTCGTGAGGCAGTAGGTAAAATGAAAGGGGGTAAGGCAGCCGGGATTGATGGGATAAAGATAGAAATGTTAAAAGCAGGTGGGGATATAGTTTTGGAGTGGTTGGTGCAATTATTTAATAAATGTATGGAAGAGGGTAAGGTACCTAGGGATTGGCAGAGAGCATGCATAGTTCCTTTGTATAAAGGCAAAGGGGATAAAAGAGAGTGCAAAAATTATAGGGGGATAAGTCTGTTGAGTGTACCTGGTAAAGTGTATGGTAGAGTTATAATTGAAAGAATTAAGAGTAAGACGGAGAATAGGATAGCAGATGAACAAGGAGGCTTTAGGAAAGGTAGGGGGTGAGTGGACCAGGTGTTTACAGTGAAACATATAAGTGAACAGTATTTAGATAAGGCTAAAGAGGTCTTTGTGGCATTTATGGATTTGGAAAAGGCGTATGACAGGGTGGATAGGGGGGCAATGTGGCAGATGTTGCAAATGTATGGTGTAGGAGGTAGGTTACTGAAAGCAGTGAAGAGTTTTTACGAGGATAGTGAGGCTCAAGTTAGAGTATGTAGGAAAGAGGGAAATTTTTTCCCAGTAAAAGTAGGCCTTAGACAAGGATGTGTGATGTCACCGTGGTTGTTTAATATATTTATAGATGGGGTTGTAAGAGAAGTAAATGCGAGGGTCTTGGCAAGAGGCGTGGAGTTAAAAGATAAAGAATCACACACAAAGTGGGAGTTGTCACAGTTGCTCTTTGCTGATGACACTGTGCTCTTTGGAGATTCTGAAGAGAAATTGCAGAGGTTGGTGGATGAATTTGGTAGGGTGTGCAAAAGAAGAAAATTAAAGGTGAATACAGGAAAGAGTAAGGTTATGAGGATAACAAAAAGATTAGGTGATGAAAGATTGAATATCAGATTGGAGGGAGAGAGTATGGAGGAGGTGAACGTATTCAGATATTTGGGAGTGGACGTGTCAGCGGATGGGTCTATGAAAGATGAGGTGAATCATAGAATTGATGAGGGAAAAAGAGTGAGTGGTGCACTTAGGAGTCTGTGGAGACAAAGAACTTTGTCCTTGGAGGCAAAGAGGGGAATGTATGAGAGTATAGTTTTACCAACGCTCTTATATGGGTGTGAAGCGTGGGTGATGAATGTTGCAGCGAGGAGAAGGCTGGAGGCAGTGGAGATGTCATGTCTGAGGGCAATGTGTGGTGTGAATATAATGCAGAGAATTCGTAGTTTGGAAGTTAGGAGGAGGTGCGGGATTACCAAAACTGTTGTCCAGAGGGCTGAGGAAGGGTTGCTGAGGTGGTTCGGACATGTAGAGAGAATGGAGCGAAACAGAATGACTTCAAGAGTGTATCAGTCTGTAGTGGAAGGAAGGCGGGGTAGGGGTCGGCCTAGGAAGGGTTGGAGGGAGGGGGTAAAGGAGGTTTTGTGTGCGAGGGGCTTTGACTTACAGCAGGCATGCGTGAGCGTGTTTGATAGGAGTGAATGGAGACAAATGGTTTTTAATACTTGACGTGCTGTTGGAGTGTGAGCAAAGTAACATTTATGAAGGGATTCAGGGAAACCGGCAGGCCGGACTTGAGTCCTGGAGATGGGAAGTACAGTGCCTGCACTCTGAAGGAGGGGTGTTAATGTTGCAGTTTAAAAACTGTAGTGTAAAGCACCCTTCTGGCAAGACAGTGATGGAGTGAATGATGGTGAAAGTTTTTCTTTTTCGGGCCACCCTGCCTTGGTGGGAATCGGCCGGTGTGATAAAAAAAAAATAAATATATATATATATATATATATATATATATATATACATTTAGGTTTTTCTCTTTTTTCTAAATAGCTCTTGTTCTTCTTTATTTCTTCTATTGTCCATGGGGAAGTGGAAAAGAATCTTTCCTCCGTAAGCCATGCGTGTCGTATGAGGCAACTAAAATGCCGGGAGCAATGGGCTAGTAACCCCCTCTCCTGTAGACATTTACTAAAAAAGAGAAGAAAAACTTGATAAAACTGGGATGCTTGAATGTGCGTGGATGTAGTGCGGATGACAAGAAACATGATTGCTGATGTTATGAATGAAAAGAAGTTGGATGTCCTGGCCCTAAGCGAAACAAAGCTGAAGGGGGTACGGGAGTTTCGGTGGGGGGAAATAAATGGGATTAAATTTGGAGTATCTGAGAGAGTTAGAGCAAAGGAAGGGGTAGCAGTAATGTTGAAGGATCAGTTATGGAAGGAGAAACGAGAGTAGGAATGTGTAAATTCAAGAATTATATGGATTAAAGTAAAGGTTGGATGCGAAAAATGGGTCATAATAAGCGTGTATGCACCTGGAGAAGAGAGAAATGTAGAGGAGAGAGAGAGATTCTGGGAGATGTTAAGTGAATGTATAAGAGCCTTTGAACCAAGTGAGAGAGTAATTGTGGTAGGGGACCTGAATGGTAAAGTAGGAGAAACTTGTAGAGAGGGTGTGGTAGGTAAGTTGGGGTGCCAGCTGTAAATGATAATGGGAGCCCTTTGATAGAACTTTGTATAGAAAGGGGTTCAGTTATAGGTAATACATATTTTAGGAAAAAGAGGATAAATAAGTATACAAGATATGATGTAGGGCGAAATGACAGTAGTTTGTTGGATTATGTATTGGTAGATAAAAGACTGTTGAGTAGACTTCAGGATATACGTGTTTATAGAGGGGCCACAGATATATCAGATCACTTTTTAGTTGTAGCTACACTGAGAGTAAAAGGTAGATGAGATACAAGGAGAATAGAAGCATCAGGGAAGAGAGAGGTGAAGGTTTATAAACTAAAAGAGGAGGCAGTTAGGGTAAGATATAAACAGCTATTGGAGGATAGATGGGCTAATGAGAGCATAGGCAATAGGGTCGAAGAGGTATGGGGTAGGTTTAGAAATGTAGTGTTGGAGTGTTCAGCAGAAGTTTGTGGTTACAGGAAGGTGGGTGCGGGAGGGAAGAGGAAGATTGGTGGAATGATGATGTAAAGAGAGTAGTAATGGAGAAAAAGTTAGCATATGAGAAGTTTTTACAAAGTAGAAGTGATGCAAGGAGGGAATAGTATATGGAGAAAAAGAGAGAGGTTAAGAGAGTGGTGAAGCAATGTAAAACGAGAGTAAATTAGAGAGTGGGTGAGATGTTATCAACAAATTTTGTTGAAAATAAGAACAAGTTTTGGAGTGTGATTAACAAGTTAAAGAAGCCTAGAGAACAAATGGATTTGTCAGTTAAAAATAGGAGAGGAGAGTTATTAAACGGAGAGTTAGAGGTATTGGGAAGATGGAGGGAATATTTCGAGGAATTGTTAAATGTTGATGAAGATAGGGAAGCTGTGATTTCGAGTATAGGGCAAGGAGGAATAACATCTTGTAGGAGTGAGGAAGAGCCAGTTGTGAGTGTGGGGGAAGTTCGTGAGGCAGTAGGTAAAATGAAAGGGGGTAAGGCAGCCGGGATTGATGGGATAAAGATAGAAATGTTAAAAGCAGGTGGGGATATAGTTTTGGAGTGGTTGGTGCAAATAATTAATAAATGTATGGAAGAGAGTAAGGTTCCTAGGGATTGGCAGAGAGCATGCATAGTTCCTTTGTATAAAGGCAAAGGGGACAAAAGAGAGTGCAAAAATTATAGGGGGATAAGTCTGTTGAGTATACCTGGTAAAGTGTATGGTAGAGTTATTATTGAAAGAATTAAGAATAAGACGGAGAATAGGATAGATGAACAAGGAGGCTTTAGGAAAGGTAGGTGGTATGTGGACCAGGTGTTTACAGTGAAACACATAAGTGAACAGTATTTAGATAAGGCTAAAGAGGTCTTTGTGGCATTTATGGATTTGGAAAAGGTGTATGACAGGGTGGATAGGGGGGCAATGTGGCAGATGTTGCAAGTGTATGGTGTAGGAGGTAGGTTACTGAAAGCAGTGAAGAGTTTTTACGAGGATAGTGAGGCTCAAGTTAGAGTATGTAGGAAAGAGGGAAATTATTTCCCAGTAAAAGTAGGCCTTAGACAAGGATGTGTGATGTCACCGTGGTTGTTTAATATATTTATAGATGGGGTTGTAAGAGAAGTAAATGCGAGGGTCTTGGCAAGAGGCGTGGAGTTAAAAGATAAAGAATCACACATAAAGTGGGAGTTGTCACAGTTGCTCTTTGCTGATGACACTGTGCTCTTTGGAGATTCTGAAGAGAAATTGCAGAGGTTGGTGGATGAATTTGGTAGGGTATGCAAAAGAAGAAAATTAAAAGTGAATACAGGAAAGAGTAAGGTTATGAGGATAAAAGATTAGGTGATGAAAGATTGGATATCAGATTGGAGGGAGAGAGTACGGAGGAGGTGAATGTATTCAGATATTTGAAAGTGGACGTGTCAGCGGATGGGTCTATGAAAGAAGAGGTGAATCATGGAATTGATGAGGGGAAAAGGGTGAGTGGTGCACTTAGGAGTCTGTGGAGACAAAGAACTTTGTCCTTGGAGGCAAAGAGGAGAATGTATGAGAGTATAGTTTTACCAACGCTCTTATATGGATGTGAAGCATGGGTGATGAATGTTGCAGCGAGGAGAAGGCTGGAGGCAGTGGAGATGTCATGTCTGAGGGCAATGTGTGGTGTGAATATAATGCAGAGAATTCGTAGTTTGGAAGTTAGGAGGAAGTGCGGGATTACCAAAACTGTTGTCCAGTGGGCTGAGGAAGGGTTGTTGAGGTGGTTCGGACATGCAGAGAGAATGGAGCGAAACAGAATGACTTCAAGGTTGGAGGGAGGGGGTAAATGAGGTTTTGTGTGCGAGGGGCTTGGACTTCCAGCAGGCATGCGTGAGCGTGTTTGATAGTGAATGGAGACAAATGGTTTTCTAATACTTGACGTGCTGTTGGAGTGTGAGCAAAGTAACATTTATGAAGGGGTTCAGGGAAACCGGCAGGCCGGACTTGAGTCCTGGAGATGGGAAGTACAGTGCCTGCACTCTGAAGGAGGGGTGTTAATGTTGCAGTTTAAAAACTGTAGTGTAAAGTACCCTTCTGGCAAGACAGTGATGGAGTGAATGATGGTGAAAGTTTTTCTTTTTTGGGCCACCCTGCCTTGGTGGGAATCGGCCAGTGTGATAATAATACTAAATAAATAAATAAATATATATATATATATATATATATATATATATATATATATATATATATATATATATATATATATATATATATATATATATATATAGTGTCGTGCCGAATATGTAAAACTGGTCAATTAGCAAGAACTCATTTAAAATTAAGCCCTTTCTAAAATTTTCTCTTATACTTTTAAAGATATATTTTTCTCATTAATGTTGATGTAAAAATTTATAATTTTGCACCAAAAGAAACTTAGAAAACTTACCTAACCTTATTATAACAATACACTAGCCAAGGAGCCAAACCCATGCTGTTTTGACCAGCCTCATGGTGAGAGAAAACGCATGACGCTGAAGACCACTAGACCACACAATCCTTAACAATGGTGCAACCAGCCAACCTAGATGTTGTATCCACCATCGAAGGACATACGGTGGTGTGGAGGCCTCTGAGCTAATTTTATTCTACTTCCTGTTTGTCAAGCCTAACGGCTTGACAAACAGGAAGTAGATGCCGTCAGGAAGTAGAAGCCGTTAGGCTTGACAAGCCCGTAACGGCTTTAAAAATTAGTATTTATACATCTTGAGGTGTATGTCTCAGTGTCTATGAACTGAGAGTTTTCTTTAATCTCTAGTAAAGACGAAAATATTATTGACTGCTGGTAAACAGGTTAGTAGGAACCTTATTGACCCTCCTACGGTCGATAGGCTTGAAACCTCATTAACCTAACATTAAAGGATTCACATTTCCATGTATCATTTTTTAAGACTGTTAGTTGAAACACCTCCTATCTAGGCTGAGGAACTAATCTCCTCAAACTTATTCATCATGTCTAACCGTCTTTGCCTGATTCATATGAGGAACTAATCACCCTAAACAACTTCATCATGTCTTGTACCGTGTGCAGTGGGAATTTCTGTACTGAGTTGATAAGGACAATGGTTGGCCAAACGTCTCCAGAATCAAGACTCCAAATTCTTGCACATGTATCTTATTCATCTTCAATCCATGTATTTACATATACACAGATTTGTGTGTTGAAATAATTATGCAATCATTATAGACTCTTGTTATAAGATTTAACTTAAGACATAAGGAAATATTAAAATTAAAGTGTTTAAGAAAAATGAGTTAGTTGGAGTTTACATATAGACATCGCATGATTTATGTACTGGATAGATATTACAGGATATATGTAGAGAGATCACAAGGTATATGTAGAGGGAGAGTAATGCGTATATTTTTAGCGCGTATTTTGAGGATATATGTTGGTCCCCTGTCCTACAATGAAGTGTGATTGACCTGAAAGGTCTCAGGACATCGGCTCCCCAAAAGAGCCTTGGTTGTATATTCGTCTTGGACTACGTATTCCTCGTTGTTAGTCTATCTTTATCTTTTATTCTATATATTATTTTCCATAAATGTAGTAGCAGTTTTTATGCCTGGTAAATGCAAAGACCAGCCAAGTCACAATTTTGTAAGTATTAAGATACAAAAGAGGAGATTACAAAGACCATTAAGTTGTATTTTTTTGTTTTAAAGCATAAAAAGGAAATGCAACGAGCACTTAAGTGGTGTTTGTGTCATAACAATAGTGACATTCTTAAAAGTAATATGACTTACTACAAATGATAATAAAGCACTTCATTACTTTTGCAAGTTTTATTAAATAAAGGTAAATGTAAGTAGGTAAATAAAAGTAAACATTACATGTAAACATACAAAAGTTAAAATTCATTAAGATTTCTGCTAAATAGGTTACACTTGACTTTCTCTGGCTATCCTGCCTTATTTATAATATCCATGGATTAAATCTTCCTTCTCCTCCTCCTCCCTTATTTGTATCCTCTGTCTCTGTCACCATTACAAATCCAATACATACAACCACAACAATCGCTACCACTACAACCCATAATCATTTCTCACATCATTTACCTTCACTATTATCGCTACACACAACAGCTACGGTCATGACACGCTCATGACAACGGCAATTACAGCCTCACTACAGCTGCCTAGAATAACAACCATTAAAATCACAATACAACCAACAATCGCAACCCTAACACCATTACAACCATGACTATTACCTAAAGCTGGTTGTTAACATTTCATCCGCACTACAACCATTATTTCCACAACCCAAACCATCACAACACCCACCACCACCACCACCACAAAGTGAACTACAACCACACCACCTCTATTGCAACAATAACCAAACCCACGCCTACAACAACTACAATCGGTACTAAATCCATCCATAAGACCTTTTTCTAAGCCTCTAGAAGAAATCAGTGACGGTATATCAAGGTCCAGGCCCTGACTGGGACTCAGTATGGCTGTGATAAACGCTCTGCATGGTCTCTCTGTCATAACGGAGAATATATCATACCTGATTGTAATGATGCTACCAGTGGTCCATCAACTCACGTACCAGTTGTTGAAATAAGACCACTTAAATGGTGTATACAGGTGCGCATACTGGCATTACTGACAAATACCTACAACTATACTCAGTACAGTCACAACACATATCCACAACACAACCACACCATTACAGTCATAACGACCATAGTCTCTCCCATCACAACCACAGTTATAACCATACTGCAACCAGCAACATGTGCAACTCCATCACCACAACTACAACTTTACCCATCACACACACACACACACACACACACACACACACACACACACACACAGGATGTTCCAGAGACGGGACACAGCAACAAGGGCACACAGTTGGAAGTTGAAGACACAGATGAATCACAGGGATGTTAGGAAGTATTTCGTCAGCCACAGAGTAGTCAGGAAGTGGAACAGTTTGGTAAGCAATGTAGTGGAGGCAAGATCCATACATAGCTTTATGCAGAGGTATGATAAAGCTCACGGTTCAGGGAGAGTGACCTAATAGCGTCCAGTGAAGAGGCGGGGCCAGGAGCTAGGACCCGACCCCTGCAACCTCAACTAGGTGAGTAACTAGTTGGGTACACACACGCGCCCGCGGGCATATACACACACACAAATAGAAAATGAGGCCTCAGAGGGGAAGTCGGAGACTCGTGGAACAAGAGGAACATGGGCCTGGGAGGAAGGAGTGGATGGATGAGCTATAGGAAAAGATAGACCAAGTGTGGGAAAGCAAACTAGGAGAGATTACTGCAAGAATGGAGAAGAGGAGGCAGAGAAGTGGGAGTCGCGAGCTCAAGTTGCAGAAGCCAAGATACGGCCTCTACAAGATGAAGTAATTATGCTGAAATGAGACATAAGGCCAACAACCATAGGGGTCATGGCAGCTGGAGATGAGAGGTGAAGAGGAAAAGAAAGGAGACATATGTTGAGTCATTAACAGGTCACCAGGAAAAGTCGAGGAATGAAAGGAGCACGCTGTGGGCACGAAGACAGCAGTATATGTGAGGGGAGCAGGCATATGTGAGGAGGGCGCTGGCATGGGAGACAGGCTCCATGCGGAAGTGTGACCAGGCCACCAGGTGCAGGAACTAATAAAGGAGGCGATGGCTATGTATAAATGGGACCCAGAGACACAGAGGGAAAAAACAGTGGGAGGAGCAGTGGGAGAGGTAAATCTTCATCCACAGGATTTAGGAGAGCGAAGGGAAGAAAGACAGAGGAAAGAAAAACAAGAGATTGAGAATATCATCAAACAGGAGAGGAGGACATGTCTGAGGAAATAAATTTTCAGAGAAACTGGGAAGTACTCGAAGGAAAGAAATCAGCCAGTCAAACTTATTTTCAGGGCTGAAAGAGTGCAGGGCAGGATCCTGCAGGAGTAACCACAACTACAGGAATCAACAGAATATCAGGTGGTGCTCTTAGACCGAGACAGAATGAAGACAGAACGTCAATAGCTGAGAGAGAGGATACAGAGACGAAAGGGGCACGAAAGAGAGACAAAGCTAGAGTCGTTAGAGAACACCCCGAGTCGAGTGGAGCAGAGTGCGCAGACACCCACAGAAACACCCTCAGGACCTTAGTCAAACACTCCACACTAACAACCCCCACTCTACAGTATGCAGTAGAATCCCATAGCACCAGGCCAGAAACCCCACCCCCCTTCCCCCACAAACCCCAAGAATACGGCGTTAGAGAGGATAATGAAGGTATGATATGCCACACTGCTGCTATAACAAATAAGCGGGAGGAGTGACATGGAAGAATCACAGACATCACCAGACATCATAACCCTCACAGAAACCAAGCTCTCAGGAATGATGATAAATGCCATTTTCCAACTAGATATCAGATGTTGAGGAAAGACAGAGTGAACAGGGAAAGAGGAGTGGCACTGCTCATCAAAAACCAAGGGGGTTTTGAGGAGTTAGAGAGGGGACAGAGAAGCAAGGGACTACATAATAGGAACACTTCAGACTTGAGGTCCCAAGGTGGTGATTACGGTTACGTATAACCCACCACAGAATAGCAGGAGGCCAAGACAATGTGACGAAAGTAACAGAGACTTGGTCAACACTAGCCGAAGTGGCAAGAAGGGCCGAGCTACTAGGAAGGGCAAAGCTACTGGCTGTGGGGGGATTTAAGTCACACAGAAATCGACTGAAAAACCAGGAGCCACAAGGGATCCCTGAAACTTGGTGGGCTAAGATGCTGGAGGTGGTGTTAGAAAACCTCGTGCAACAACACGTTAGAGAGAGGATGAATCAGGAAGACTGGACATCACATATGAAAGGCCACACGGAGCTAGTGATCACGTGGTTCTGAGCTTGGAATACAAAGTAGAGCTACAAGTGGAGAGGGAGGCAGGAAGAGCAGGATGAATGAAGCCAAAATACAAGAGAGAGGACTACACAGGCCTGAGGAATTTCCTACACGATGTCCATTAGAACAGAGAACTGGCACGGAAAGCTGTAAATGAAATGATGGAATATGTGACAACAATATGCATGGAAGTAGAGGAGAAGTTTGTACCCAAAGGCAGCAGATTTAATGAAAAGTTCAGAAGGGAGGCCCAGGGACAATATGAAAATAACATAACAGCGAGAGCTAAGTCTTACCCTAAGCTGTTGTACAGTCACATCAAAAAGAAAACACTCAAAGACCAGGTAATCAGGTTGAGGAAGGAAAGAGGGGAGTTTTCAAGAGATGACCTTGAAATATATACGAGGAGCTCAACACGACATTCAAAGAAGTATTCACATTGGAGACAGAAAAGATTCCAATGTGGACTCCAATGGAAAAACGGAGAGGTGGGATACAGAAACAAGTGCAGGAAACGATACATACAACCGAGGAGGAGGCGAAGAGGTTGCTATGCTGAGTAGGCATCTCAAAGGCGATGGGGCTGGATAACATCTCTGTGGGTCCCGAAAGAGGTGCTCTGTGTACCACTAACAACAATCTTCAACACATTTGTCGAAACAGGGCGGATACCTGTGGTATGGAAGACAGCAGATGTAGTCCCAATTTTAAAAAAAAAGACAGCACGCAGCATTAAACTGTAGACCAGAGTCACAGGCATGTAGTGTATAGAAAGTCATGGAGAAGATTATCAGGAGAAAAATGGTGGACTACCTAGAAAGGAATGAGCATATAAACGACACCCAGCACGGATTCAGAGGGGAGAAATCCTGTGTCACAGACCTACTAGAGTTTTATGACAAGGTGACAGAAGTAAGACAATAGAGAGAAGGGTGGGTAGATTCCGTTTTCTTGGACTGTAAGAATTCTGTTGACACAGTTCCACACAAGAAAGTGCAAAATCTGGAGGACCAGGTAGGTATAATGGTGAAAACATGCAGTGGATCAGAGAATACCTGACTGGAAGGCATCAGCGAGTCGTGGTACGTGATGAGGTGTTAGAGTGGGCGCCTTTGACGATCGGGGTTCCACAGGGGTCAGTCCTAGAACCGGTGCTGTTTCTGGTATATGGGAATGACATAAAGGAAGGAATATATTCAGAAGTGTCCCTGTTTGCAGACAACATGAAGTTCTAAGTTACGAGTTATAACCAGAGCTTTGGTAAGATGGGAAAGAAACAAGGATGGGTAAGGATGGAAATATGAAAAAAAGATGAGTGAGGGGAGGGGATGTGGGGTAATAAAGGTAAGTGGCCTCGACGTGAAGTTAATGAGAATTCAATCGGAGGAGGAAAGGCAGAACTACGGAGGAATCTGGACAGGCTGCAGGCCTGATCCAGCAACTGGTTCCTGGAGTTCAACCCCACCAAGTGCAAAGTTATGAAGATCGGGGACGGGCAAAAAAGACCGCTGACAGAATGCAGTCCAGGGGGCCAAAGACTAAAAGCTTCTCGCAAGGAAAAGGATCTTCGAGTGAGTATAATACTGATCTCATCTCATGAGGCGCACATCAACCAAATAACTGCTCCAGCATGTGGGCGACTGAAGAACCTAAGATTAGCATTCCGGCCTCTCAGTAAGGATTCGTTCCTGACCCTGTACACCGTGTACATCAAGCCCATATTGGAGTATGCAGCTCCAGTTTGGAACCCATACTTGGCCAAACACATCAGGAAACTAGAGAAAGTGCAAAGGTTTGCAACAAGGCTAGTCCAGGAGCTACGGGCATGTCCTACGAGGAGAGGTTAACGGAACTCGACCAGATGACACTGGAGGACAGGAGGAACAGAGGGAACATGATAACGACATAAAATACTGAGAGGAATCGACAAAGGTGGACAGAGACAGGATGCTCCAGAGATGGGACACAGCAACAAGTGTTCATAATTGGAAGTTGAAGACTCAGATGAATCACAGGAATATTAGGAAGTATGTCTTCAGTCAGAGTTGTCAGGAAGTGGAGTAGTCTGGAAAGTGAGGTAGTGGAGGCAGGTGCCATGCATAGGCTTTTAGAAGAATGACAAAGCTCATGGAACAGGGAGAGAGTGGACTAGTAGCGACCAGTGAAGAGGCGGGGCCAGGAGCTATAAGTGGACCCCTGCTACTATAAATGAGAACACACACAAAGACACACACGTACACACGTGCACACACACACACACACACACACACACACACACACACACACACACACACACACACACACACACACATACCTGGTCCAGCAATTGGCTCCTGGAGTTCAATCCCACCAAGTGCAAAGTCATGAAGATTGGGGAAGGGCAAAGAAGGCCGCAGACGGAGTACAGTCTAGGGGGTCAGAGACTACAAACCTCGCTCAAGGAAAAAGATCTTGGGGTGAGTATAACACCAGGCACATCTCCTGAAGCGTACATCAACCAAATAACTGCTGCAGCATATGGGCGCCTAGCAAACCTCAGAACAGCATTCCGACATCTTAATAAGGAATCATTCAGGACCCTGTACACCGTGTACGTTAGGCCCATATTGGAGTATGCGGCACCAGTTTGGAACCCACACCTAGCCAAGCACGTGAAGAAACTAGAGAAAGTGCAAAGGTTTGCAACAAGACTAGTCCCAGAGCTAAGAGGTATGTCCTACGAGGAGAGGTTAAGGGAAATCAACCTGACGACACTGGAGGACAGGAGAGATAGGGGGGACATGATAACGACATACAAAATACTGAGAGGAATTGACAAGGTGGACAAAGACAGGATGTTCCAGAGATTGGACACAGTAACAAGGGGACACAGTTGGAAGCTGAAGACACAGATGAATCACAGGGATGTTAGGAAGTATTTCTTCAGCCACAGAGTAGTCAGTAAGTGGAATAGTTTGGGAAGCGATGTAGTGGAGGCAGGATCCATACATAGCTTTAAGCAGAGGTATGATAAAGCTCACGGCTCAGGGAGAGTGACCTAGTAGCGATCAGTGAAGAGGCGGGGCCAGGAGCTCGGACTCGACCCCCGCAACCTCAACTAGGTGAGTACACACACACACTCACTATTTCTTCAGTCATAGAGTAGTCAGGAAGTGGAATAGCCTAGCAAATGAGGAAGTGGAGGCAGGAACCATACATAGCTTTAAGATGAGGTATGATAATGCTCATGGAGCAGGGAGAGAGAGAACCTAGTAGTACTCAGTGAAGAGGCAGGGCCAGGAGCCGAGTCTCGACCCCTGCAACCACAATTAGGTGAGTTAGACGAATACATACACACACACACACACACACACACACACACACACACACACACACACACACACACACACACACACACACACACACACACACACTCACACACACACGAAATCATTGTGATATTACCCATACCTGGAAATATAAACACATATGCAGTATAATGTGATCCTATATTGACTACGTTTCGCCCACACAGTGGGCTTTTTCAAGTCACACTCAGATCTACCTAGGGTGGAAGGGACGCGAGTATTTATAGTCAGGTTCAGAATGCTGAGGTCAGGTGGAGAATGCTGCATCTGATGATGTACCGAGTGGGGTTATAGAGTCTAAAATCTTGGGTAGCTTGGAAAGGAGAGTGGATAAGTTTGTGAGCAGACCATCTACAGTGTTCTTCCATTCCTGTGTTCTTATGTGGGATAGCGATGAAGAAGTTTCTTGGCAAGTGGTTCAGCTATGTTATAGAAGCCACTATTCTGGTTGAAGTTGTCGGATATAGAAATAAGTGATGATTCCAGGATTCTTCGGTATTGAGTGTTGTCTTCTGTGGCGATAAGTCTTGAGTTTCTGTAGTTTATCAAGTGGTTGCGTGAATTACGGTGTTGTACACAGGCATTCCTTGTGTCGTCAGACCTGCTTGCGTATTGGTGTTCTGAAATACGTGTTTGGAGGTCCCTTGATGTTTCGCCCACGTATAACTTGTTGCAGTCATTACAAGGGATTATGGTATAAACCTTGGTAATAAATACCGACAAGTTGGTTTAGAAAGACACGTAAGCAAACACTATAACATATTTATTAGAAAACGTTTCGGTCCTGGGACCGAAGTGATCAAGGTCCCAGGACCGAAACGTTTTCTAATAAATATGTTATAGTGTTTGCTTACGTGTCTTTCTGAACCACAAGGGATTATGTATACCCCTGCAGAGGGTGGAAGCTTGTCCTGTCTATCACTGGTAATGTCCTTGATGGTCGTGGTTGTGGAGGTAGATACTTGGAATGAGGTAGTGGAAAAGATGTTGGAAACGTGTTTGGCAATGGAGTTGGTGGGGAGGACTATGTATCTCTTCTCGGCAGTGTCTTCTCTGGGTGTGTTGAAGATGTTTAATGTCCGTCGTCTGCAGTCTCTGATGAAGTGAAGAGGATAGGGGAGTTTAGAAAATACTTGTTCAATTATCGTGCATTCTTCTTCAAGAAACTCATTGCTGCAGATTCTGAGCGCACGCAGGAAGAAGCCTATAATTACACCACGTTTGGTTTTGGTGTGGTGGTGAGAGTAAAAGTGGAGAAGATCGTTTTGGTTGGTGGATTTTCGATAGACTTTAAAACGAAGTTCGTGGTCAGCTTTGCAGAGCAGAACATCAAGGAAAGGAAGAGTGTTGTCGACTTCTTCTTCAAGTGTGAACTGGATTGAAGGCTGGACCTGGTTGAGCTTGTCTTGGAGAGCTTGAACGTTGAAGCGTTTAGGAGTTATGAGGAGAATGTCGTCAACACCCTCATGGTCTCGGCCACTCTTGTTTCTCCACCGCTACCTCCGTCCCCCCAATTTTAACCGCTACTATTTCATTACAACCATCTTCACAACCTCATGATCATTAATGCAACCATTTCTATTAGAATATCTACATCCAAATCCTCAGCTGCGCGAAATGACGTCTCTGTTAATAACCTGCGGTCTGCACCAGATTGACACAAAGCAATTACCTCTCAAATCAGAATCCACGCTAAGTGTCAGCCATTCTATACCTATTCATCCTGTGGACACCGCCTTTTATGACAGGGCTGAGCTAACCAATAGTAGATGGGATGAGATCTCAGATGTGGTTTGTAGAAAACTCCAGCTTCTTTGAAGATTGAGACATGCACCATATGGGAATCTTTATTTAGGAAACGTTTCGACACACAGTGGCTTCATCAGCCCAATACAAAGCAGAAAGGTGTAAGGAGAGGAGGAGATTGAGGTAATCAGTCCCTCAGCCTGGAGTAGATATGTTCAGTCCTTCAATCTTGTAGAATGTACAGCACAGGGCCATTCATCACAACTGGTAGACACTGCATCATCATGGGATCTTGATACAAAGAATTCTCCAACTTGTCCTACCTTTGGACGAAGACCTACTTCGACTAGTGGATGGTACCACTATGACCCCGCCTTCTCCTGCTTCGCCTCACCTGACTACAGTATATAAGCCACGTCTACGGCCCTATGCTGTACATTCTACAAGATTGATGGACTGAACACATCGACTCCAGGCTGAGGGACTGATTACCTAAATCTCCTCCTCTCCTTGCACCTTTCTGCTTTGTATTGGACTGATGAAGCCACTGTGTGGCGAAACGTTTCCTAAATAAAGATTCCCATATGGTGTATAAGTGTCTCAATCTTCAACTTGTCGGCTTTCAAAACCATTCATCACATCTAGCTTCTTTGCTAGACACATGAAGTATACCGGTAAAGATACCTGATTATTACAGACTAGCGTGTATCCTGGCACTTTCAGTATCCTTACTGGCTTACCTGTAAAGATTTAAGGAGAAGGATGGAGGAATTACTCGTCTCTGCTTTTCAGGGGCTTCATACAACACGAGATCAACTGAGTCGCTTATCTACACTATAGTAAATTATAGAACTTGGGGTCCCGTAATTAATGTTGGAATTATTGGTCACACTTACCCCCACGCAACACTGTACAGCTAATAAATGAGACACTTGTGCAGCGCTTGGGCATAACCTTACTGTGGAAACGTTTCGCCAGCCAGTGGCTTCTTCAGTCCAATACAAAAATGAATGGTGGAAGACGAGAAGTATTGTGTAATCACTCCCTCAGCCTCGAGTCGGTGTGTTCAGTTCCTCAGTTTTAACAGAAGTGCAGCATACGCAAAGAGAAGGTCTTAGTATATTGCAGACAAGTGAGGCAAAGTAGTCGGCGGAGACGGAACGTTTCCACTCATTTCTCAGGTGAGGTCTTGTCCTGGTAACTGTTTGTTTGCGTGAAAGACATAATATGTTGCATACCTTCGCTAATTTCCTTTCAGGTGAAATGGCGCTTGCCAAATTTCAGTTTCAGGTGTTAAGTCGTCGTCTTGTCTGGCAGTTTCCTCTGAATGATTGGACCGCATCTCCAGGAGCTGCCTACAGCGTTTTGATAAAAGAACAGTGATCAGTGGCTGTTGTCCAGAGTTATTCCAAGCGTCGGCAATTCGTGCAAGCAGTGGGACGGTGAGAAAAGATCTTCTATACAATAGATATTATTTGCTTTAATTTGATTCTTGTCACAGTAGTTAAACTTTTAGAACTGGCATAGCACCTGCTGTATCGAGTCCATTGACAAGGTCAAAAACGTTCCCTTTGAGCTGGTCAGGTCATCAATGTTCATCCGACTGTCAATGAGGGACCTCAAGCTACCGAGTAACTCTTCAAAATCCTTACCATCAGAAGTTGGCAGTGTTAATTGGAACAAGAGTAACAACGAATCTGTGGGTTCTTGACTAATGGCATAGGCGGAGCGCGAAATACAGCACTGGCCTACCTAGGGTCTAACTTCCATGACAGTTCTTTCTAAATCTGCTACACTCCGTGAGTACAAGACCTTGTCTTTCAGCAAACCGTTCTTGGATTTAAGCTGTCATCCTCAGGCTTCATTGAGTCTTTCCAAGTGTTCATAAGCTGTTGTGTAAGCTTATTGTTTGATTTCCAGTAATTCAATAGAAGCCTCTGATTCTACATAGTCCACTGAATTATCTTGGACCAACACCTCGCAGTCATTACTGACCCAGGGACCTGGCCTTGTTTATTAGTGTGGGCGCCTCTAGATTTTTCCAAGAAAGCCATTACTCACTTGTCAGCACTGACTTATCTCTTCAGTACGGCAATTATGAAACTAAGTGTTGCTGACGGTTTTGAGTTAGTCGACTGTCCTAAAACCTCGATCAGTGCAGCTGAAGAGATGATGGGTGTTCGATCACTAGTACTCTTCACTACGGCACAGTCAACAGTCACCTTTATTAACACTAGATTGTACTTCTAAGCATAATAGGTACAACGTCTACATACATAAGCCAGTAACAAGTCGCGAGTCGCAAGGTATTTACAACTTATGCTTTTCATAACTCACTGCTGAATTTGGCACACAAATGAAGTCAAGAGCGAGCACTGGCTCAATCTCCTGGCCTGCTGAACTCTGGGTATGTTCGAAAAGGACTTGGTCTAACTGCTCAGCAGGGAAGGTTAGGCTGCCTTGATAGACAGCGTTAGTATTTATGTTCTTGCCGTTTTCTCCAGAAGGCATTTTTGTCATACGATACATTTAAAATTTTTAACTACACACAAAGTCGATTGTGCCCAAACTCCCTCATCAGTTATAACTCATGCTACATTCACTACACACAGACATTCTGAGTGTCTTTTGCATGATGAACAACTATTAAAAACAAGGATCAAAACTTACTTAAAGTCCTAAGCTCGTCTTCTAAATTTACGATTATACCGGCAAAAATGCCTGAATATTTCAATTTTGTGCCAATCATGACGTATAAGGTACCTTTTCTGAACATTAAGTAAATGGTCAATATTTATATTTATTATAAGGAAGGACACAAAAACTAAATGTACAAAAATATAACTATACTAGTAAACTTACATATAGAGCATACAACCTACTCTACATATTACACAACTAGCAAAGTGGTACGAGTCAACACACACACAAACAGTGAGGCTGTGACCCCTTCCCCTTCTGCCGGCATCTAAGCCTGCAGGCAAAGCATTATTATCTGTTCTCTTTACAATACAGGCCCCTGCACATTAGGGCCTTACAGGTAAAATTAGTCTAGTACATACAAAAATTATTAACCAACCTATGGCATAAACTTACCCAAAATCACCCCCTCCCCTTCCTATTTAAACACACCAAACCATGACGTCATACGACGTCTTGCTCCTGCCGCCTTTTTTATCCTTACTGCAACACAAACACCTCTCCTGCTCTTGTCCTGTCCTATCCTGGCTACTCTTCAGGACTAATTCACTTCTGGCTTCAGAACAAAACCCGTAAATTGACATTATATACGGATTGTTTTTTTTATAAACACATTTTCTACAATGCCCTGCTTAATACCGCTTCCCCGACCACTGGTCTACTCGCCTAGCTGTAACCACTCAGTTGCAGCTAGACAAGGAAAAAAAAGGAAAAAGAAACTTAAGTTATGGGAAAAAAAAATCAAGCACTGCCTTGGTGCAATTTTCTTTTACATAGAGAAACAAGAGAAACATTTATCACCTTAAGGCTTATATTAACCTTACAATGAGCACTGCTAATCCGCAGATGTGTGAAACTCGTTTAACGTAAAAGTGATCAGGTTTTGCGCCAAATGAGTCCACAGTCATGCTTTATAGCTGTACTCTTGAACTTACTAGGAAAATGCACCATCACAACTCAGTGTTGGCCAAACACCTACGTTGATGCATTTTACTATACATGACACAGAGAAATACAGCTGACTGGGTTACCTCTTTACATATTAATTACATAAAAAGTATACACAATAATTATATACAAGTAAACTTGTTTACATCAATACAAAAATTATAAATTATGAAATCTCTCTCCAACAGCATTACTGTCCATTAAGACAGCTCTGCTTGCAAAAATATAACAGGTTGAGTAGACTGATGCAGTGGTCGGGGAAGTGCGAAATGCAGTTTAATATAGACAAATGCAAAGTTCTAAACATATAAACATATAAACTATAAACTAAATAATGTCGATCTTAATGTTAAGGATTGCGAAAAGGATTTGGGAGTTCTGGTTAGTAGTAATCTAAAACCAAGACAGCAGTGCATAAGTGTTCGCAATAAAGTAAACAGAATCCTTGGCTTCATATCGAGAAGCATAAATATTAGGAGTCCTCTGGTTGTTCCTCAACCCTATATATCCTTGGTTAGGCCTCATCTAGATTATGCTGCACAGTTTTGGTCACTGTATTACAGAATGGATATAAATGCTCTGGAAAACATACAAGGGAGGATGACAAAGTTGATCCCATATATCAGAAATCTTCCCTATGAGGATAGACTGAGGGCCCTGAATCTGCACTCTCTAAAAAGGCGTAGAGTTAGGGTAGGGTGTAAATGGAAGACAGGAATAAATAAAGGGGATGTAAATAGCGTGCTAAAAATATCTAGCCTAGACAGGATTCGCAGCAATGGCTTTAAGTTGGGAAAATTCAGATTCAGGAAGGATATAGGAAAGCACTGGTTTGGTAAAAGAGTTGTGGATGAGTGGAACAAGCTCCCGAGTACAGTTATAGAGGCTAAAACGTAGTGTAGTTTTAAAAATAGGTTAGATAAATGCACGAATGGGTGTGGGTGGGTGTGAGTTGGACCTGACTAGTTTGTGCTACTAGGTCAGATGCCGTGCTCCTTCCTTAAGTGAATGTGACCGGACCTGACCTGACTAGGTTGGGGCATTGGCCTAAGCAGGTAGGAGACTAGGACCTGCCTCGCATGGGCCAGTAGGCCTGCTACAGTATTGTTTTTCTTATGTTCTACTTATAAACGAAGTCTCCACATTAATTACATGATTATTATAAATTGCGAATCATTGTGTAAACAGCATTTGTGTCCGTTATCACACATCTTTGCTTTCAAATAGGAAATAGGCACTTCACAAAAAAATATTGGACATATGAGTTATATCATTAAGAAAATTACATTAGCAACCCCGTGTCTCACAGCAATATAGAATAAGCAAAACTGGCAACGCAAAGCACACCACTGGGAGAAATTGGAGAGCACGGGAGGGAAAATTCCCAGTCGTCAAAACTGGGTAGTAACATAAATTTTGTCAGTGGGACTGTGGCCTTGAAGAAACACTGGAGTCATCACCATTGACCCCTCAAAGGTGGGCCTCCCAGGCCTTCACCTACGGTCCAACAGTCCATACACCAACATAACACAGGTGAGGCATCACCACCAGCACCTTAATGTTAGCATATCTTACCTAGGCATGTAAACTGACGTGACCACCACCAAAAACACACACACTTGGGAAATCTGATAACCCCTTTCCCCATCAGCTCACCGAGCTTCAGTCCACTAGGTGGTCAGAGTTATCTTCTACTCGCCCACTGCAAAAAGAGAGCAGATAAATGCTCTACACACTACATAATGTAAATTACACTCTAGATAATACATAAGCAACCACATTCTCTGTTGCCATCACATAACGAACACCAAAGCGAGCATTTGAGTGTGGATCCTCATTAGATGAAGGAAATGTAGGACCGTGATCCCTATACTGAGAAAATTCTGCACAATCAACACAAAGCAAGAGTCCCCTTTTCTGTTGTGGCACAAATTCTCTGGTGACTTTTAAGTTTACTGGCCGTAATTGCCCTGCTACTTTTTTTTCAACAACTCAGCACTAACACCAGCAGAACTTTGCAAAACCCAGGTTGTGTAAAGCAATTTTACATATATTTTAAATTTAAAGTTACACAAAAATGTTAAGCACTTGTAAAGTTCAGCTTCAAACATAGAGATGTTACTGGCACATTGGGTCATGGAAATCAAATAACGCTGCCAATATTCACAACTTTTGCATCCAGTGCATCAATGAAATTATTCCTAAGAGGAAAACCTTGAGCCTTAGTTACTAAATTTACCTTGCGGTAGTTAGTGAACAGGCTTAAGGTGTCATCTAGTGTGAGACCTTTGAGAGACAATGTCCACTGTCTCTCGCTCATTATTATTAATTTATTGTCATATAGGAATTTCACCTTCTCAATATACATAGCTTCACAAAACAGCTGTACCTCATACTCCATACACCACATCTCTTCCCTAAACAAATTTTTATAGTTCCACAGTGGCTGACCCAACTGTCCAAGCCTTTTCTTAACAAAAACAAACGTACACTTTTCAAAGTCTTGCACTTCACCTGTCACTATATTGATAATTTCAGATTGTTAGTGAAGAAAAAAACTAACCCGTTTTTTGATCAGGTGTGTGGGTTTTATTTTCATCAGAGACCTCATCCACCAGCAGGTACCATTCACTGCTTCTTGTTATCAAAACATTCCCAGGAACCGGCTGCAGTACCAACACCTCTTTAGCCTCCAGTGCATGTAGCGTCACCTCATGATCAAACATTGTCATCCTGGTCAGACTGGCAGGCTGGTTCACTGGTGCCATTGACCTCTCTTAGCCAATCTCTGAAACTGGGAAAAAACCTCTGAGGGGTAAGCATCACCATCCTCACCTAGATAATGAGAGTGCTTCCTCTCACGGCAAATAAAAGAAAGGGAATACCCTCATCCCAGTCCTTCTGTAACTGGGTACAACAAATATGCATCGACCTGAGACTGGTGAAACCTCTTTACTTTCCATTGGCTCAGAGTGATAGTCATTGGTAAATTTATTCTTAATTACGTCTGTCAGTTGGGAAATTTATAAAATTTGACTTTAACCTGTGTAATTTCTTACTCATAGTTTGTAAAGAAAAAATATTATTAACATGGCCTGTGTGATACCTACTTCCTAATTTTTGGTTAGGTAAAAATATTTCGCCTAATTCTAGAGCATGATTAAATTATTAAAATCTTTTTCCTCGAGATATGCCTTAAGGTAAGGAGGTACACAGTTTAAATGATCCTCTGGTAAAATTAAAGTAATTTTACCTTCATAATCACCTACAACATCCTTGGAGCGCCACCAAGGACATCTCCTTTCCATACTTCACCAAGGATTGTCTTTCCTAAAACTTTAAACCTCTAAACTTCTCTGGCAATATCTGATAAACCAACAACATAACATCCTTCATCTTCTTATAATCTGAAAATTCATTGTCCTCCAGAGAACTAACAGCTTGTGACCATTTACTAACTAACTGGGTTCTTGCTAATGTGGCCCAGTTACTGTCTGGACACTTTTAGGATTTTTCTATTTTTTCAAACAATAGAGAGAACTTATCAGGATTTTTTTCAATAAATACTGGAGCAAACTTAATTGCATTCTCCAAATGAAATATGTCTACCCTGTTACCTGTTTCTTGCTTATAAGAAAATTCTCTTTCTCTCTTTCTTGAGCCCTAAGTACATAGTCATTATTTAAATTCATTATAAGGAAGGACAGAAAGACTAAATGTACAAAAATATAGCTATATTAATAGTAAACTTGCATATACAGATACATATCTACATATAACACAATAACTAGCACAGAGGTACGAGTTAACACACACACACACAGAGTGGGGCTCTGACCCCCCTCTCCTCCAGCCGGCATCTAAGCCTGCAGGCAAAACATTATTATCCGTACTCTTACAATACAGGCTCCTGCACATTAGGGCCTTACAGGTAAAATTAATTGAGTACATAGAAATTTTTTTAACCAACCTAAGGCATAAACTTACCCAAAATCACTCCTCTCCTCCCCCCCCACACTTACACTAACACCAAGCCGCTCTTCCAGTACTGCAACATACACCGTCTCCTGCTCCTGTCTTGTCCTGGCTACTCTTCAGGACTAATACGTGTCTGATTTTAGAAGAAAAGTCTTAAACTGATATATATGGAGCTTTTTTAACATGCACATTTTTTTCTACGATGCCCTGCGTAATAGTGCCTCTGATGGATTACATGCACAGAAGTAATGGTACTAATTCTATGTTATTCGAAGCCTGGTAGCTCAGGTGGTAGAGAGTTGAACCTGTTAATATATATATATATATATATATATATATATATATATATATATATATATATATATAATAAAATGCTGATTAAGCCGAGCATATATATATGGCCTATTCGGCAAGGGTTCAGTGGTGCCATTTTCATTCTGCCAAATTAGCAGAATGAAAATGTTTTCTCCCATAAATCAACGGAAATTAATCAGTCTGTGACGTGGGTTGCCAATGATACCTTCTGCCTTACCTCAGATAATTTCCTCTTGTATCTGTTGCTGTCTTGCAACATTGCTTAACTCCTGACGACGCACGAGAGTGCAAAAAAGACTGGAGCTAAAAATTTCCATCCCCATATTGCTCGTACTGCACTGCTATAGCATGTGGGTGACACACCCACATGCTCTCACCCAGCCACCCACCACCACCTGCCACCCGCGGGCGACTTCTCACTCAGTTTTTCCGGTTTCATATATAACTTTTTTTTTTATTTTACATACTGGACACCACTAAAGAGGATATAATTATATTTAGCTGACTCACGTGGGCTGATTTGTATTAGTTCTCTCCTTAAAATTAGTTCTGATAAATTATTCTGAACAAATTTTGTTCAGTCTCTTCAATTTGATGTAGTTTTCAAATATCTAATACAATGTTTAATCTCTAATGCAGCGTCATTGTAGATAAAACTTTGTGTAGCTTTAAAAATAGATTAGACAAGTACATGAATTAGTGTTACTTGGACGTGCCTAGTATGAGCCAGTAGACCTCCTCAGTGCTCATTATCTTCTTCTTAAAAGTCTCAGCTCACCATACGTTCTCTGTGTGAGATGATTAGCCATCAAATCTGAACATATCTTCACAATGGCGAGATAACATATCTTTTCTTATATTTTCACGAGAAAGAAAATGTGGAAGATCATCTGTATACCTTGTTTAATCTGGTTACGAATTTAGTGTCACACAAAATCCAATATCCTTTATCCCTCTGACTCAAAATATAGCTTAAACCCGCGTTAACGAATGCATCCTTCTCTTAATTAGTTAATTTCCTTATTACTTTTTATGAAAGTGATTCAGTCATCACACTTGCACATACACTAATGAAATCAAGATATAAAATAGGCTTTCCTAGTCCTTCAGATTCAGGCTTCACTAGTGGGTTATCCTCCCTGTTAATTAAGCCGCCTGACTACCTCCTGAAGCCACCTCTATAATCATGAGAATAAATAGCATATAATTCAACTAAAGATTTTAAGAAGCCGGCCCAGCTAAAGTGTGTGTGTGTGTGTGTGTGTGTGTGTGTGTGTGTGTGTGTGTGTGTGTGTGTGTGTGTGTGTGTGTGTGTGTACTCGCCTAGCTGTGGTTGCAAGGGTCGAGTCACACATCCTGGCCCCGCGTCTTCACTGGCCGCTACTCGGTCACACTTCCCGTTACATGAGCTTTATCATACCTAGTCTTAAAGCTTTACTATGTATGGATCCTGCCTCCACTACATCACTACCCAGACTGTTCCACTTCCTGAAAACTCTGTGACTGAAGAAATACTTCCTAACATCCTTGTGATTCATCTGAGTCTTCAACGTCCAACTGTGTCCCCTTGTTGCTGCGTTCCATCTCTGAAACATACTGTATCTGTCCACCTTGTCCCCTCAGGGAAGGTTCCTTGATGTTGGTGAGGGGCTCTTGATTTAGGAAATTGGATCTGTGTTCCAGTTCCCCGAATTAAGCCTGAATGCCTTCCACATCCCGCCCAGGCGCTGTATAATCCTACGGGTTTAGCGTTTCCCCCTTGATTATAATAATAATAATAATGTCCACCTTGTCAATTCCTCTCAGTATTTTTTATGTCGTTATCGTATCCCCCCCATCTCTCATGTCATCCAATGTTGTCAAGTCGGTTTCTCTTAACCTCTCCTCGTAGGACATACCCTTAGCTCCGGGACTAGTCTTGTTGCAAACCTTTGCACTTTCTCTAGTTTCCTTTCATGCTTGGTTAGGTGAGGGTTCCAAACTGGCGCTGCATACTCCAATATGGGCCTAACGTACACAGTGTACAGGGTCCTGAATGACTCCTTATTGAATTGTCAAAATACTGTTCTTAAGTTTTCCTGGAGCCCGTATGCTGCAGCCCGTATGCTGCAGCAGTTATTTGGTTGATGTGCGCCTCAGGAGATGTGCCCGGTGTTATACTCACCCAAAGGTTCTTTTCCTTGAGTGAGGTTTCCAGGCTCTGGCCCCCTAGATTGTACTCCATCTGTTTTCTTCTTTGCCCTTCTCCAGTCTTCATGACTTTGCACTTGGTGGGGATGAATTCCAGGAGCCAGTCGCTGGACCAGGCCTGTGGACCTGCTCAGATCCCTTTGTAGTTCAGCCTGGTCCTCGTCCGACTGAATTCTTCTCATCAAGTTCACATCTGCAAACAGGGACACTTCGGATTCTATTCCTTCTGTCATGTCGTTCACAGATACCAGAAACAGCACCGGCCCTAGGACTGATCCCTGTTGCACCCTGCTCGTTACCGGCGCCCACACTGACTCCTCGCCACGTACCATGTCTCGCTGTTGAATTTCTTACAGGTATTCCCTGATCCATTGTAGTGCCTTCCCTATTATCCCTGCCTGGGGCTCCAGCTATTGCACTAATCTCTTGTGTGGAACTGTGTCCAACGTCTTCTTACAGTCCAAGAAAATTCAATCTACCCACTCCTCTCTCTCTTGTCATACTGCCGTCACCCTGTCATAGAACTCCAGTAGGTTTGTGACACAGGACTTCCTGTCCCTGAAACCGTGCTGGCTGTCACTGATAAGCTCATTCCTTTCTAGATGCTACACCACTCTTCTCCTGGATATTTTCTCCATGACCTTGCATACTATCCACGTCAGTGGCACTGGTCTGTAGTTTAATGTTTCATGTCTGTCTCCTTTTTTAAACATTGGGACTACATTTGCTGTCTTCCATACTTCCGGTAGTCACCCCGTTTATAGATAAAGATAGTGTGTGGTACTTTGCCCTCTCTCAAAACCCTGGAGAGATGTTATCCGACCCCTTCCCTTTTGAGGTATCTAGCTGCTGCTCGCTTAGCTGCCTCTTCACTTCTTCCTCGGTTGTATGTACTGTGTACAACACTTAATGGTGTACACCCCCTCTCTGCCTTTCTGGAGGCCCTTCTGTCTCCTCTGTGAACCCTTCTTTGAATCTCATGTTGAGCTCCTCACATACATCGCGGTCATTTTTTCTGCTACCATCCCTACTTTCCTCAGCCTGATTACCTGGTCCTTGACTGTTGTTTTCCTCTTGATGTTATACAACAGCTTTGAGTCAGATTTGGCTTTCGCTGATACGTCATTCTCGTATTGTCTTCGGGCCTCCCTTCTTACCTGTGCATATTCATTTCTGGCTCTGCGACTGCTATCCTTATTCTCCTGGGTCCTTTGCCTTCTATACTTCTTCCATTCCCTTGCACACTTGGTTTTGGCCTCCCTGCACCTTTGGGTGAACCACGGGCTCGTCCTGGCTTTTTCGATATTCCTGTTACCCTTGGGTACAAAGTTCTCCTCAGCTTCCTTGCATATTGTTGTAACACATTAAATAATATAATTTATTGATTTCCTTGCCAGTTCTCTGTCCCACTGAACCTTGGTCAGGAAGTTCTTCATGCCTGCCTGAGTAGTCCCATTTCTTGTAGTTTTTCTTCATTCATCTGGCCCTTCCTGCTTCTCCCTCCACTTGTAACTCTACTATGTATTCGAAGTTCAGAACCACATGATCACAGGCCCCAAGGGGTCTTTCATATGTGATGTCCTCAATATCTGCACTACTCATGGTGAATATTAGGTCCAGTCTCGCTGGTTCATCCTCTTCTCTCACTCTCTGATAGTGTCCTTTACGTGTTGGCACATGATGTTTTCCAGTACCACCTCCACCATATTATCCTTCCAAGTGTTTTGACCCCTATGCGGCTCCAAGATCTCCCAATCAGTTTATTTGTGGTTGAAGTCACCCATGATCAGTGGTTTTGCCCTTCTCGCATGAGCCCTTCTGGCCACTTCAGCCAGTGTCTCAACCATCGCTCTATTACTCTCATCATACTCTTGCCTTGGTCTCCTGCTGTTCTGTGGTGGGTTATACATCACTGCAATTACCACCTTGGGACCTCCAGACTGAAGCTTTCCTATTATGAAATTCCTTGCTGCTCCTCTGCCTCCTGTGTGTGTGCGCGCGTGTGCGCGCGCGCACATGTGCTCACCTGTATGTAATCGCCTATCTGGGGTTGCAAGGGCTGTCACAGCTCCTGGCCCCGTCTCTTTAAAGGCCTCTACTAGTTTCTCTTCGCTCTAAGAGCTTTATCATACCTCTTCTTAAAGCAATGTACGGATCTTAACTCTACCACTTCACTCTCTAGCTCGTTCCACTTTATGACATCTCTGAAGCTGAAGAAATAGTTCCTAACATCCATGTGATTAATCTGAGTTCTCAGCTTCCAGCTGTGTCTTCGTCTTCTTGTTTCCCCATCTTTCAAACAGTCTGTCCATATTCACTTTGTCAATTCCTCTCAGTATTTTGTATGTTATCACTAGTCCTTTTGTCCTCCAGTGTCATCAGGTTAAGTTACGTTAATCTCTCCTCATAGGACATAGCTCTTAGCTGCGGAACTAACCTCGTAGCAAAAGTCTACACTTTTTCCAATTTCTTGACATGACCAGGTGTGGGTTCCATATTGGTGATGCATTCTCCCATATGGGCCTGATTTACACTGTGTACACTGTCGTGAAAGACTTTTTACCTAAATGTCGAAAAGCTATTCTTATTTTTGTCAGACGAGCATTGGCTGCAGCAGTTGATTGGTTTGTGACACAGTTGATATGTTCGGTATATTAATCACCCCAAGATCCTCCTTGAGTGAAAGTCTTTGCTTCAGACTTCCCTATATTCATAAATTTGTACTTGATGGACTCCAGGAAACATTTGTCGGACCAGACCTGAAGCCTGTCCAGATCCGTTTTTAACTTTTCCTGGTCCTGGTGTGCTGACATTCTCCTCATTTATTTCACATCTGTGAACAGGAATACCTCTGACTGTAACGGTATTGCTACCCCCTTGAATTTCAAAATGCTCGCCTATTCCTGCTTCACCTAAGCCACGCTAGAGGACTGGTACTAAACCCAGTCCGTGTGTCAAGCCCACGTTCCCACATCCCACTACCTTGACAGCTACCTGTGGACAACACCTTCTTTCCCTTGGTTCTTGACTCCTGGTTTGTCTTACTACGTGCCTGCCTGCACAAACTATTAGCCAATAAACCACGGTTTAATCTACTTGCCTTTATATTTTCTTACATCGCTTCTAACTCCCCATTTACCACAACATTCATCTCGACAATACAGACAAGTTGGATTGTCCAGTCAGCTAATTCCTAATAACCGCCATTACATGACTATCTATTCTGTTATGTATGTCATTTACATTTACAGGAACAGCACCGGTCCTAGTGGTGATTCCAGTGGAACCTTATTCGTCACAAGTACTCTCACCCATTCGCGCGGGTGCATGTGTGTGTGCGTGTGCGCGCGCGCGCGCGTATGTGTGTGTGAGTGTGTGTGTGTGTGTGTGTGTGTGTGTGTGTGTGTGTGTGTGTGTGTGTGTATACTCACCTAGTTGTACTCACCTAGTTGAGGTTGCAGGGGTCGAGTCCAAGCTCCTGGCCCCGCCTCTTCACTGGTCGCTACTAGGTCACTCTCCCTGAACCTTGAGCTTTATCATACCTCTGCTTAAAGCTATGTATGGTCATGCCTCCGCAACATCGCTTCCCAAACTATTCCACTTCCTGACTACTCTGTGGCTGAAGAAATACTTCCTAACATCCCTGTGATTCATCTGTCTTCAACTTCCAACTGTGTCCCCTTGTTGCTGTGTCCCATCTCTGGAACATCCTGTCTTTGTCCATCTTGTCAATTCTTCTCAGTATTTTGTATGTCGTTATCATGTGCCCCCTATCTCTCCTGTCCTCCAGTGTCGTCAGGTTGATTTCCCTTAATCTCTCTTCGTAGGACATACCTCTTAGCTCTGGGACTAGTCTTGTTGCAAACCTTTGCACATTCTCTAGTTTCTTTACGTGCTTGGCTAGGTGTGGGTTCCAGATTGGTGCCGCATACTCCAATATGGGCCTAACGTACACGGTGTACAGGGTCCTGAACGATTCCTTATTGAGATGTCGGAATGCTGTTCTGAGGTATGCTAGGCGCCCATATGCTGCAGCAGTTATTTGGTTGATGTGCGCTTCAGAAGATGTGCCTGGTGTTATACTCACCCCAAGATCTTTTTCCTTGAGTGAGGTTTGTAGTCTCTGGCCCCCTAGACTGTACTCCGTCTGCGGTCTTCTTTGCCCTTCCCCAATCTTCATGACTTTGCACTTGCTGGGGTTGAACTCCAGGAGCCAATTGCTGGACCAGGTCTGCAGCCTGTCCAGATCCCTTTGTAGTTCTGCCTGGTCTTCGATTGAATGAATTCTTCTCATCAACTTCACGTCATCTGCAAACAGGGACACATCGGAGTCTATTCCTTCCGTCATGTCGTTCACAAATACCAGAAACAGCACTGGTCCTAAGACTGACCCCTGTGGGACCCCGCTGGTCACAGGTGCCCACTCTGACACCTCGCGACGTACCATGACTCACTGCTCTCTTCCTGACAAGTATTCCCTGATCCATTGTAGTGCCTTCCCAGTTATCCCTGCTTGGTCCTCCAGTTTTTGCACTAATCTCTTGTGTGGAACTGTGTCAAACGCCTTCTTCCAGTCCAAGAAAATGCAATCCACCCATCCCTCTCTCTCTTGTCTTACTGCTGTCACCATGTAGGTTTGTGACACAGGATTTCCCGTACTTGAAACCATCTTGGCTGCCGTTGACGAGATCATTCAATTCTAGGTGTTCCACCAATCTTCTGATAATCTTCTCCATGACTTTGCATACTATACTTGTCAGTGACACTGGTCTCTAGTGCTTCATGTCTGTCTCCTTTTTTTAAAAATTGGGACTACATTAGCTGCCTTCCATACCTCAGGCAATCTCCCTGTTTTGATAGATGTATTGAATATTGTTGTTAGTGATACACACAACGCCTCTGCTCCCTCTCAGGACCCATGGAGAGCTGTTATCCGGCCCCATTGCCTTTGAGGTATCTAGCTCACTCAAAGCCTCTTCACTTCTTCCTCGGTTGTGTGTAGTGTGTCCAGCACTGGGTGGTGTACCCCACCTCTGTGCGTGTGTGTAAAGTTAGTTTGAATGTAGTCATAGGAGTTGGAAGTAATGTGATTGAAATGGTGGAGTTACTATTGTTGCTGATTATATTGTGGGTCTAACTGTGGTTGTGACAGTGGAGGTTATGGCTGTAGGTGTTAACAATGGTTATGGTTGTAATGGTGTTGCGGAATGTGTTGCGGATGTGTTGACAGGTTTAATGGAGATGGCAGGTGTAGAGTGATTTTGGAGTAAACTTAATCAAAACTATCTTAACTTATTGTAATCTAATCTAACCATATGCACTCAGTGGTCACTTGATTAGGTACACCCTTCTAATACTGGGAAAGGACCCTTCTTGTCCTCCAGAACAGCCTGAATTCTTCGTTGCAGGTTTTCAACAAGATGCTGGAAACATTCCTTAGAAATTCTGGTCCACGTTGTCACAATATTATGCATTTGTTGCTGAATTGTTATCTGCACTTAAATGTTGCGAATCTCCCACTCCCGCGCATCACAATGATTTATACCAAACTCTGATCCTACCAGACTATGCTTTTCAAATCTTCAATTGTCCGGTTTTGGGGGGCCTGCGTTCACCGTAGCCTCAGTTTCCTTTTCCTAACAGACAGGAGTGGAAACCGGAGTGGTCTTCATCAGCTGTAGATAATTTACTTCAAGGTAAGACGTGTTGTGTGTTTAGATATGCTTTTCAGCATGCTACTGTTTAATCACGTGGTTATTTGAATCACTATCGCCTTCCTGTAAGCTTGAAACAATCTGGCCATTTCGCATTTCCGGGAGTCGCACTTCCGGGAGTCGCACTTCCGGGAGTCTCATTACCGGGAGTCGCATTTCCATGTGTCGCATTTCCATGTATCGCATTTCCGTGAGTCTCATTTCCGTGAGTCTCATTTCCGTGAGTCTCATTTCCGTGAGTCTCATTTCCGTGAGTCTCATTTCCGTGAGTCTCATTTCCGTGAGTCTCATTTCCGTGAGTCTCATTTCCGTGAGTCTCATTTCCGTGAGTCTCATTTCCGTGAGTCTCATTTCCGTGAGTCTCATTTCCGTGAGTCTCATTTCCGGGAGTCTCATTTCCGGGAGTCTCATTTCCGGGAGTCTCATTTCCGGGAGTCTCATTTCCGGGAGTCTCATTTCCGGGAGTCTCATTTCCGGGAGTCTCATTTCCGGGAGTCTCATTTCCGGGAGTCTCATTTCCGGGAGTCTCATTTCCGGGAGCCGCACTTCCGGGAGCCGCACTTCCGGGAGCCGCACTTCCGGGAGCCGCACTTCCGGGAGCCGCACTTCCGGGAGCCGCACTTCCGGGAGCCGCACTTCCGGGAGCCGCACTTCCGGGAGCCGCACTTCCGGGAGCCTCACTTCCGGGAGTCTCACTTCCGGGAGTCTCACTTCCGGGAGTCTCACTTCCGGGAGTCTCACTTCCGGGAGTCTCACTTCCGGGAGTCTCACTTCCGGGAGTCTCACTTCCGGGAGCCTCATTTCCGGGAGCCGCACTTCCGGGAGCCGCACTTCCGGGAGCCGCACTTCCGGGAGCCGCACTTCCGGGAGTCTCATTTCCGGGAGTCTCATTTCCGGGAGTCTCATTTCCGGGAGTCTCATTTCCGGGAGTCGCATTTCCGGGAGCCGCATTACTTGCAATGACCAAGGATCGGATTGGCGGTCACAGATTAGAGAGAAACAGAAAGAGAGATAGACAAAGACTAGGATGATGTTAAAAAGGGTTGGTGCTGTTAGACTCGATGAGAGATGGGAAGAGAAGAATGGGATGGAATATGAAGAGAGGGTAAGGGAAACGTTTTAAAAAGGAACGAAAAAAGTGAAAAAAAAGGAAACGTATGAAAGAATTTTGAAAAGGGAGGGATTTGTAGATTGTAAAATTGTTGGAATCGTTGCAAAGTGGAGAGAGAGAGAGAGAGAGACAGAGAGACAGAGACAGAGACAGAGACAGAGACGGAGAATGAAACAGAAAAATTGGAATACACTTGGCAAAATTTGATAATTTTTCAGTGTTTAAGTTCAGCTGTAAATTATGAATTATATCTCGTAACAGAAAAAAAATTCTTTATTGATATGGAATGGTATATTTACAGAATATAATTAAACATAATACTATAGTTAGATCTAGTGTTGGTATCTTGGTGTTCAGGCGCCAGTTTCCTAGTAAGCGTCTTTATACTTGTCTTTAATGATGGTCAAGTACAGCAAATATTGTTTCAGTATGTCAAAATTTAATATATTTTCAATTTAGCCTCATACTAACTACTTAATTTGCTTTGCAAACAGATTCATCATTACGTATTTTTAGTTTCCCCTAAAGAAAATAGATTATGGAATTATAATATTGATTATTATTACTATTAATATTATTATTATTATTATTATTATTATTATTATTATATTATCATCAAAAGCGCTAGACCCGAGAGGGTCTGATAACTAATGAGCGAAATCTTCAGATTGCTGCCAAGGCTATACAGATTGATTTCGTTTGATTACTGTTGTGTAAAGATGAAACAAGTATTGAATATGGTACACATTTGGCTGTAACTGTAAATTGACTTGAGCTACATTTAAATGGGTCTTTGTTTGCCGTGGTCTTGTTAATGTATACATGAAAGGAACCCTTCAGGTTGGTCTTAGATTCCCTCGCAACCAAAATTTTTAAAATATGTTTTTTTACTTATTTCTTTTTGACTTCTCTAATAGTGTATATATTTTTTAATAAAGTTATCCATGCTTTTAATCTTCTATAAGTGCCTCTATTGTCTCCCGAGATTGTTTAGTAGAGAGCATTGAAGAAATATAAATTTTAGAGATGCAAACTGTACTTTTCAGGCATTATTTGTATGGTCACGACAACCTTCTGTGCAAAATTTCAAACCATTTCATGCCCATTTACCCCGCAGCATCGCGATCGACTTTTCGTCAAATTATACACCATTGACAGCAATTAGTTATAATTTATTGGTTGCCAAAGTAATGATCAAGTGTGTATGGTTTATATCAGTTTTGGTTGTGAAGATTGTATAATCAAACGTACATGGGTTATATCGGTTTTGGTTGTGAAGATTGTATAATCAAACGTACATGGGTTATATCGGTTTTGGTTGTGAAGATTGTATAATCAAATGAACATGGGTTATATCAATCATCAACTATTTAATTTTAAACTATTACATGTTATAAGTGAAGTCTTTCATTGTGAGGAACTTGGGCATCACTTTCCTGAAAAATATTCTTTGCCTGATATATCCAGCTCTTCCCTTGTGTCCAGTCACTTCAGTGAAAGCTTCAGTCATCAATTTTATCCCTTTCTCAGCAGCTTGGGCACCTCCAGTGGAGTCTCAATAATTTTCAGAACCTGTTGATCTGATAGAGAAGCAATGAAAGGATGGTCAGTTTTGAGTTCAGTCTTCCAGTCAGTCATGGAATGATAGTTATTCGCTTGCCACTTTAGTTTGGGAATCAATACCTTCCTTGAGTTGACAATAGGAGCCACATTGTCATTCTCTTCATCTTCACTGTCATCCTTATCATCATGTACATTAACAGTCCTCGTCAACAGCATCAGCAGAATCTTCTCCATCATCATCAGAGCTCTCAGTACTTTCTTCTGTCTGCTGATTCTCTTCTCTAATTGTTCTCATCATTGAGATAGCTTTGTGTCTGTCATGTCATCATCAGCACACATACCAAGAAGCAGCTGATCTGTGTGAGGAAAGTAGGAATTTCTTTCAACAGTCTTCTATCTTTTTTTCTTCACTGTTCAGATGTCTCATACATTGCAGTGACTGGAAGACGTTCTTTGGACTGTGTGTGACAGAAGGGTGCAGCTTGATGTGGAAACACATTGGAGCACTGAACGTTAAAATTATAATGACTCTTTTCAGCTCCTGACTGGGTCATTTTCTTGCCTCTCCATTCGGTATTTGTGTCTGGCATCTCGTAACTTCTTTAATCTTCATTGGTGATAATGCCATAGTCCATTAAGGTAAGGGTAGCAATGGCAGTTCCAGCATAGTCACTGATCAAGTATCGGTCACATGTGACTGCCAGTGTGAGGAGTCTTGTTGTGTTGTGAGCTGCTGGCAGTGAGACTACTCAAGACATAGTCAGTATCAGTATCGGCAGAAGGGCTCTCTCTCGCATCATTTGAATTTTCGTCAGAATAAGAAACTTCTCCAGCTGCCGGTTCACTCTGTCTTTCCTCCAGCTGCTTCCTGGCTCTGTCTGCATCCTGCTCCTCTTTTACCGTCACTCTATGCCACATCCTCGATACTGTCATGCCAACACAGCCAATTTTCATCTTCCTTTTGCCTCTCTGGTCAAGGAACTGTACCTCACGTTTAGGAACTTTCACATCACAGTTACAGGCGAGGTGGCATCCGTCACACTCTTATTTTGCACCCTACATCTTGACAAGAGGCAGCAGGACAGAAACAACTACAAATATCAAATAACTCTTTCTTTCTGAAATGTACCTTTTCTGGAGATATTTTTGTTCTTAAGTTCTATTCTTCTACTGTACAATTTGTTCAATCTTTCCTCAATAGCTTTCTGGCTGAGAATAGGAATAGTCTGTCTCCCATAGTTCAGAATACTCTAGTCCCATAGTTCAGAAAAATCCTTAGCTGTTGTCTTGATAATCACTGAAACATCAGCAAACTTTACTTCATCACATTTATATCGCCAGCAGTTCATTAACATATTGCATTTGGACGAAAATTTGTTCATTGGTAGAACACTGGCATGGCCAAACAATACATTTCTGTGGCTTTCCTCAGAGTATCTGCAAAAAGAGAAAGTTAATGTTTATAAATACTGCAGACTACATAGATACAGTACATAAAATACTGCGCTGCGCTACTCAGTAATACAGACATATTCCAAAATTTCAGTTGCAAATACTGTAGGCTAAATCTCAATCAACTTGATATTGGGCACTGTATCTAAGATGTATGTAAGGGACAATACCTGAAGAGTGCAGCATTGACCAAAATTTCAATGCTCCCTATACAGCATATAAATCTATGATGGGAGGAAGGAAGGGTAGGGGTGTTTCCAGGAAAGGCTGGAATGAGAGGGAGTAAGGGAGATTTTAGGCACTAAGGCTTGGACATCCAAGAGACTTTTGTGAGCGTGTCAGAGGTGAGGGGAGGCAAGTGATTTTTATGATTAGAAGTGTTGTTGGAGTATGAGCTAAGTAATATTTATGAAGAGGTTCAGGGAAACCGGTTAGTGGGTCTGAAGCCCTGGAGACGGCAGAGACAATGCCTGCACTCAGGAGGAGGAGTGGGGGACGTTGCAGTTCCGAGGGTCATCCAAGCTGTGATGTCAACAAGTATCTGGGAAGACAGTGACTAATGGTGAACATTTTTCTTCATTTTCGGGTCACCTTGCCTCTGGAGACGGGCGATGTCTTTAAAAAACATGTAGACTCGTAAGTCTCGCCTCAGTAGGTACAAATTTGCCAATATATTGTCCAGAGGGCTGAGGAGGGGTTGTTGAGGTGGTTCGGACATGTAGAGAGAATGGGAAAAACAGAATGCTTTCGAGAGTATATAAATCTGTAGCGGAGGGAAGACGGGGTAGGGGTCGGCCTAGAAAGGATTGGAGGGAGGGGGTAAAGGAGGTTTTGTGTACGAGGGGCTTGGACTTCCAGCAAGCATGCGTGAGCGTATTTGATAGGAGTGAATGGAGACAAATGGTTTTTAATACTTGACTTGCTGTTGGAGTGGGAGCAAAGTAACATTTATGAAGGGATTCAGGGAAATTGGCAGACCGGACTTGAGCCCTGGAGATGGGAAGTACAGTGCCTGCACTCTGAAGGAGGGGTGTTAATGTTGCAGTTTTATAACTATAGTGTAAAGCACCCCTCTGGCAAGACAGTGGCAGAGTGAATGATGAAAGTTTTTCTTTTTCGGGTCACCCTGCCTTGGTGGGAATCGGCCGATATGTTAAAAACAAAATTGTTAGCTATACAATATATAGTATACTTTAGAATCTCAGAATTCAGTGTGAAAGCTGGACAACACCTCCTTTGATCAGTATGACGTTTTCATCGTCTGTGTGTCAAATATAGAGGAAATTTGAAATTTTTAGAGAGCTTTGTAGCCTCTATTTGCAAATTTTAATAAAGCATGTATTCTCTCTAATACTCTTCTAGACTGTTAAAGAGAAAAAATAAAATGACCTTCAAATTGTCTAAAACCGACATCATGCAAATTTATCCACAAATCTCTATAGCCGCAAATGAGAGTAATTTTCTTTATCTAAATTGTATGTATGAGAGAGAAGCTTTCGACGACGTTTCGATCCGACTTGGACCAATTATAAAGTGAGTTTGTGAATGTTCCTAGTCGGACCGAAACGTGATCTTGAGCTCCTCTTTCCTACGTGCGGGTTATTTGTGTATAGAGTAAATTAGTCGGACATGTTGCCAAAAGCCTCGTTGATATCCGCTTACTGAGTTATTCTGCATATCTAAAATTTATTATTTTCTGATGGAACGATAATTGAGAGACCTATAGTAACATTAGCCATTTTCCGTTTTATAATGATTTCTTAGATATTATCTATAGTGATTAATTCTAGCTTGATTTATTAATATTCAGCTTCTCAATGTATTTTAATGTATCTGACTTTCTAATTTTCTTATCTGCTTTCTCCCTTCCCGGCCCTAAAAGTAAATTTTGCAACAATGGAAACTTGATGCATTGTTCAGATGCAAATACCGACTCTATGGTTGTAGTTTGATATTATTTCACACTCGGTACATTGGCTTTTACCATTTTTCTCTTGATATGAAGAGTTCGTTTTGGTTTCTATTACTTTGGTTTCTCTAGATTACCAGTCATTTTTTTTTTACGCAGGGTTAGACAAGGTTAAGGATCCCTAGCTTTATTGACAAGCTATTTACAGGTTAAGGATTCCTAACTTTATTTGCAAGCTAAGAGCTCATTTGAAAGCATTTTTATTGTTATGAGACATACAAGTAGGGAACAGGATGAAGTTGGAGCCATCTGTGGGCCAGCATTTTCATCTGACCAACTGACTTTATCTCGTTGACATCATTATGCTGTACGAATGTGTTCCAGACTCGAGTCATCCTGGGTATATATGATCTCAGATGGAGTGTTCTTCTGGAGAAGGGTACAGCCAGAGTGAAGTTGCTGCTTTCTGCCTGTCTTGTGACAAAAGCTTGTTTCACGCTGTCTTCGAAGTGGATCCAAGTGTGGTACTTTGACAATATTGGCCTTGTACATAACAGTAAGGCCACCCACATCCATCCTATGTTGAAGGCTCTGCTGAAATGACAGATCTATCCAGGATGGATCTTGTAAGCATTACGTTTTTTTGCAATATCCCTTTCAATTTTTTTATTTTTTTTAATCTGCTTCCCATTTACTCTACTCTCTTTTTATAGTAATTAAGCCTGAGTGGTCAACGTGGCAGCTTTTGTTAGAAATCAGTGTTCAGTGATGTTGGCATGTCTGGTAGTGTCTAGATCCCCTGATGAGTTGTTCCAGCTTGTGCTAGTCGCATAAAAGTCAGTAATAATTATTGCCTCTTTGTTATCACTCGAATTTCGACATGTGCTTCTTCATCGTATTTGTGAATCTCAACTGCATGAAGTTCTTTGTTCACGACTAGTCACTCCATTTATTATGAAAGTCAGCTTTATGGAAAAAAATATTGAATCCAGAATAGCTATTTCTGCTGTCAGACAGCTGTCTTGATTAACCCAAGCTTCATCAAAACGGTAATATATGGAACCCATGATGATACAAATTCTTAAATTCGCTCCTTTTATGGCATATACTAATAATATTTGTGTAAAAAAAATATTCAGCCTAACTAATCTACCAGCTGGAGTAACTAGTTTAATATTTTGGTTTCACTGGTAAGCTGAATTGGTGTGACACTGTCTACTCCTATACTCCAACCCTGTCCACTTTCAACCTCTCCAGCCCCTTATGTCCTCTTTGTAAGATTCTTTGTTGAGTTGGCCAGTCTTGCTGAACCATAGCTCTGTCACTACTGAAGTTGTCCCACAGAAATACATAATCTAAAGCATCGTCTTTTTCCATATAAATCCTTAAGTCAGTGATTTGAACCAATGGTTCTGCTGAGCGTGTAGTAGTCTACGTCACACTATGACAATTCTCTTGCAATTAATAGTCTCCTTGTCTTGTTTTATCAATTTCTATTATTATTTTTAATTTATGAGTGATTTGTGATCGCTTTCTCCCAGTTCTCCATGAACCTCAAGATTGTTAATTTGAGATTCCCTTTTTTTCCAAGTAGGTTATTTCTGTCGGTTAGCTTTGTCACAGACATTTCCAAAAAACAGTTCTTGACAATTTCAAGAGTCGCTAGAGTTTGTGTCCTGTCAAATTGTCCCCATTACATTGCCTATAGTTAAAATACCCTTTAAAACATTAACGTATCTAGTTGCCTTCATAATTTCGTCCCATAGAATCTTGCCGTTTTCTCTGTTGGTGGTCTGTAAATCATATCCTTTCTTACCCCTCGAAAAACTGTAGCCAAATATATTCAGTGCTCGTCGCTTCTACTTTCATATCCTGTCTAATGCAACAATTAAAATATTTTTATTGCATCGTCACTCCGCTCCGTATTTTGTTGACTCTATTGGTGCGAGATAATTTATGCCGATGTATATAACATTCAGGAAGGCACGTAGCTTCCAAACTGAACCAGACGGCACGATCACGACTCATGTACCTGCCTGGGGGCATCATGTTACAATATTAACACTATTGTATAGAGAGAATGTTATTTTTATCTCTCTTACAAAATTAATGTATTTTTTTTATTAATCGTTTAAGTATTTGTGAACACATTGTTTATCGTCTCCTTCGCTTATTCCCCTTCCTCGCTCTCTTGTTCAGAGACCATCCCCATCGTTCACCCTCCTCTGTCTGTTCACTTCATTGATTCCTTCATCCCTCCCCTCTGCTCATACCCTCCATTTCCCTATTCAAATACCCTTTTGCTCACCCTATTCGCTTTGCGATTCCATCTCATTCTCGTCGCTCAACCCTCGTCCCTAGTATTATTCTACCAATCCCTTTGTCCTTTCCTTTCTCCAACCTTGCTTCTTCCATCAATCTTTCAAAACATTTCCCTACCTTCACCTCCCTGTAATTACTTTCTCTCTCTCTCTCTCTCTCTCTCTCTCTCTCTCTCTCTCTAGCACCCACTTTCACAGCAACCACTTCCCAACAGTCACTTCGCAAGTCACTGACCTTCAATTTCAACTCAGTCACAAACTTGGGTAGTCTCTCTCTCAGGCCACTTTCAAGTTTCTCCTATCAACAGTTTCACTTTGTACTCTTCCATCGCAACCCTTTCCTCTGGCCACTTAACTCCGACCACTTCCATCACTTACCTCCCAACGCTTGCCTCCTCCACTTAGCTGACCCTCTTACCTTCACCACTTACCCCTCGATACTTTCTTTCCACCACTTCCTCCTTCCAATTTATTTGAGGCCCTTCTTGCAGATACTTCCTCTCTCTCCCTCTCCCTCTTTCCTCTCCCTCTCGCTTGCAGGACCTTGAGCCGACCCTTACAGCTTGGACACACTGTGACACTATCCTCTTTATTCCTGTCCCTCTCTCTCTCTCTCTCTCTCTCTCTCTCTCTCTCTCTCTCTCTCTCTCTGTTTCTGTCTCTGTCTCTGTCTGTCTTTTTTTTTTTTACACAGGGTTTGACAAGGTTAAGGATCCCTGGTTTTATTGACAAGCTATTTACAGGTTAAGAATTCCAAACTTTATTGACAAGCTAAGAGTTGTTACCTACATCAGCTCATTCGAAAGCATTTTTATTGTTATGAGACATACAAATAGGGAACAGGATGAAGTTGGAGCCATCTGTGGGCCGGCATTTTCATTTGATCAACTGACGTTATCTCGTTGACATCATTATGCTGTACGAATGTGTTCCATACTCGAGTCATCCTGGGTATATATGATCTCAGATGGAATGATGTTCTGGAGAAGGGTACAGCCAGAGTGAAGTTGCTGCTTTCTGCCAGTCTTGTGGCATAAAAGTTTGTTTCATGCTGTCCTCAAAATCGATCCAAGTGTGGTGCTTTGACAATATTGGCCTTGTACATAACAGTAAGGCCACCCACATCCCTCCTGTGTTGAAGGCTCTGCTGAAATGACAGATCTATCCAGGATGGGTCCAGGCGAGAGATGAGACGTCTTGCTCTGTTCTCCACTCTGTCAAGCAGTCGCAGATAAGGGGGGGGGGGCAGGCAATCCAAGAAAGTGGAGCATACTCAAGGTGTGAGCGTACTTGTGCCTCGTACAGAATGTTGCAACCCCTACTGTCAAGCAGATGCGAGTTACGGCGAAGTGCTGTAAGCTTCCTGGCTGCCTTGATTGCTAGATTTAGAACATGGTTCTTCATGATTAGTTTGGAGTCAAATTTCACCCCAAGAATATCGATTTCTTCTCCAGGTGCCAACACCCTCCCATTCATCCTTACTACTGCACCAGCATTACCATCATGGTGCCTAGAGACGATCATCATTTGCGTTTTCTCAGGTGCAAATGTTACTTGCCATCTATTTCCCCAAGCTGATATAGCTCTTAGCTGGTGATTGATGTAGCTTAGAGCAGCTGGCATTTCTTCTCTTGGATAAGTGAATGTCAGTGTACAGTCATTTGCATATGCATGTGATTCTGGGATGAAATGAAGGTCGTTGAAGTAGACATTCCATAACAATGGTCCCAGCATGCTTCCTTGTGGAACCCTTGCCCCAGTAGGATGTCTTGCTGATTCCGTTCCATTGAGAACTACACTTACAGATCTACCATGAAGGTAATCACTGAGGAGACATAGCGTAGAGCCTGCAATTCCCAGTGCTTGAAGTTTTGCTAAGAGGCCCTGGTGCCACACCCGGTCGAAAGCACCAGCAATGTCCAGTGCTACCACACAGCTGACTTTGGATTCATCCAGTGAATGGTGCCACTTAGTTGAGAGGTTTAACTACAGATCAGCAGCAGAGTAACCTTTCCTGAAGCCATATTGACTATCAAAAAGTAGTGAGTGGTAGTCAAAAAACTGTCATTTATCTTGAGATTATTGTCTCAAGGATCTTACCAGTGATTGACAGGAGTGACACTGGTCTCTAGTTGCTGATTTCTGCTCTGCTCTTCTTTTTGTGAGCAGGGACTACATTTGCCTCTTTCCACAGAGAGGTCCATTTACACTGTTCTAGGCAGTGCTGAAAGATGCGAGTTAGAGGTGCTGCTAGCTGGTCTGCACATCTTTTCAGCAATCTTGGGCTCAACTTGTCTGGGCCCACAGCCTTTTCTTGGTCAAGCGATTTAAGAAGGAAATGCACCTCCTCCAGCCTTATTGTCACCAATGACAGTTTTGACACAGTTCTTGCAGCTAGCCAAGGAGGGTCCCTTGCTGGATCAGGAACTTGCATTTTGGCAGCAAAGTGTTCAGCAAAGAGGTCTGCCTTCTCTTGACTACTAGTAGAGGTGGTCCCATCCTGTCGATTTAGAGGTGGAATGAGTTCATCAGGCAGATAACCCTGTCTGTCCTTGACCAGGGACCACCAGGTTTTGGAGCCTACCCTACCTAATGCTAGCTTTCTTTTTGTGTCCACCTCCCATTTAGCAATGGCCCACTTTTGAACGTCACCCATATGCCTACAGGCTTGCCTGTGCAAGTTACTGTTATAGGTGGTAGGATATCTCTTATACCTTCGCCATGCTTTGTACTTAGCAGTAGCAGCCTTTCTACAACGAAAGCCAAACAAAAGCTGATCTGTAGGCTTCGTCACATATTGCCGGTGAGGAATGTGTTTTTGTTGTAGATTAAGGATGTGTCCAGTGAAGGCTTTCACTTCGTTGTCAACATCCCCTTGGAGAAGAGCATTCCAATCGGTGGTGGCGAGCTCAGAGCAAAGGGCTGGCCAAATACCTCTTTCCCATAGCCAGGTTGTGCGTGTGGACTCAACTCGTTCTGTTGGGATCTTAAGTGTCGTAAAAACAGCCTTGTGGTCAGACGATCTCGCCCCCTTTACATCTTGAGTCTTGTAGATGGGAAGTTTGGATATTATTATTCAATTAATGTATAAGATTTAACCCTGTAAGGGTCATGCAGCTCCTTGGAAATAACTAATCAGGGTTGATTCAAGGGAAGGGTAGTTCCAGTTCCTTACATGAAGCTTCCATCATCAGCATGAAGGTATCTTTGCCAGGCAGGGTAGTTAAGTACACCAGGCTGTCTACTTGATCAGCCTTACACAGGAACATGATACTTTTCTCTTCAGTTACTTTATGCTAAGGTTGTATTAGCATAACTGTCATGCCGAGGCTCGACATTCTTTTTCGTATTCTGTTCTTACTATCTTTTGTTCTTCTCTTTTCTTATGATGTTCGTATCTTTCGTTTATCTTTATTTAACGTAACTTCAAGAGAGAGAGAGGTTGCTTTATAGGTCAAGGGTTCTTCATCCAATGAATGGGAGGTGACCTCCCGTTCCTTGGATGAAACCAGATTACCTCCCGTTCCTTGGATGAAACCAGATTACCTCCCGCTCCTTGGATGAAACCAGATTACCTCCCGCTCCTTGGATGAAACCAGATTACCTCCCGCTCCTTGGATGAAACCAGATTACCTCCCGCTCCTTAGATGAAACCAGATTACCTCCCGTTCCTTGGATGAAACCAGATTACCTCCCGTTCCTTGGATGAAACCAGATTACCTCCCGCTCCTTGGATGAAACCAGATTACCTCCCGCTCCTTGGATGAAACCAGATTACCTCCCGTTCCTTGGATGAAACCAGATTACCTCCCGTTCCTTGGATGAAACCAGATTACCTCCCGCTCCTTAGATGAAACCAGATTACCTCCCGTTCCCCGAGCGTAAATAATAATTTCGGATTTAGTACTTTCACATGAATTTATTAATATTACGACGTATCATTTCCCTCCACATATTTTCTTTCAGCATTGTTGGTGTAGGAGATAGACGAGGTTACAGTCCCCCTGCTGTCCTGACCTCACTGCTCAAGTTAGACCCATGACGCTACCATATGAGAAAAGTGACCACCTTGGTTTCCTTTAGAAAATATAGGAAAAACAAATTAATAACCGATATTAGAGAAAAAGAAATGTAAAATAAGGAATTTTTTAACACTTCTATGAAATAAGCTTAAATGTTAAAAAAAAAAAACAGTATTAACGAAGACTAAACATGAAAATTTCATAATATTAGTCGTAAACCAGAACACATCTGTGGACATGTCTGTGTGGGTCGTAAACCAGTACACATCTGTGGACATGTCTGTGTGGGTCGTAAACCAGTACACATCTGTGGACATGTCTGTGTGGGTCGTAAACCAGTACACATCTGTGGACATGTCTGTGGGGGTCATAAAACAGTATATATCTGTGGACATGTCTGTGGGGGTCATAAAACAGTATATATCTGTGGACATGTCTGTGGGGGTCATAAACTAGTACACATCTGTGGACATGTCTGTGGGGGTCATAAACCAGTACACATCTGTGGACATGTCTGTGGGGGTCATAAACCAGTACACATCTGTGGACATGTCTGTGGGGGTCATAAACCAGTACACATCTGTGGACATGTCTGTGTGGGTCGTAAACCAGTACACATCTGTGGACATGTCTGTGGGGGTCATAAACCAGTACACATCTGTGGACATGTCTGTGGATCGTAAACCAGTACACATCTGTGGACATGTCTGTGTGGGTCGTAAACCAGTACACATCTGTGGACATGTCTGTGTGGGTCGTAAACCAGTACACATCTGTGGACATGTCTGTGTGGGTCGTAAACCAGTACACATCTGTGGACATGTCTGTGTGGGTCGTAAACCAGTACACATCTGTGGACATGTCTGTGGGGGTCGTAAACCAGTACACATCTGTGGACATGTCTGTGGGGGTCATAAACCAGTACACATCTGTGGACATGTCTGTGGGGGTCGTAAACCAGTACACATCCGTGGACATGTCTGTGGGGGTCATAAACCAGTACACATCTGTGGACATGTCTGTGGGGGTCGTAAACCAGTACACATCTGTGGACATGTCTTTGGGGGTCATAAACCAGTACACATCCGTGGACATGTCTGTGGGGGTCGTAAACCAGTACACATCTGTGGACATGTCTGTGGGGGTCGTAAACCAGTACACATCTGTGGACATGTCTGTGGGGGTCGTAAACCAGTACACATCTCTGGACATGTCTGTGGGGGTCGTAAACCAGTACACATCTGTGGACATGTCTGTGGGGATGTGTGTTAGGACAATTGTTGACATTCTTTACAAGGTGATAGTTTTATCATTAGTGTAATTGGAGTGTCAAGATGGCTCCGTTTGTGTTGGTAACGGTTGACCAGGTGGAGGAGAAAACGAGGTCGTTCAGATGACTCTGTGTCACACAGTTGACTGGCGGGCCATTGATAAGTTGTGAAATTGTTCAGAACCCTCCGTGAATTCTGAGTAGCTACGTAGGGATCCCCCCTCAAGGGAGGTTCCTTGATGCCGATGAGGGGCTCAGGATCTAGGGAATTGGATCTGTACTCCAGTTCCCTGAATTAAGCCTGAACACATACCATTCCTTCCCCCCCCACAGGCGCTGTATAATCCTACGGGTTTAGCGCTTCCCCATTATAATAATAATATAATATTAATACGTAGGGATCGGCCCGGATCACTACAGTCGGTATAATATTCTCTACGACCAAATCACTTCTTTAGAACAAGGGAATTCCCTCGCTAGATGCAGCCACGTGCGGCCCCTTTCGTGACAGAACTTCAAATGCAAACCATCGGACTTCACTCATACGTAACATACTTTCATTACCTACCATTTTTCCATAAATAAGAGAGCGAAAAGCCTGTGACGACGTTTTCTCTCTCGTATGTGGGGGTTATTTGTGTATTGTTCCAGTCACGGTGCTCTATGCCTTTTTGTTCTTCCCTTTTTCGTTGACACAACTCAGTTCCTGAACTCGAGAGGAGCTCTAAGAACACACCAAAAGAAATGGGTACTGTTCTGCAATTCTTAAAGGTCCTTAGCCAACTGAGCATTGACTCAGCCGATCAATCTCGGTAATTTAATATTGTTTCTTTAAAAGTTTTCCATATGGTGCAAGGGTTCACAGCCATTTTGAAGTAAGAAAGGTTTATCACAACTATCATTTATTATTATAAGCAACAGTAAACAGATTTAAGGACTCTCAGAAGCAACAGCTGTCAGATGCAGCAAACTATCAGAAGGAACTTTCAGATGAAGCAGCCTATCAGATGCAACAATTATCATGAGTCAGAAGCAGTAGTCATCAGCAGCATCAACCATCAGAAGCAACGAAGCATCAACCATCTGCAACAATGAGTATCAGAAACCATGACTATCCTAGACAACTAACAGAAGTAATAATGGATCAACAGCTAACTGATGCTGCATCTGTCAGGTTGTGGTAGTCTCTCACATCGAACTTCACAAGTGACAACAGAATGGGTTCACAATTCACCAGTGTACCAACTGATGTTCACACTTGTAGAATGTGACAAATGAATGGAGATGCAATTCACCAATGTAATAAATGAATGGTGTTGCATTTCAACAGTGTTAAAGTGAATGTGATTGCAATACACTAACGTTACAGATGAACGTGGCGGCAATTCAGCATCGTAACAAATGAATAGGATTGTAATTTACCAGTGCAACATCTGAATAGGGTTGCAACTCACCAGTGTTACAAGTGATGAAGGTTGCACTAACACCAACTTCTTATAATAATCATATATTGAGCGGGAGATCGTTTAATTTAATTTCAGGAAACTCTCCCTCGAAGAAGACAAGAAAGAATTAGTCTTGGGCTTAGATAATAAATGAATCTTGATCGCCTTCATATGATCTTGGGAATGGGGAGACACACACTGTAATCTATAGTAAATGTCTCGCTAACACGCTGAATATTAAAAGAAATGTAAATGTATCCGATTGTTTCCGAATGTTCCAATTTGTACGTGTTTAATGGAAGTCAGTACTTAGGAAACATTAGTTCATACAAAACCTTTGAAAAACATTACTTTTATTGATATTCTTTTAGATTATTTTGTCTGGACTCCAGACTTAACGGCACTCAGGTACTGGTGAGCTTTACCACACCAGTACGTGGGGACCACGCCAGGACGTGGGGACCACGCCAGGACGTGGGGACCACGCCAGTACGTGGGGACCACACTCACACTCATTCCTGCTTAAGCTTTCATTAAAGCATGTGATATAAAAGACACTGTATATATCTGCTCATGAATATCGTCGTTAAAAAGAAGGCATATAGTTACAAATTAATTATTTGACACAAATAAATATGCTTTTTATTAATGTGAAAAATCGTTAGAGAGAGAGAGAGAGAAAGAAAAATGACACCAATCACTGGATGAATCCAAAGCCAGCTGTGTGGTAGCATTGAACATTGCTGGTGCTTTCGACCGAATGTGGCACCAGGACCTCTTGGCAAAACTTCAAGCACTGGGAATTGCAGGCTCTACGCTATGTCTCCTCAGTGATTACCTGCATGGTAGTTCTCTAAGGGTAGTTCTAAATGGAACAGAATCAACTAGACATCCTACTGGAGCAATTGTTCCACAAGGAAGCATGCTGGGACCATTGTTATGGAATGTCTACTTCAATGGTCTTCATCTCATCCCAGAATCCCATGTATATGCAGACGACTGTACTCTGGCATTCACTTATCCAAGAGAAGAAATGCCAGCTGCTCTAATCTACATCAATCACCGGCTAAGAGCTATATCAGCTTGGGGAAACCGATGGCAGGTAACATTTACATCTGAGAAAACACAAATGATGGTGGTCTCTAGGCACCATGATGGTAATTCTGGTGCAGTAGTAAGTATGAATGGGAGGGTGTTAGTACCTGGGAAAGAAGGCGATATCCTTTGGGTGAAATTTGAATCCAAACTGACCATGAAGAACCACGTTGTAAATCTTGCAAACAAGGCAGCCAGGAAGTTTACAGGGCTTCGCCGTATCTCGCATCTGCTTGACAGTAGGGGTTACAAGATTCTGTATGAGGCACAAGTTCGCTCACACCTTGAGTATGTTCCATGTTCTTGGTTTGCCTGCCCCACTCTCATCTGCAACTGTTTGACAGAGTAGAGAACAGAGCAAGACGTCTCATCTCTCTCCTGGACTCATCTTGGAAAGATTTGTCATTTCACCAGAGCCATCATCACAGGAAGGGATGTGTGCGGCCTTACTGTTATGTTCAAGGCCAACATTGTCAAAGTACCATACTTGGTTCCACTTTGAGGACAGCGTGAAGCAAGCTTCTGTACCACAAGACGGGCAGAAAGCAGCAACTTCACTCTGGCTGTACCCTTCTGCAGAACATCACTTCATCTGAGATCATTTATCCCCAGGATGACTAGAGTATGGAACACATTCGTACAGCATTATGATGTCAGAGAGATAAAGTCAGTTGATCAAATGAAAATGCTGGCCCACAGATGGCTCCAATTTCATCCTCTTCCCTACTTGTATGTTTCATAACACTAAAAATGCTTTCAAATGAGCTGATGTAGGTAACAACTCTTAGTTTGTCAATAAAGTTAGGAATCCTTAACTTGCAAATAGCTTGTCAATAAAGCTAGGGATCCTTAACCTAACTTTGTCACACCCTGTTAAAAAAAAAAGGAGAGAGGGAAAGAGAAAGAAATGCTTTAATTTTGTAAATATATAGAATATGTTTTCCAGCATCAACACGAGAAAACTTTTATATTTAATATTGTACATGAAGGCCATCATAAGTGAACACCAATACCAATATGAATGTCTAATAAACATTTTTAATGTCAACACGGATTATAAACGCAAAAGGAAAATATGATTGATAACGTCTGTGCTTCGAGGAAGTCATCGAGAATCGACCAACTCTCTCAAGTATAACTTTAATCTCCAGAAAATGCAGAAAAGAAAAATGACATACAGGACCAAATAATTCTTATACAGAGACAATTTTCTTTCAGTTAATGCTAGAACAAGTAAAATAGCAAATTTGCTTAGAATAATCATGTAGAATCGTTTGTGCGCCACAGTAGGAAACATTCGGTATCTGACAAGAAACTACTAATCAAAAAAGTGCCTCAGGTTGTCTTCATCTTAGAATTATCGTTGTAAAGTCATTTAATTATGTATTGAATTCTCAGTAAAATGAGAGATTTTCTTCTTTTATGGTGAAACAATTATATTTAAGTTATAATCCTGAATAACATAATTTGGAATGTGCCAATTTACGTTCAGTAAAGATATTGAATATTCACTCCAGTATATTGCCTTTTCTAGTTATTGGTGGGTATCAGGCAATTCGTGAGAAATTTGGTGACACGATGACGTCCGTAATCTGACGACTTCTGAGAAACCGGTGTTAGTGAACCACCCTCAGTGCCATGTATTGTTGTTTGTCGCATGTTCGCAACACCTTGATTTTGAGTTCTGGCAGGCAGAAGAGAAGTGTTTAATACCCACTTATTTGAATTAAATATTTTAATACTTTTAATGTAGGAAAGACAAGGGTGTATCATGAAATATAGAACTGTAACGTTAGATAAAACAGCGTAGTGTTGGATTCAAATAAGGATGGACGATACATGGATACAAATTTCATTGTACTATTTTTGATTTGTTGACGATAGCTCTGATCATGAAAATACAGACAGGTAATAGTACAAGCGCGCTCACACACCCATAAGCAAACGTAAAGAAACCATCAGGGGAGGTATAGATACCTCGATATGGGCGGAATAGATGAGAATGAGGGAATAAGAATAAAGGATAGAAAAATATGAGATTGAGAAACAGAATTCGTCAGAAAAAGGAAAATCAGTGCTCCGTAATGTACCCTTAATCTGTATTATCTCCTACATAGCACAAGTACCCATAATAGATACATATCTATTACCACCCCGATGCCTCTTCCATTCATGCTACAGTATACTCGCTTCACTTGTCATTCTCCTGCACAATATATGAGAATTTAGAATAACTGTCTTTTCCCCTCTCGTGAGGGATTCATACTTTAATTAAATCTGATTGCAACCTAATCCCGGTACTAAAACACCCTTAGGGGTTTAGCGCATCCTCATAAAATAAATAAAAGTACTCCTCCATCTTACCCTCCTCTTCCCAATACTACAACCACGACACACCTGGCTATTTCTCACGCCCGCCCTCACCCCTGTCACACACCCTCCTTTAACAACCACAAGTCTGAATAAGTCGCACCTCCTTCGGTACCTGAAAACCCGAAATTCTCTCTTCCCTCACCAGTTTGGTTTTCATGAAGGCGGTTCTACCAAACCTATACGTATAATCAGAACCCTTTTGTGAATAACACTCTCCTATAACATGAAAATTTTTCCATTTAAGAAACCGAACTGGTTCTTTCAAGTTTGATGCACTGATCACAAACCTAAGCTTTAGTTTCTATCACGCAAGTTATTGAAGTACGTATTATGTAAGTCTGAAAAGTCACACACTTTATAAGAACTATATTACGCATAGAGATTAAGATTTTTGTGAGAAACATCAACAATGAAGATACCTTCACTGAGTTCGGCGTCAGTTACTCTGGGACGCCTCTTCTTTAGATAGGCAACCCTCATTGTCCATAGTTTTAACATAGCTTTTGAAGAGATCTAGCGGGTTATGAAGAAGAGTAAGAAGTATGTTCTTTGGATCGATTAATGGCCTCTGTTCGATGTTTTTCACGCCTACCTCATAGGAGTCTTGAGTTGGCCATGTACGTTGAATGTAGTGTTGCTTTGCATCTAAACTGTCTCAAAGACACAGGAAACAATATTACTTTGTAAATCCATCTTGCGGTCCATATACCAAACTTATTATGTTTAGGTCACTACAGATTTTTCACCCAAACTTCTCATTTTTGAGCAGAGTGAAAAGTTTTTGCATTGTTTCATGTTTTTCAAGCCACTAGCCAAATGTAAACGTAAACTTGGTTGGGCGTTGCCATTGCAAAGTAAGACTGCCTTTAGACTTGTTTTTCTGGTATCAATACCAATAACATACTGATTCAACGAATTTACAGTAAGTTTCTTGTCTTTTCTGCCGCTTTCTGAACGAACTCATTCTTGAGTCTGAGTGCAGTAACTTCCACTGGAACATCTTGAACCAAGTAGCCCCGGGTGTTCTCGGATAAATTAGAATCACACACAGTATCATTAAAGCCACTTAGTCACTAGATGTAGTTCCTGGTTATTAACTCCAGATGGTTTAAACTTGGCATATGTGTTAATAGCATTTTCATCCAAGAAAAAATATTTTTACTGATGATGGTACTGGAACAAGGAGATCCTCCGAACGTTTCACCGGTCTCATTGCAGAAGGAAGATATGAATGTGTTACTATGGATCTGTGTTGTAATAGAAATTCCGACACTGCGATGCAACAATCTGGTGTGATCTTTTTGGTTCCTTACATACCATTGGGATTACAAATAGCATACATGACTTCCCTCAGCAAACAACTTACGTAACTAGTTAGAGCAAGTCAAACACCAGCGATGAGGTACCTACAGCACGTCCTGTTCTCCGACCTCCACACCAAAGTAGTGAAAACCGACTGTTTTCACAAGAGGTGTGATGTTGCCTGCCTGCTTTGTCGGAGAAGAACTGCCATTTATACAGCAAAAAAAAAAAAAAATCATAAATCAACGTCCATTAAAAGGACCAAGCAATCAGTAAAGAATAATATAGTAGAAAAGTAATTGCAGTAAGGAGTGGGATTCTATTTCATGAACTGTACATGTTGGAAGAAAACAACGTTTAAATTTTAATTCAGCATCACAAAATTTGTTAGGAAAATGTTTTCGAACGTGCAGTGAAACCGTTACTAATATTATAAATAACAAAAAGGCACAATACCGTGACTGGAACGATACACAAATAACCCGCACATAAAAGACAGAAGCTTACGACGACGTTTCGGTCCGACTTGGACCATTGACAAAATCACACTAACAGAGGAGGAGCAGGACGGCTATATATAGGCAGGAAGAGGTGGAGGTAGTAGTAGTGGTAGTAGTAGTAGTAGTAGTAGTACAAGAATTGTATATAATACCGACAGGATGAAATGACACATGCACAACACCCGGGCATCCCCACCGTAGACGTTTCGCCATCCAGCCAGCCACTGGATGGCGAAACGTCCACAACAAAGACAACCAGACGCCGCACATGTGTCTTAATTTCATCAGTAGATGTAGTAGAAGAAGAAGAGGTAGTAGTAGTGGTAGTGGTAGAAGTGGGAAATAAGGAAGACGAGCCAGTCAAATACAAAGGAAGGGGAGCACTGCAAGAGAGCTAGAAACCCACAGAGGGAGAGCAAGCGCACCGAGGTGCGTGAAAGGGGAAGTGGTGAAATAAAATAAAGAAGGAACAGAAACACGAGACAGGAGAGAGAAAGACAACCCAGAGGAGAAAAGGAGAGAGGAGGAAAGGGTTGTCTTTCTCTCTCCTGTCTCGTGTTTCTGTTCCTTCTTTATTTTATTTCACCACTTCCCCTTTCACGCACCTCGGTGCGCTTGCTCTCCCTCTGTGGGTTTCTAGCTCTCTTGCAGTGCTCCCCTTCCTTTGTATTTGACTGGCTCGTCTTCCTTATTTCCCACTTCTACCACTACCACTACTACTACCTCTTCTTCTTCTACTACATCTACTGATGAAATTAAGACACATGTGCGGCGTCTGGTTGTCTTTGTTGTGGACGTTTCGCCATCCAGTGGCTGGCTGGATGGCGAAACGTCTACGGTGGGGATGCCCGGGTGTTGTGCATGTGTCATTTCATCCTGTCGGTATTATATACAATTCTTGTACTACTACTACTACTACTACTACCACTACTACTACCTCCACCTCTTCCTGCCTATATATAGCCGTCCTGCTCCTCCTCTGTTAGTGTGACTTTGTCAATGGTCCAAGTCGGACCGAAACGTCGTCGTAAGCTTCTGTCTTTTATGTGCGGGTTATTTGTGTATCGTTACTAATATTATCATTCGGCTAAGTTTTCTTTCTTCTGTTAAAAGCTTATCTGTTATGAGCTGAGTAAACTGCTACTTTGTCTTAGTGTTTCTCTCAGAGAAACACTTTAAGAAAAAGTTTTCATGTAAATAAAAGCTTTTCCCATCGTCAGTACTATTATGTTGCTAACAGCTGTAGGTGGTCTCACCTCTGTTACTTCTATGTTGACAACATTGACATTGATTATGCAGGCCCAGACTGGCGATTCTTAGCAAAGATAATCTAATTTGATACCAGTTGTTCTATCAACTAGGTCATTTGCCATTATTTCAGGTTTTCAGCTGTTAAAGCAAATTGCAATACCTACACTCGACGCCGTATACATGAATGGTTCTCTTGTCCCAGCTCAGGTTACGGTTGAAGTCCTACCAATTTTAGTCGAATGTCGTGGAGACATCACATCACCCAGTTAAAAGGCTACCTGCCTTAGTCTGCCAAATCTATTTAAAATTGTATCCCATGTTTCAGCTCCCCAGAAAAAGACAAACAATCCATTCCAACCAAAACTACGCAGACAGTGAAAATTCTGCAGCATCTTAGGGCTGCTCTTAATAAATTTGAGGCAAGTCATCTTCAAGGGGTTATACTTATCTCTCGGAGTTTTTCAATGGTAAGAACTTGTTTGAAGAAGCAAACTTTCTTTATTTGCAGGATTGTCGTGATGCCTTCTCTTTTTCAATCCTCTTCCACTACTTTCACGATCCTCTTATTAACAGTTAGTCTCAGACGTTAATAAGTTTAATTTAGTTAATTCCAAAGCCCATTCATTATGGCCTTTTTAATCACCGCGTCCAATCTCTGATAAAATCTCTTACCTTCTTCCTATGCGCATGGAATACCCTGAGGAATAAAGTTTCTCTCCCCCCTTCCATGCCCGACAACTCTCATACTCCTCACTAGAAAGGTTCTTTCATGCTGGTGAGGAGCTCTTGATCCAAGGAATTGAATTTGTCTTTCCTCGGATCGAACCTGATTGCCTCTTATTTCCCAGGTACTGGTTAAGCCTTGTGGGTTTATCGTTTTCCTCTCGATATGATAATCACATTCCTGCCATGCACAATAATAGCTCCAAATCTCTGGAGGGAGTAAGGAACATGGAAGTTTTCCCAGGGGAAGTAACCCTAGGGACACTTTCAAGATTCAGCCAGCATATTCACATAAGAGTTGAATGCAGTATGTCCCATTCTCATACACATCACAGCTGTGTCCACCTTCCTTGTTCAGAAATTTGGTTCCACACATGTTGTAGTTCTCTGTATACAACTTTGGTTACATCATGTTTAAAACAAGCACCAAGGCATCGTTCATGACTGTGTTTGGTCAAACTTATGTTGAAAACTGAGATACATATGCAACATCTGGGTATCTTTATCGTAGACGTTTCGCCATCCAGTGGCTTTATTATTACAGATTATAGGACATAATTTGAAGACAGTAGAACTATATACAAAAGATAAGGTAATCAGTCCCTCAGCCTTGGATTTGGTGTAAAGAACACCGTAGTCGTGAAGATTCTGGAGCAGAACAACAACAACAACAACAACAACAAACTCACAGGTAAGGACCCACGAGGGGCGAGGGGCAAGTGGGGACAGGGCGAAGAATAGACGGTGAGAGGAATGTCTTGAGTCGAAGAGAGAAAAGTCAGGACTAGACCCAACTGCTAAGCATGGAAAGCACTGACGAGGACGACGTAGAAGGCACTGGAACACTGTAGAAGCTGACTGCATCTTGCTGGATGGAAGAAAACTGAGACTTTCTGGTGACTTGTGGCTGCAGGCGACAAGGGAGGAGCTTATCGTTGATTGGTCAGTTCATGGAGTTTGATGGCTACTTTGAGTTGTGACGCTGTTTTACGATAACATTTTGCTTGTTGATTTTTGTACCATTTTCAAGACGTTTAAATCGTTGGATCGGGATGATCATGAGACGTGTTAGCAAGTGTTGATAGATGGGATCTTGAGAATTTTTTTCAATGTGCCCAAGAACAGAAGAAAGTTCCATTATACCACCAACTCTGCAAGAAGACTCAATGGTAAACTTTATCTGCCTGCAATTTTGCAATTGCGGCATAGGTTGGAGACTTAAAGATGATTTTTTTCTGTGCTGCATATTGGGTTTCCTTCATAATGACCTTTCTAGTAGGACATTTTGCTGCAAGAGTGTGATGATCGTTGCTTTTGCAGTTTAAACAAGTTGGAGGAGATGAAGCAGTGGCAGTACAGGAACTAAAAGTGTGGCCTTCACTACCACATGTTGTGCAGAACTTCTTGTCTTTAACTGGACAGGCCTTGGTGTTGTGCAGGTACGAATAACAGTTCCAGCAATGTTGGATGGGGTGAAATCTTTCTGCTTCTATATAGGTATGGCTGATGAAGTAGTAATACACAGCAAGACCTTCGCTCAGAGCAGTGGCTGCCATGTTCACATCGGTGAAGGTGACATTGAGCATGAATGAAGCATTTGGTATTTTAGTGATGCTGTCAACAGTAGCCCATGTATTTTGAGTTTCAATAGAGGACTTGAGTTCAGCCATTGGTAGATAAGTGAGAATCTTGTCTAGTTTTTTTTCAGGAATACTGATCTCCTTGCCCTGAGAGCAGGAGAGGACATAACAGTAAATCCTTGAGCAGTAAGAGTAATGGTGGCTTGAGTAGTATCTTCTCAGCTTCAGCATCATCGTGACACACGACAATGAAAGCTTCCTTAAGTGACAGAATAGCTTTGAATTTCACTTGCATTGCACCCTGAACGACGGTTGCAAGAGCAAGCTTCGATGAATCATCAACCGTACCACTGTTGGGCTTGATCTTGACACGATTTGCATAGCTCATCGTGCAAGTCAAGGCTGAAGGCGACGCTGGTAAAGGTTCCCCTCCCCAACGGGGATCATAGGGAGACTGAATAAGTAAGGAGAGCTGCTATGATCTGCCCATGCGAGAGTCAAAAGCTGGAGCAGAGGAAAGGAGGCTGGCGCTTATATACTAACGTCAGGTGGAGTGGGACGTGTAGCAGACGAGGGGATAGTCATTGGTAGGCGGGATTCCCCAGTGGAAGTAGATCATACCCAAAGGAATGGATAAGTTGTAGTAGTAGTTGTAGTAGCCGTGAAGGCCAATTAGATGTCCTCTGAACCAGAACTCCATGATGTTGCAGTGTCTGACAAATTGTATAAAACTTATGTTCGAGGTGTCAGAAGTGACAACTCAGCTACTCGATACCCGCCATTCACGATTAACACTCCCACGAACGGGGTCCTTTTTTCTGTAAAATCTTCGAAGTCTCTCTTAACGTTGGTCCAAGTTAATACACAACAATTTGGTTTCCATTAACCTACAAGTACTGGCCAACTATCCAAAGTAGTCTTTCGTGGGAAATTAGCTTGATACGATTGCTAATTGCGCGCTCGCGCAGTTCGCAGTCGTATGAAGTTAATCGCAGTCGTATGTAAGTTAAAGACTCAGATAAATCAGAGGGATGTTAGGAAGTATTTCTTCAGTCATATAAAGTTGTCAGAAAGTGGAATAGTCAGGAAAGTGATGTAGTGGGGGCAGGTACCATACATAGCTTTAAGAAGAGGTATGATAAAGCTCATGGAGAAGGGAGAGAGAGAGTGAGTAGACCTAGTGGCGACCAGTGAAGAGGCGAGGCCAGGACCTATGAATCGACCCCTGCAACCACAGTTAGGTGAGCACATATTTATATCTTACGGATAGAGATGCCAGGAAGCTCTACAAGGACAACAATGTCCTAGTGTCAGCCGCCTAGTACATTAATAAACTGCCCTAAATGTCAGAGAGCACCTAGAATACACTATCAACACATTCAACAACAAAACGGGCTCACTCACTCTGCCCTGTGTAGGCGATAATAAAAACAGACAAATGGGGAAAAAAAACAATGGTAGCAGTGGGAATATACACACTGGTATCAAAGGATCCTATTGAAACGATCCTCTGACACCACTGTCTTTAGTGTTCCCTGTTCTCGCTGAGTGTCCTGCATTCAAAGCAAACTTTGAGTCTTTGAAGGAAACTAATCTTTAACACTTACTTATTGTTTTCATTTTACTTATCTAACCATAAACTCCACTAATCACTGCCAAGTTTACGCAAGCACCACCTAAGAGCAGTGTGACTCGTGTGGGTTTAGCATTTTTTTTTTTAATATAATTATCCGTTGGATATTAGTCTGCTTTAAGTGTGATTTTTAAGCAAACTCAAAGACAGTGTTCTGAAAGTGAAGTTAAGTAGCGGAAAGTGAGGTAAATATACAAGGGAAGTGCAGTAATGACATATAAAATACATTCAGTGATCATAGGTTAATAGATAATCTGAGACAAGTCGTGGCTACGTAAGTACTGCAAGGTCAATACTTGTTTTTCATTTACAAGGCATTTTAAGCAAGAGTCAAATGAGGAAATACTACTACCAGAAAAATATTGGTCACACATTGAAACATGAAATAATATAAACAATATTCACAAGAAGAATACAAGGGATCATAGCTGCATATTTACCATCCCTGTAGTGAGGCGTGATATGGCAGGTACAGTGGGATCATGTCAGTATCACGCTGTGTTTTCCACCACTTTCTGAGAAAATAATAATAGCTAGGCACCTAAAAAAAAAAATAGGATGTAAATCTATTAATTCCATCATCCTTCAAATCACTCCTGCCTTCACTGCTGTCTCACTTGGATGTTAAACACCACATATCGATTCAGGAAAACCTCAACGTGCATTTCCCAGAGTGAGAGTGAGAGTGCATTTGAACTCCAACGTGTGGGTTCGTAATCCATTTGCTGCTCAATGGGTTAGGGATCATTCTGAAGCTCTGGTGTGGCCTCGGTCACATTCTGCGCAAACCACAGCCTTCATATTATTTGCACAAACCTAGGATTTCTGGGTTATCCTGATTACAAGGAGTTGACGGGGCAGTCAGTGACAATGACTGTGTTCTTGCAGCTTCATATATATGTGAGCAAAGCTTCTCACATTTCAGATATAACGAAGTAAAAGAAATGGAATGCGATTTAGAAGGCGCATCCCTTTACTGGTGTGCACTAGAATGTGGCTTAATGCCACAATTAGAGCTGATAATAGACAAAGTAATGTAGCAGTAAAACCACTGAGCCACATAAACCTGCATAATTACACATGTAATTCTCTTGGTATATTTATTTAACACCAGTGAATTATTTTTTTTTCCGAAATGTAGGTTATATATTAAATTACACAGCAATGCAGAATGATAAATAAAGAACAAACAAAACTGCTGTTTTTTCTCTATTCTTAAGCTTAAATTAGAATTTTAATAAATTTAGAAAAGGTCGCCAGTTGGGCTGTCGACACGAAAAGTAGGCGAATGGAACTGAATTAAACACTTGCCTCATTCCACACACCCGTCGTCACTTGTTACGGAGTACTGTAAAAAAATATTTTTATAAGAAATAACGCTCTATATGTCATTTTCCGTGTAACATAGTTCCGGGTTTGTACTGAATCCGAACGCGTATTATTCCCGGCCAGTTAGAGTGGCCAGGAGAAAGGAGCAGATGAGGTGTAGTGAGAGTCAGTCAGTGGAGCACAGCACTTGCAACAAGATGTCCTAATACATCATGGTATTTGTTTAGTAGGGTTAGTGTATTTTGTAAGTTTATACCATATGTTATTTTAGTGCTCTCATGTTTAATTGTAAGGCCCTAGTATGCAGAGGCCTGTTTATGCGAGAGTACTGTATGGTGTTTTGCCTGGTGGTAATTAGTCTACCAGACAAAAGTGAAGACGGGGGTGTGTGTCATGGTGCCTCCCTGGTGATTTATTTTGTTTAACTAATTAGTATCAGTGTGCTAGTGAGCTAATGTGAACTGGAGTGTGAAAGTTTTTTGTAGTAGTTATAAGATGTATATAAGTTATTAACAATATTATATACTTTTATATAGGTGAGTTTTTGTCCATCCTTCCTAATAATAAATATTGTTTAACATTTGAGTACATGCTGGCCCAAGGTTTGCTGTGTTTTCTAAGTAATTTTATAACCCCTAGACAGCAGTGTGAGCAGCCTTTACGAGCCAGGAACATTTTATTTAAGTTACGATATCAAAAACGTAAGATCACTCCATACAACTATCTCCCCATACACCTCTTTTCATTCCACTATCCTTTCACACTCCACTCAAACCTCATGACCCTACTCTCCCAGCTCATACCACACACATCTCGTCACCCCACACCACTACTTACCCCACATACCAGTCTTCACCCTGAACATTCATGGCTTTACACACCGCTTTCCACCTAGCATACACCTCATTCACACTCATCCCTTCTCATCCCATGTACCACTCCTACCCCCACGCCACACACCCTACTTTACCCCCACGCACTGTTCACCCTGAAATATCACTCAACACCTCTACATTTCGCATTCACACTCATGTCTCGCTACAGACGCATTTACACACATACTCCTACTAATACATACCACACATACTCCTACTGTTATATACAATGAATGTATAGGCATTCTACATTAAGGAAAATTATATTTTAATGAGAAGACAGAAGTTACAGATGAGCACAAGAAATCGGTACCCAAAGTTGAGTGAAATATGCGATAACAGATATTCAATATTGGTGTCAATGAGAATGTGTATTGGCAACAGTGAAAGAGAGAATCTAGAATAGAGAGAGACAAGAATGAGAGAACTAACACTGGTCTACAAAATTTGTAAACTTTTGCAGACCAGTGTTAAGGTAAAAAACAGGTATTTCACTTCATGATTCTTTGGGAGGCTGAGGAAGAATATGACCTTAATTACAATCGACTGGTTAAAGGAGTTTGTATGTATCTTTGAAGGAATTACACATTGTGGTTATAGAAAACCGTATATATGGTGAGTATTGCTAGTATGAGTCAAGAACCTTTTTCCCTGCATTCTTTATTTATCCTTCCCTTTCCACGGTCACAAATAACAGCAACCAGCCAGAGTTCACATCTTAATAAATAGAGCCACTTTGAAATTATAAGGAACATGTCGGTTTTCAGTGATCCAAAATTAGTGAAGAATGACTTGATTTTATTTCTAAAGTAATTTTTTGCTGAAGACAAGAATGATCAGAGGAATTAAGGGTGAGACAGGAAAGGGAGAGAAGACAAAGTGGAAGAGTTAATGGTAATTAATCTCCTAGAGTACGTTGAAGGAGAATGAATTAGCATGATAAATATGAGATGATGAATAGATGGATAATCTAATGAGCTGGATTAGGCTCAATGAATACAAGCGGGAGTAATAAATAGAACGAAGGTAAATGGATGAGGAATGGGCATGGCACAAGATGCTAAAGAAGAGCTGAATGCAAGAGAGAAGGGGATAAGAGGGAAAACAGCAAAATTGTTTCAGACCTGGACGATAGTCAAGGTATGAGTAATGGACGATTGCAGACTAGCTGACAAAAAATGGGTAATCAACATGAAAAAAATGAAAAGGAAAAAAACTTTATTGACTTGAAAATTTGAAGGGCAAGTGATGTCTACTAAAATATCGTTTTGTAGGGACAGAAAAAAGAAATGTTTACTGAGAAGAAAATTGAAGCTTAGAGAAATACACAGATTCATTATAGTCTTTATCATACAGAATCGAGTAAAGAAACTGAAACAAAGAGCAGATGGGATGTCAAAGAACAGACTTGAGGAAAGAATAAGTAGTGGTAAGAATCTACTCTTCTCTATATGTGGAAACTTCTGTAATGAAGGAATTGGCGGATAGCAACGGCAAAGAGATATGACTTTTCCCCTACCTCTGAGTCCACTCATCGACCCACAGACACACTTGTTCCAAGGAACCAAGCTGAGAGACAGGAGCAGAGTAACCACCAACTAGTAAGGAACTCAATTATCATTGTGTGGCAGGCAAATAAGGAGTGTATAACCAACAACTTTAGGGAGCTAAAAAAAAGCAGAACATCAAAGGATCAACCACAATAGCTCTCAGAGAAGAAACTCACCGGGAAAATAAAATTTCCAGTGTGTGGGTGAGGATGAATGGAAGAGAGAGTACAGTTGAGGTGTGTGTGTGTGTGTGTGTGTGTGTGTGTGTGTGTGTGTGTGTGTGTGTGTGTGTGTGTGTACGTGTACGTACTCACCTATTTGTGGCTGCAGGGGTCGAGTCACAGATGCTTGCCCTTCCTCTTCACAGGTCGCTACTAGGTCAAATCTCTCTATGCTCCATGAGCTCTTTCGTATCTCTTCTTAAAGCTGTGTATGGGTCCTGCCTCCACAACATCAGTCTCCAATTCCTAAAATTCTGACTAACATCTTAACATTCCTGTGCATGCGTGCAGCTCTGAAAAATTTGATATTTAGTATTAACGTGTCTGTTTTCACTAGGGCAGTCCTTCACAGGTACATTGCTGATCATAATCATCCCAGGAAAGAGCTTGTTCTGCCAGGAAAATTACATCCAATATTGATTTTCCAACATTGTGAAGGATGGCACAAAACTACCCAAGTGAGTAATATGTGACGAAGTTCTAGCAAATACTTCAGCAAAACCGTTTCAGTTGAAGCTGCATCTTGAAAAGCTTCACGCAAGGTTATCGCTAAAATATCGTGCATGTTTTAGACAGAAATCCAGTGGCTTCAAGAGACAAGCTGGATGACAATGGATCCATCCAACAGACTTCAAAGGCTACAATACATGCCTCAAATGTAACTGTTCTGCATACGGAAATGATAAAAATTTCAAGAGGAGAAGCTTTGATCAAATCCCCTATACCAAATAGTGCAAAACCCGTCCTCAAATGTGAAGCAACTTTGAGATGAAACCAAGCCCCTTCTCTCAGAGAGAGAGAGAGAGAGAGAGAGAGAGAGGGAGGTAAATAGCTGGTGGAATTCTGTCATCGCTAAGGCTTCACAGTTAGAGCTCAAAACACTACATTGGGGGATTCTAACACAATTCCTCTGACCACCACTGAGGGATCAGATCCTCTTCCCAGCAGCGAAGCAAGCCTTGGATCTGTTAATTCTCCTACACCTGACATCACTGCTTGAGCACCTGCCAGTACACTAGACAGTGCACATCTCTGATCCTACACCTGTGAGCACACCTGCCGACACTATTCCAACATATGGCAGCAGTGCTTCATCGGCAAGTACTGAGTCAGGATTTTCTCCACCAGAGATAGGTGCAGTTAATAATCAAGGGACTATCACTGCACCTGAACAGCTACTGTGCCCAAGTACGAACAGCAGGGACACATCTGTCAGAACTGTACAGGGGTGTGGTAGAGGACGTGGAAGATGACATTGAGGAGGAAGACATCTACAGTCGTCTCACCTTCCACCAACACAGTCCAAGGAAAACATTCATCAGATACACAATCATCAGGCTCAACAGCGGTAGAACCTGCGGACAAATCGGCAGCAAAACACAGGAAGTGCAACAAACAGGAGTCCACCCTCTGCCACTTAGGCAATGCTCTCGCTGTCACTGGAGGGGGGCACACCACTAACGACTGCCTGCGAGATACCACAAGAAAGGACATCAGGAGGACCAGTGTCGGAAGAAAAAGGAACTTGACAGACAGGACCACCTGTTTAGAGACCTGTTCTCGGAGCAAACCAGCAGGATCTCTGAATTGGCGAACACACACACGTCACCCACTCAGCTACTCCTATCTCCGCTCAGCAGTTGGTATTGTGCCTTATACAAGACCACAGACCTATATCCTGGCAGCTGCCTCGGTGCCCTACCTCTCTCAAGGGCAGGCACCTTACATGCCTCACACACTCACCTTGGCCTGTCGGCCAACATTAGAGGTTTCATTGCTAATGTTGGGGAGCTCACATACAGTTTTGTGAACACTCGACATCCTGACATGATTGCTGTTGAAACATTTTTGGACGACAGGACTCCAGAAAATTTTGCAAGAACTGCTGGCTACACCTCCTGGATGAAAAGAGACAGGCAAGGGCAAGGAGGTGTTGCTGTGTGCTTCTCTAAATGTGTACATGCCCAGCACATTGATGTTGCCACCCCTACTCATCTTGATATGATGTTCTTCAAGCTATGCATAAACACTAGTACCTCTGTACTAGTATGTGGCAACATGCAGACCCATCAACTTTCCTAATGGAAAATGTGGACTCCCTTCTGCTCCAACACAACTGTCAACATATCATAATTGTTGATGACCTTAACCAACATTTTATACAGAGGGACGTTGATGACCTTCTTGCGGTGTTTGACTTGAGAAACTTTGTTTATTTCCCTACTCAAATCTCTGGCTCCTCCCTTGACCCAGTAGTGAGTGATCTGGCAGAAGGTATTGTCACTTGTCAACCCCTCGGCTATGTTTGATCGTCTGACCACAAGGCTGTTTTTACGACACTTAAGATCCCAACAGAACGAGGTGAGGAGTCCACACGCACATCCTGGCTATGGGAAAGAGGTAATTGGCCAGCCCTTTGCTCTGAGCTCACCACCGCCAATTGGAATGCTCTTCTCCAAGGGGATTTGTAAATGAATGGTTCAGACAACCGACATGTTGATAAATTAGACACATGTGCAACTCTTGGGTATCTTTATTGAGGAAACGTTTCGCCACACAGTGGCTTCATCAGTCCTTACAAAGGAGAATCTTGAAGAACAGGAGGAGAATGAGGTAATCAGTCCCTCAACGTTGAGTCGATGTGGTTAGTCCATCAATCTTGAATAGAATACGGCATACGTGCGGAGAAGGAGCTTATAAACCGTTGGTAGGAGAGGAGCAGCAGTCATAGGCGGTGTCACAATTGTTCAGTGCGGAAGTAGGTCGTGCCCAAGAATTAGGCAAGCGAAGAATTCCCAAGTATTAAGATCCCTAATTCTTGGGCACGACCTACTTCCACATTGAACAATTGTGACACCGCCTATGACTGCTGCTCCTCTCCTACCAACGGTTTATAAGCTCCTTCTCCGCACGTATGCCTTATTCTATTCAAGATTGATGGACTGACCACATCGACTCAAGGTTGAGGGACTGATTACCTCATTCTCCTCCTGTTCTTCAAGATTCTCCTTTGTAAGGACTGATGAAGCCACTGTATGGCGAAACGTTTCCTCAATAAAGATACCCAAGAGCTGCACATGTGTCTAATTTATCTCGAAGGGGATGTTGACAACCAAGTGAAAGCCTTCACTGGACACATCCTTAATCTACAACAGGAACACATTCCTCACCGACAATGTGACGAAGCCTACAGATCAGCCTTGGCTTGGCTTTAGTTGTAGAGAGGCTGCTACTGCTAAGTACGAGGCATGGCAAAGGTATAAAAGACATCCTACCACCTATAACAGGAACTTGCATAGGCAAGTCTGTAGGCACATGGGTGAAGTTCAAAAATGGGCCATCGCTAAATGGAGGGTGAACACAAAAATAAGCTAGCATCAGGTAGGGTAGGCTCCAAAACCTGGTGGTCCCTGGTCAAGGACAGACAAGTTTATCTGTCTGATGAACTTATTCCAACTCTAAATCGACAGGATGGGACCATCTCTACTAGTAGTCAAGAGAACTGTGTCAAAACTGTCAGTGGAGACAATAAGGCAGGAGGATATAACATAAGAAAGAAGGAACACTGCAGCAGGCTTACTGGCCCATGCAAGGCAGGTCTAAGTCTCCTACCGGTTTAAACCAATGCCCAAACCAAGTAAGGTTAGGTCACATTCACTTAAGGAAGGAGCACGGCATCTGACCATGTAGCACAAGCTAGTCAGGTCCATCTCACACCCACCCGCACCCACTCATGCATTTATCTAACTTATATTTAAAACTACATATTACAACCCAGGAGTCCCAAAGGCCTGTTATCCTGGGTGTAAAGGGAGCAAAATAAACACAGCAGAAAACTTTTGACTTGTATTATCCTTCACCAATTTAGAACAGAAGTATGTACTCTTTATACACTATGTACAGCAATAGGTATTAGTGCACTCCACGGTAAGCAAGGCAGAATAGAAGCCACTAGAGAGCAGACCGTGCTTCAACCAGCTCTAGAATGGGAATGACAAGGGCAGGCAGGACAGTGGTACCCACATAACCTCTGCGATTGCCAAAACCATCTTCTCATTGGCTGGAACCTGGGTACTGGTTGAACGACGGGGCCCCATCGTCAACCCTCAGTCACCTATGTGAATTTTTCCAACTTAAAGCCATGGCTGCGAGTCCTGTCTAGGCTAGATATCTTTAGCACGCTATTTACATCCCCTTTATTTATTCCTGTTTTCCTTATACACCTCAGTCATGAAAGTTAAGACACATGTGCAACATCTGGATATCTTTATTGTAGACGTTTCGCCATCCAGTGGCTTTATCAATACAGATTCTAGGACATCATAGGAAGACAGTAGAACTATATACAAAAGATGAGGTAATCAGTCCCTCGGCCTTGGAGTTAGTGTTCACAGCATCGTGGTGGAGGAGAATCTGGAGCAAAGACAAGAAGACTGGCGGTTATATAGGCGTCAGTGGATAGGGACGGGCAGCAGACGAGGGCAAAGTCACTGGTAGGCGGGATTCCCCAGTGGAAGTAGGTCCTTCCCAAAGAGATGGGTTAGTTGCAGCAGCCGTGAAGAAGGTCTTGTAGATGTCCTCTGAACCAAGATTCATATTGTCGGTATTTTATACCTTTCTTGCACAACTTGTCAGACACTGCAACATCATGGAATCTTGGTTCAGAGGACATCTACAAGACCTTCTTCACGGCTGCTGCAACTAACCCATCTCTTTGGGAAGGACCTACTTCCACTGGGGAATCCCGCCTACCAGTGACTTTGCCCTCGTCTGCTGCCCGTCCCTATCCACTGACGCCTATATAACCGCCGGTCTTCTTGTCTTTGCTCCAGATTCTCCTCCACCACGATGCTGTGAACACTAACTCCAAGGCCGAGGGACTGATTACCTCATCTTTTATATATAGTTCTACTGTCTTCCTATTATGTCCTAGAATCTGTATTGATAAAGCCACTGGATGGCGAAACGTCTACAATAAAGATATCCAGATGTTGCACATGTGTCTTAACTTTCATATTGTCGGTATTTTATACCTTTCTTGCACACCTCAGTCATATTCCCCCTAACTCTACGCCTTTCCAGAGAGTGCAGATTCAAGGCCCTCAGTCTATCCTCATTGGAAAGATTTCTGATATATGGGATCAACTTTGTCATCCTCCTTTGTACGTTTTCCAGAGCATTTATATCCATTCTGTAATACGGTGACCAAAACTGTGCAGCATAATCTAGATGAGGCCTAACAAGGATACGTAGAGTTGAACACCCTGAGGACTCCTATCATTTATGCGTCTCGATATGAAGCCAAGGATTCTGTTCACTTTATTGCGAACACCTAGACACTGTTGTCTTGGTTTTAGATTACTGGTAACCAGAACTCCCAAATCCTTTTCGCAACCCATAATATTAAGATCTACATTATTTCGTTTATATGTGGCATGGTTATTTACCTGTCCAATGTTTAGAACTTTGCATTTGTAAATATTAAACTGCATCAGCCACTTCTGTGACCACTAATATGGCTTCAGGTATGGTTACTATGCTGTTGATCTGATGTTAATCCTCTCCACTAAATGGCACCAGTCACTGGATGAATCAAAAGTCAGTAGTGTGGTTGCACTGGACATTGCTGGCACTTTCAACTGAGTGTTGTACCAGGGCTTCTTGGCAAAACTGCAAGCACTGGGAATTGCAGGCTCAATGCTATGTCTCCTCAGTGATTACCTTCTTGGTAGATCTCTAAGGTTAGTTCTCAGTGGAACAAAATCAGCAAGATATCCTATTGGGGCAAGTGTTCCACAAGGAAGTGTTCAGGGAACAATGTTATGGTATGTCTACTTCACTGACCACCTTCATCTCGTCCCAGAATCCCATGCATATGCAGACGTCTGTACACTGACATTCACTTATCCAAGAGAAGAAATTCTAGCTGCTCTAAGCTTCATCAACCACCAGCTAAGAGTTATATCAGCTTGGGGAAACCGATGGCATGTAATATTTGCACCTGAGAAGACACAAATGATGGTGTCTATGCACCATGATGGTAATTCCGGTACAGTAGTAAGTATGAATGGGAGTGTTGGTACCTGGGGAAGCAGTTGATATCCTTAGGGTGAAATTTTACTCCACTCTGACTATGAAGAACCATGTTGTAAATTTTGCAAACAAAGCAGCCAGGAAGCTTACAGCACTTCGCCGTATCTCGCATCTGCTTGACAGTAGGGGTTGCAAGATTCTGTATGAGCCACAAGTACCCTCACCCCTTGAGTATGCTCCACTTTCTTGGTTTGCTTGTCCTCCCTCTCATCTGCGATTGCTTGACAGAGTAGAGAACAGAGCATGACGTCTCATCTCTCGCCTGGGCCCATCTTGGATAGAACTGTCATTTCAGCAGAGCCTTCAACACAGGAGGGATGTGGGTGGCCTTACTGTTATGTCCAAGACCAACATTGTCAAAGTACCGCATTTGGCTCCACTTCGAGGACAGCGAAAAGTTAGCTTCTATACCACAAGACGGACGGAAAGCAGCAACTTCACTCTGGCTGTACCCTTCTCCGAACATCTCTTTACCCGAGATCATTTATCCCCAAGGATGAGTCGAGTCTGGAACACATTCTTACAGCATTATGATGTCAACAGGACAGTCAGTTTATCAAATGAAAATACTGTCCCGCAGACGACTCCAACTTCATACTGTTCATTACTATTATCTTTTATAATAAAAATGCTTTCAAACGAGCTGATGTAGGTAACAGCTCTTAGCTTGTCAATAAAGTTAGGAATCCTTAGCTTGTAAATAGCTTGTCAATAAAGCTAGGAATCCTTAACCTAACCTTGTCAAATCATGTCTAAAAAAAAAAAATAGGGAAGGAGGGTGACTTTCAGAAAAAAAGTATCGCGTCTTAAAAAAAATATACAAACACCCACACCCAGTACCTGCCAATGCAGTCTTTCCCTATTATCCCAAAAGCAAATCCCAAAGCAAAACGAGGTCTAAGCCATCCCACTCATTGCCTTTAAAACCTACTTAAATATCCCCAATCCATGTGGTGGAATGTGGTAAAATAAAGGGCGCAACACTGAAATGAAAATATTGAGATTGAGAGAGGATATTGAATGAAAATAGGACAAATTAATTTGGAAAACCCAGAAGTCGGAAGAAAAATATCTGCCGACAACGAGATATAGTTGCAGATATGTTCACAAGAGACAGAGACTTTTCCGGACGAGACATGAGAGGAAGAGAGGTAGTAAAAACTAAGAAAGCATCCTTGGAAATAAGCAGGGAGAGGGAGGGGGAGGGAGAGTGAGTGAATGAGTGTATGTCACTAAACGGGTGTTTATTCAATTACCTATTTGTTCTAATAGGTCTGTCAGTGTTCAGAAATTCAAACCCTCAGTTAATGATTAATTTTACCTATATACGTAGCATTACAGCTAAGGCATTGACTTTTGTTGACCCAGAGGACTGTGATACAGCAGATACAACGTTTGTGAAGTTAGAGACTCTCAGTAGTGTATACAGACTTTTGTTGACCCAGAGGACTGTGATACAGCAGATACAACCTTTGTGAAGTTAGAGACTCTCAGTAGTGTATACAGACTTTTGTTGACCCAGAGGACTGTGATACAGCAGATACAACGTTTGTGAAGTTAGAGACTCCCAGTAGTGTATACAGACTTAAATATAACAATCACTATCACCTGGGGATAAAGTTCTCGTAACAACTTTATCAGATTTATTTTTTTAAGAAAAGCAACTTTGTTTATGAAAGTTATTGCGAAATCAAAAAGTGTTCTGGAGAATGTAGTAATCGACGCTTTTCTTTTCCTATGTAAACATTTACGACCTTTTATCCAATCAAGAAAATATAAATATAAAATAAAATTAGGAATGAACCACTGGAATACTGTGAACGTTTTTAAATGACGTAGAAATAATAAAATTTCCTTTATACTACATACTCTCGTTTGTGCCTGTGTGGTGTTAACAAAGTTTGTTAAATGCGTGCACTTGGTCAGTAAATGCGTGCACTTGGTGAGTAAATGCGTGCACTTGGTCAGTAAATGATTGCACTTGGTGAGTAAATGCGTGCACTTGGTGAGTAAATGCGTGCACTTGGTCAGTAAATGCGTGCACTTGGTGAGTAAATGCGTGCACTTGGTCAGTAAATGTGTGCACTTGGTGAGTAAATGCGTGCACTTGGTGAGTAAATGCGTGCACTTGGTCAGTAAATGCGTGCACTTGGTCAGTAAATGCGTGCACTTGGTGA
>NC_091310.1:12722549-12987549 GCF_038502225.1 Cherax quadricarinatus
AGTACACCACTACCACCACCACCACCAGTACACCACCACCACCACCACTAGAACAACCACCACCACCAGTACACCACTACCACCACCAGTACACCACCACCACCACCACCACTAGAACAACCACCACCACTAGAACAACCACCACCACTAGAACAACCACCACCACCACCACTTCAACCACCACCACCACTAGAACAACCACCACCACCACCACTAGAACAACCACCACCACCGCTACAACCACCACCACCACCACCACCACAACCACCACCACCACCACTACACCCACCACCAGCACACCACCACCAGCACACCACCACCACTACAACCACCACCAGCACACCACCACCACTACAACCACCACCAGCACACCACCACCACTACAACCACCACCAGCACACCACCACCACTACAACCACCACCAGCACACCACCATCACACCACCATCACACCGCCACCACCACCACCACCATCTCACTGCCACCACCACCACCAACCATCTCACTGCCACCACCACCACCAACCATCTCACTGCCACCACCACCACCAACCATCACACCGCCACCACCACCACCATCACACCGCCGCCACCACCACCACCACCACCACCACCATCACACCACCACCATCACACCACCACCATCACACCACCACCACCATCACCACCACCCTCACCACCACCACCATCACACCACCATCACACCACCACCACACCACCACCACCAACACACCACCACCACCATCACACCACCACCACCATCACACCACCACCACCGCCACCATCACACCACCAACACCATCACACCACCACCACCACCACCACCACCAACACACCACTACCACCAGCACACCAGCACACCGCCACCAGGACACCACCACCACCATCTCCAGCACACCACCACCACCAGCACATCACCACCAACACACCACCACCAACACACCACCACCAACACATCACCACCAACACATCACCACCAACACATCACCACCAACACACCACCACCACACCACTACCACACCACCACCAGTACACCACCACCACACCACCACCATACCACCACCACCACACCACCACCACCACACCACCACCACCACACCACCACCACCACACCACCACCACCACACCACCACCAGTACACCACCACCAGTACACCACCACCACCACACCACCACCACCACCACACCACCACCACCACCACACCACCACCACCACACCACCACCACCACACCACCACCACACCACCAGCACACCACCACCACCACACCACCACCAGTATACCACCACCACCACACCACCACCACCACACCACCACCACCACACCACCACCACACCACCAGCACACCACCACCACCACACCACCACCAGTATACCACCACCACCACACTACCACCAGTACACCACCACCACCACACTACCACCAGTACACCACCACCACCACACCACCACCACCACACCACCACCACCACACCACCACCAGTACACCACCACCACCACACCACCACCAGTACACCACCACCACCACACCACCACCAGTACACCACCACCACCACCACACCACCACCAGTACACCACCACCACCACACCACCACCAGTACACCACCACCAGTACACCACCACCACCAGTACACCACCACCACACCACCACACCACCACCACCACACCACTACCTGCACCACCACCACCACCACCACACCACTACCTGCACCACCACCACCACCACCACCACCACCACACCACTACCTGCACCACCACCACACCACTACCTGCACCACCACCACACCACTACCTGCACCACCACCACCACCACCACACCACTACCTGCACCACCACCACCACCTCCACCACCACACCACTACCTGCACCACCACCACCACCACCACCACCACCACACCACTACCTGCACCACCACCACCACCACCACCACACCACTACCTGCACCACCACCACCACCACCTCCACCAGCACACCACCACCACACTTCTCCCCTGAATCGTTGGCACAAGGCAGGATGTATCCATCGAATTGTGTTGGTTTCGCCAAATTCTGACAATATCACAGGCATGTCGTAACGATAATAATGAGACCAGGTGACTTTTTCAGTTACGTAGTGTTGTAAGCCTGCACCAACTGTAGTCTCATTTTCTTGTTTTTAGCTGACTGGTGTGAAACCTGGTGTGGTCGTCTGCTGCCGTAGGTCATTGTGACTGAAAAGTTCATTACAAAGAGTGGAAGAATTACTGGTGTAGGAAGTATGATTGGTAGTATGGTTGCTGAGAAATGGGTATGTGAACAGTTACCTTACCATCCCCCTCCTCCTCATCCACCGGGTGAGAGGCAACAAGTGACCCTTGCGGACGTAGTAGTGTCACTTGGCTTCCTGTTCACATCAAGTCTGAATATTTAATGTTTAGTTTTGTTTTCTTAATTTAGCAGACAAAAGTTACTCTCTTGTTGGGGTTTTTAACTTTTGTCCGGACTTGGATATATTTACGTTTTAAGGTAACATTTAGTCATCACTATTTTAAAGGTCTTCAGCCTATCCTGTGAATGATTCTGTCCGGTTAGTAATTTCCTTTTTATTTACTCCTCATCCTTGCTGAAAAGTTTGGGTCACCCACCAGATGCGAGACGAGACGAGCTGCCCGATCTAATAGTTCAAAAACTGAATAATAAGGTCTCATCTTGGTAACTCTACTGTTCGTTCATTTTTGCTTTAGATCGACACTCCTGCATCACAAGAGCTCTGTCACCTTTCTTTTGTGCAGGTCAAAAGCCTCACTCGGGAACTCTCGGCAACATATTGAAGTACTTGCCTAGTTCTTTCTACTGTTGCCGATTTCCACTTGATTACGACTCCCGGCATCTAACTCTGAACCATTCATCTATAGGCATCTAACTATGTTATCTACGCTGCTAGCTGCGCACCTTCATAATCATTGTGTCCGTCTGGAGTTGGCCTTCACAATAGTCACGAACACATGTGACCTCACTGTAGCTTCCCGTTCCACTCCAGCTATTCCTATGCATCATACCATACCAATAGCAGACTCGGAGGTTTCTGTACATTTTAGTCTTGCTCATTTGATTCTATTTATTCATTTAATTTTCCCACCATTCGCTTCAGTTAGGACCATTTCATGTTTGTTTTATATTTTAAGATATGTTTTTATATTCAATAAAAATTTGTAACTTATTGTTATAATTTTTTTTCTTAAAGAGGAAGGGGGCTCTTTCAGAAGCTCTTTGATGGATTGAAGGACCCACACTTCCACACTTCTTAACAATTATCCAATACAAGGATCACTGTGTTGTGTGTTTAGAGATCGTCTGCAAACCACTGCCGTAACACGTGGTTATTTGAATTATTGCTGCCTTCATATCTGAATCAGTCTGGTTATTCTCACTGACCTCTACCATTAACATGGTGTGTTCGCCTACACAACGGCCGCTCTGTGTTTCACACCGTTTTCTGTAAACTCTAAACCCCTCAAGGAAGGTTCCTTGACGCTGGTGAGGGGCTCTTGATCAAGGGAATTGGATCCGTGATTCGGTTCCCTGAATTGAGCCTGAATACCTTCCACCCCCCCCACATGCGCTGTATAATCCTACGGGTTTAGCGCTCCCCCGTGTTACTAATAATGTAAATTCTAGAGACTGTTGTGAGTGAAAATCCCAGGACATCAGTTTCTGAGATACTCAGACCACCCCGTCTAGCATCAACAATCATTCCACTTTCAAATTCACTGAGATGGCATTGCTTCCCTTTCGGACGTTTCGTCTGAACAACCACTCTGCCTCTTGACCAAGTCTTCATGTTTTTAGGAATAGATTCTTCCACGTGATTGGATGATTAGATATTTGCATTAACGAGCAGGGGTGTACCTAATAAAGTAACCACAGAGTGCAGCATGGGTTCGAGTCCTTGGCTAGTGCAGTGTTGTTATTGATCAATACCACTCGTTCGTGGTCACAATAATATAAAATACTGCTCGTTGAACTAGTATACCAAACAGGGACGAATGAAATTAGCAAAGAGTCATCCACACCATCGTGTGTCCTTGGGTAGTGTGTACAACATTCAGTGCTGCTGGATGCGTTACTTTTAAGGATCGTATGGTCCAGTGGATTAGGGCTTCATGTGTTTTCGCTCACCATGAGGCAGGCCAAAACAGCATGGGTTCGAGTCCTTGGCTAGTGCAGTGTTGTTTTATATCTATCTATCTATCTATCTATATATATATATATATATATATATATATATATATATATATATATATATATATATATATTTATATTTATATTTATATATATATATATATATATATATATATATATATATATATATATATATATATATATATATACATATATATATATATATTTATTTATATATATTGTGTGTGTGTGTGTGTGTGTGTGTGTGTGTGTGTGTGTGTAAGTCGTGCCGAATAGGTAGCACTGGTCAATTAGCAAGAACTCGTTTAAAATTCTTTCTAAAATTTTGTCATACGTTTAAAGATATAATTTTCCATTTATTTTAATGTAAAAATTAATTTTATAAACACATCGGCCGATTCCCACCAAGGCAGGGTGACCCGAAAAAGAAGAAGCTTTTATCATTCACTTCATCACTATCTTGTCAGAAGGGTGATTTACACTAGTTACAAAACTGCAACATTAACACCCCTCTGAAGGAGGGGTGTTAATGTTGCAGTTTTAACTGCAACTGTTAATGTTACCTAACCTTATTATAAAGAGTGCAATTTAATTTACCCTAATCAAACTAAATATATTTTAGATGAGTTTACAATAATAAAAAGCAATTAAATTTTTTTTTTGTTAGGTTCAGAATGATTTTTGTGATTTAAGCCAAAATTGGCACTATATATGTAATATATATATTATTGTTTAAAAACGGCTAAAACCCTCTTCCACTCAATACATGTATTTCAAAAACTTATCTCGTGTTCTTCTCTCAGCTCAATCGCTTCGTACATTCAGCCGCTCAGAACAAACTGCTCACTTCAAAGCGTGGTAGATGTAAGGATGTTCTACACCATTTCCCAGTTTACGCTCTTTCCCACTGAACCTACCTACATTTCTTCCCTGTTTTCTTCCTTCCCTCACTTTTTTATTCATTCTTTCCTTCCCTTCATTCCTTGATAGATGAATAAGAAACATATGCAACACTCATCTGTGTAGCAGGATTTTACAGATGAAAAGTGAAGTGACTAATATATTGAAGACATTTGAAGCAGATTTTGAGGTAGTCAGCTCATGGGCTAGGAGAGCGACAACAGAAGAAGTTATTATTTTGATGTGTTCAGTCCCTCAGCCTCGATGGAAACAGAATTGCCGAGGCAATTCGTAGTCATCTTGAAAGGAATAAATTGATGAATCTCGGCAAGGTCTTATAAAAGGGCGTTCCTGCCTTAAAAATTTACTAACATTTTTCACCAAGGTATTTGAGGAGGTACATCATGGTAATGAATGATACTGTATATGGACTTCAGTCAATCTTTTGATAGTTCCACAACAGAGGTTATTGAGGGAAATTAAGACACACGGACTAGAATTTTTTTTCCTGGGTAGGGGTGGGGTTGACAGATTGGTAGCAGTGTTTGCATCACTGGGGAGAAATCAGTGGGGGCGCGTCGTGAGTGGTGTTCCACAGAGGTCAGTGTTGGGCCCTTTGTTGTTCACAATTTATATAAAAGACATTGATGAGGGAATAAATAGCAACATAAATAAGTTTCTGATGACACCAAAATAGGTCGCCTAATTCATTCTACTGAGGACATTAGAGCACTCTAGGAAGATTTGAATACTGACGCAGTGGTCGGAGAAGTGGCAGATGCAGTTTAATATAGACAAATGCAACGTTCTAAACTTTGGACAAGAAAATAACCATGCCACATATAAACTAAATGTAGATCTTAATATAACTGATTGCAAAAAGGATTTGGGAGTTCTGGTTAGCAGTAATGTAAAACAAAGACAACAGTGCATAAGTGTTCACAATAAAGTGAACAGAATCTTTGGCTTCATATCAAGGACTTCTTTATGGTGGGCTCCTTGTCGTGGTAAAAAACTTGGTCTGGTATTCTTCCTCAGACCGAACCTAATTACCCCTCAGCTCCTCCTTCCCTATCCTATCCTCCCTATCCCTCCCTTTTTCCCTTTCCTTCCCCTTCCCATCCTTCACTTTTCCCCATCTCGTTTGTAGCTTCTGGGGTCCTCCCTTCTGGTATTACGGTTTGTAGGTAGGGGTATGTGTGCCAGGGTTCATCCCGCTGCGTGGAGTTCCTCGATAGTGGTGTAGTTTGCAATGGAATCTGGATCTGGAGGCGCCCTGCTCCCTTCCCAGATTTCCAGGAATTTGGAGGGGTGTCCTGCAGGTGATGGGTGTATCTCCAGAGGCTGGAAGGTGGCAGCCAAAGAAGTATGCTTTGTGGGGGGTATCCGACCGCCCTCTCTTGTCCACCGGGGTGGCTCGGTAGATGTGAGGTTGCTATCCCGGAGCGCTGGTTTACTGGCTTGAGGGGCAGGGTATGGCAAGGGTTTCACGCTACATCTGCACTGCTGGCGGTATCGAGGACCTCTTGGAGGAGGAAGGAAACTTATGACCCTTTCATGCCTTCTAGCAACTGTCCCTCTTCTTTTTTTTCCTTTCTTTTTTTTATTATAATAATTAGAAAGAAGTGCCACCACCGTGGAGTCTTCACTCTCCTCCCAGGCCCCTTTTAGTTACTTCATCCTGCTCTGACCCGACTTCATTTTTGGAATATTCACCAGACTTCTCCCATACCCATATACCTTCTGCTTGTGATGCCTCGTCACCTGCTCCAGGTGCCAGGGCTCTGCCCATTTCTTCTAGTGCATCTACCTCTCGCACATCTTTAACTATGCATCCAGCTTCCTCACATGCAGTGCAACGGTTTTCGGATCGCTCGCCTGCCTAAGGTAGGGCTGCCCGTGGTCCAAAGCCTAAATGTAGCAGACCATTTGCTGACGACAGTTCTTCGATTTCTACTCATTCCACCCAGAAACAACCTACACGACACCCACTTCCTTTATGCACTAGGTTTACAAGTACACAGTGGACCAAGTTCTTTTCCTTACAACCGACGTCTCCAACTTATTATCTTTCTGACCACAGTATTGGTAAAGCTCTTTTACGAGACGTTGGCCAAAATATGCCCTTTCACGCTCCTCAGAGCGGTGCACATCGTTACAGTTCAGAATGCAGACCAGACTCATGATCTTTCCCATCCTCCATTGATAATGTTCCTATTACAGTTCACAAGCACGCTACTCTCAATTCTTGCAGTGTTACGAAAGTCTTACTGCGTACCATTGTACATAGTGATTTTCGGTATTGCGGTGACGATATTTTAGAGATATTAGCCTTCAGGACCTTTCGATTCTCAAAATGGATACATAGTCCTGCCCGCTCGTGGGCTGAGGCCCAGTAACGTCGCCCACTTAACTTTTGACTGTCGAACTCCCGTCCTCCGTTTATATCACGGGACATCGCCTAGGAGTCTGTAAAATGGTCCCTACTCCCCACCAGTGTCGAAATTGTTGGCGTTTTGAACTTCCCACTAAATACTGCAGGTATGTGGAAGAGTGCCCGGTCTGTGGTGATGTGGATCATGCAGATAAAACTTGCAATCTTCACTACACTTACATTATTTGCAAAGAAACTCATCCTTTCCCACCGATATCAGGTCTATCATATTAATGAACGTGAAATCTGTTGTCTTAAGGAGAGCGAAGGCCTTAAGCTATGGATGTCTCTCCGCTCCGCCTTCAGGGGAATCTTCATGTTCCTTATTCTGGAGTAGCTAGGAGACCTTCAACCTTGGTGGCCCCCAGTCTATCAGCTCCTCTGGTGCCATGTCTTCCAGGGTCACCCCGTCTCTAATTCTTTTGCAGTTTTACCCTCTGAAACCCTCACCACCTTACCTCTTCCTACCTCTATTTCTTCATCTCGGCCGCTAGTTTCACAGTCTGCCAGGCCTCGCATGCCGGCACCTTATTCGCTCCTATCACCCTAGAAAGTGAACCTGTCTCCTAAGCCAAAGCCTCTTCCTATTCCTCTGGTGCTTACAATTCCCCAACAGCTGTCTTTTACGGCCTCAGTGCCTAGTTCTCGTCCCCCTTTCTAACTCTCACAAGAAGGTGGAGGTAGACCCCACTCGTGTGGTGCCCTCTTCTACTGTTCCCCCAAAGACTTCTTCCCCAGTTACCTTCCAGCCTCGTTCCTCTCCTGTTCCACCGCAGAAATCTTCTGTCCCCGCAAGTGCATCTCTCCAGGTTCATACTCCCCTCTCCTTTCAGACCTCTTTGGTTCCTTCCATAGTCTCCCCGATCTCTACTTCTTTTACCTCGCCTGTCTCTGAAGTCATGGTATCGGCATCTTCCTTATCTGCTGAAACACTATTTCTTAGTATATTGCGGAGACGAAACCCTCGATGAGCAACCCTCGCAGCAATCTTTTCCTTCACATCATTCTGATTTCTCCTTGCTTACACACTTTCTGTTGCCTCCACACATTGGCTTCATTGATTTTATTGCTTCTTACTGATGGCATATCTGCCTTTGCGAATAATGACTTATTTACAATGGAATATTCGTGGCCTCAGGGGTAATCGAGGAGAGCTCCAGGTATTGCTCTCCCAGTTTTCCCTATTATGTGTCGGGTTACAAGAGCCCAAAATTCGTTCAGATGTTATTCGTCCCATTTCGGGCTCTGTGCAATTGCATTCTTCTGATCCCTTTCCTGATGAATAATTTAATGAGAGTGCACTTCTTGTAAGCATTGGTATACCGTATCAACAGGTCTTTGTTCGTTCTCTGCTGCATTATACTGCAGCCTGTATTTATTTGCACAGATGGTATACAGTTTGTATCTCTCCCTTTCCCATGCATTCTGTATCTCGGATTTTGGGTTCTGATCTCTTCTCTGCCGCCGCCCATCTTATTAGGTGATTTTAACGATCACCATCATCTTTGGGAAGGGTCCCACTGTGACTCTCGTGATGATCAGTTGGAGACTCTTCTCACTTCTCATCCTCTTCATGTTTTAAATACGGGTGCCCCCACCCATTTTGACTCTCGTAATCAGTCTCTCTCTTCAGTTGATCTTTTTATCTGTTTGTCAGTCGCCCTTAATTACGCTTGGTCTCTTCTCCCAGATTTACAGGACAGTGATCACTTTCCTATTCTGACTTCTACTACGTATTCCCAACCGCCTTGTAGCCTCGTAACCCTTGTAGCCTCGTAGCAATTTGGACGAACGAACTGGGACTTATACTCTCATCTTAAAGCTTTTCGTGGGGAACTTTCTTCGTCCTCTATTGATGAGCTGGTGCACCAGTTTTCAGCCTTAGTTGTGACTGCAGCATCACGTTCTATTCCTCAAACGTCAGGCAGGGAATCTCAGACATGCATGCCTTGGTGGTCTCCTGTGTGTGCCCCTGCAGTGCGTTTGAAACGTTCTGCGTGGGGCCGTTATCGATATAATCGGACCTCAGATTGTCTTTTGGATTTTAAGCGGGCAAGGGCAATCGCTCTGGAAAACGTACAGAGGAGGATGACAAAGATGATCCCATGTATCAGAAATCTTCCCTGTGAGGATAGACTGAGGACCCTGAATCTGCACTCTCTCGAAAGGCGTAGAATTAGAGGGGATATGATCGAGGTGTATAAATGGAAACCAGGAATAAATAAAGGGGATGTAAATAACGTGCTGAAAATTTCCAGCCAAGACAGGACTCGCAGCAATGGTTTCAAGTTAGAAAAATTCAGATTCAGGAAGGATATAGGAAAGCACTGGTTTGGTAATAGTTGTGGATGAGTGGAACAAACTCCCGAGTACAGTTATTGAGGCTAAAACGTTGTGTAGTTTTAAAAATAGGTTAGATAAATACACGAGTGGGTGTGAGTTGGACCTGACTAGCTTGTGCTGCTGGGTCTGGTGCCGTGCTCCTTCCTTGAGTGGAGGTGACCAGACTGGGTGGGTCATTGGGCTAATCCGGGGGTCATTGGGCTAATCCGAGGGGATGACATGGATCTGCTCCACATGGGTCAGTAGGCCTGTTTCAGTGTTCCTTCTTTCTTATGTTCTTATGTCGTGCGCGACGCTAAACACCCTTGTTGGCAAGACTACGTGTCTACCACTACCTCGACTTCCCTTATGTGTGCGGTTAGGAAGAAGGTACAGAAGGTACAGAGCAACTGCTCTTGGATTTCTCCCCTAATGGAATGGAGCCGTATAACGTACCTTTCACTCTCCTAGAGCTAGACTCCACACTTTACGCTTGCCAGTCATCGGCAGCTGGGTCTAATGATATTCATATCAGTATCCTATAACATCTGAATTCTACAGCCCTTTCAGTCCTTTTGCATCTTCTCAATCGTATTTGGACGCGAGGGGTTCTCCCTCAATGGAAATCTGCCCTTCTACAACCGTTTCTCAAACCAGGTACCTCAGGGCTTGATACCTCTCACTATCGTCCCATTCCTCTAACCAGTGTAATCTGCAAGGTGGTGTAATGATTGGTGAATAGACGTCTGATATAGTATTTGGAGACTCTCAATAGTCTTTCCCCTCTCTAATATGGCTTTCGCAAGGGCCGCTCTACTTTGGACCCCATCCTACACTTAGATATGTATGCGCAAAATGCCTTTGCTAAAAACACTCCGTCCTAGCAGTCGATTTTGATCTCGAGAAGGCATATGGCACCACTTGGAAGTATACAATTTTAGCTCAAGCCCATTCCTCAGGCCTGCGGGGTAATCTACCAACTTTCCTTAATGCTTTCTTATCTGACAGACATTTTCGTGTCTGTGTTGGCGCCTCGCTTTCCTCAGACTTTGTTCAGGCCGAGGGTGTCCCATAAGGTTTTGCCCTTAGCACTCCCTTTTTTCTTTTGGCTATGAAATATCTAAAGATCTACCTTCTGTTCTTTCTTTGCGTATTTGGCCGTCAGTTTATGTGGATGACTTTGCTATATCTTACGCAGGCGCTGACTGTCGCCTGGTAGTGGCCTCCCTTCAGAATGCGAATGACCGAGTTTCCTGTTGGGCCACTCCTCGTGGATTTATATTTTCTAGTATGAAAACCCATTTCATTACCTTCACTAGACATCCTCTTGTCCCAGATATTTCAATGTATTGGCACTGCTCACACATTCCAGAACGTGATACGGTCAAGTTTCTTGGCCTTCTCTTCGATCGCCGGTTGACACGGAAACCTCACATTTCCTCTCTGAAGTCAATTTGCCATGGTGGGCTGAGTTTAAAATTCTTGCACATCGTTCATGGGGAGCAATCGTCCGACTATCCTCCTTGTGCATTCCACCCTAGCCTTGTCCGAGCTGGATTATGGCGACCATCTCTATTCTGCAGCTTTTCCTGCCACTCTAAGTTAGATCCCCTTTATCATCAGGGTTTACGTTTATGACTTAGTGCCTTTCGTTCATCTTCTGTTGAAAGCCTGTATGCTGAGGCGAATATTCTTTCCTTAGCTGATCGTTGTGATGCTCATTGCCTTCGTTACTATGTCCACTATTACAACCCAGGAGTCCCAAAGGCCTGTTATCCTGGTTGTAAAGGGAACAAAATAAACACAGCAGAAAAACTTTTGACTTGTATTATCCTTCACCAATTTAGAACAGAAGTATGTACACTATATACACTATGAACAACAATAGGTATTAGTGCACTCCATGGTAAGCAAGGCAGAATAGAAGCCACTAGAGAGCAGATTTCCTAACATGTGGAACTGGATAATCTTTAATGGCAAGAACTTTAGCAAATTTAGGAGCAACTTTACCACTACCTACTTCATGGCCTAGAAAAGTAACAGTCGCCTGGCCAAAGGAAGACTTAGATAAATTGACAGTTAAATGGGAACTCTGAAAGGTCTCAAAAGAGCCTTAAGTCTAAATAGGTGTTGATCCCAAGTATCAGACACCACGACAATATCATCCAGGTACGCTGCCGTGCCTTCAAGTCCTTTAATAGCCTGTTGGATAAGTTTCTGGAATGAAGAGGGTGAATTTTCATTCCGAAGGGGGTAATTGTATATTGATAATGACATCATGGAATTACGAAGGCAGAGATTTCCTTCGCCTTATCCGTCAAAGGTACCTGATAGTAACCTTTAAGGAGATCTAACTTTGACACAAAAGTAACCTTACCCACAAAGTCGATTACGTCATCTAGAAGAGGAAGAGGGTAAGCATCTGTGATTGTGACCTCCTTCACCTTACGGTAGTCTGTACACATATGAAAACCTCCATCAACTTTTTTAACAAGGATGCACGGTGAAGCCCATGGACTAGATGACTCCTCCACTAACCCATGCTCTAACAGAAATTCTACCTCCTGCTGAATCAGCTTCTGCTTTCCAGGATTAGCTCTGTAGGGGGAGAGTTTAATAGGTTTAAAGTTTCCCACATCTACGTCATGATAACCTAACATACATTTTTTCGGCACATCCGACAAAATATCAGGGTATGACTGTAGAAGCGCGGTTAAACTTGTTGCTTGAGTTTCAGATAGCCCCACCATTAAAGGGCTAGGGTCCTTGAGGACAGAGTTTGGAAGCTTGACATTAATTTCAGAAATAGAGTGCAGAGAGTCAGAGTCGTCCTCAGAGGTAGAGGACAGAGTCATTACTGGGACTTTATCTGGTGTATAAAAATATTATAATTGATTAATGTGGTAAGTTTTAGTTTTTGAGGTCTTATCAAAGGGAGATACTACATAATTTACATCAGATAATTTACTTACAATTTGCACAGCTCCCATAAATCTAGCTTTCAAGGTGTGGCCAGGTATAGGTTCCTTTACCAACACCTTGTCTCCTGGATGGAAGGAGTGGAATTGTGCATTTCTGTCATACCTCTGTTTCATCTTATTTTGAACTGCCTTTAGGTAAGTCTTGGCTAACTGGCGTGCCACCTGCAACCTTGAAGACGTGTTGTAGAGTGTTTAACTAACGTCTTCTCCCATCCATCCTTCTTTGAGCACCCGAAGAGGACCTCGTACATTGTGCCCGAAGATCACCTCAAACGGACTGTACCCAGTAGACTCCTGCACAGTTTCTCTTATTGAAAACAGCAACAAAGGTGGTGATTCATCCCAGTCTGTAGGAGAATGCATACAAAAAGTTCTCAACATGTTTTTTAACGTCTGATGGAATTTTTCCAAGGCGGCTTGGGACTGAGGATGATAGGCAGTGGATAAGTTGTGGATTATACCTAACCTAGTTAATGCTTCTCTGAATGCTTTGGCAATGAAGTTAGTACCTTGATAACTTTAAATAGTTTTAGGAATGCCAAAACAAGAAATAAATCTGGTTAAAGCCTTGAGAATGGCTTTAGTATTAATATTGCACATGAGAATTGCTTCAGAGTATCTAGTTACTTTATCAATAATGGTAAATAAGTACATACTGATTTCCAGACTTTGACTTAGGTAGCGGACCTACACAATCTATAATTAAATATGCAAAAGGTTCTCCATCAGCAGGTATAGGCTGGAGAGGTGCAGGTTTAATGGAATGTCCAGGTTTCCCTACTTGCTGACATTCTTGGCAACACCGGATATAATTCTTCACATCCTGCCTTAATTTTGGCCAATAAAATTCTTTTGTGATTCTATGTAATGTTTTAGTAATTCCTAGGTGACCTTCTAATGAAGTATTATGAGCTATATTCAATATTTAAGGTCTAAATTTGTTGGAACCACTAACCTGTCTGACAGTTGCCGGCCCTCTATCTCCTTACCAGTCTCAGTGCAGATCAAATAGTCGTTTTTAAGTTTATACTTGACCGGATGATCCGAAAAGAATTTACCCATGGCTGCCTGAAAAGCGAAATTCAAAGATGGGTCCTTTCATTGTTCCTCCCAGAAGGACAGTCCCTCGGGCATGGAAACAGAGATATCTGGCAATCCTGTAACCCTGGAATAGGAAGGCATGATCTGGGTTTGTTCACTTAATTTACGAAGCCCTGGCCAGTTTTCCTTGTAAAACAAATTGGCTATTCAGAGATCAGAGTCGTCCAATGATAGGTCAGCATTCTCACCAGACAACCCTTGGGATGTTGCCCGAGTTATGGCCAAGAATTAATGATTATGGATTCAGGACATACACTAGCAGTGGTAATGTTATTACCCAGCAATAACATGGCATCTTTCATGGGGAATCCCTCGGATACACCCACAGTCAAGTATCCAGTGTAATATTTGCACTGTACATAAATTCTATGCAAGGGGACAGAAAATATCGCTCCTCCAAATGCTTCCAGCAAAACGGAGGACTGCAAGAAGGTGTTCTCAGAAAGGGGAAGTACTCCCTCTTTTATAAGTGAGCAATATGCTCCAGTATCTCTAAAGGTTCTGACTTCAGTTGTTTTTGAGTCTTCCTGAAGGGAAATACGACTCTGACAGTAATAAGGGGCCATCCCTTTCTCTACTTCTTTCAGGGACATGTTACTAGGGATATAGATTTTCTTAATGGGTTGAGGTTTTTGGGGGCAGTTGGGACGGATGTGACCTACTTTATTACAGAGGAAGCAGACAACAGGCTTTCCCTGTTGAGTGGTTTGTCTCTCACCAGGTGGACCATAAGTTGAGTAGTGTGGCTCACCAGGTGACTTAGTTGACTGACGTAGACGTTCTCCCTCCAGCTGGCACTTCATCCTCCAAGGTTGACGATCTCTGCTCATGCCAGGCTGTTGAAAAGAGAGATGGGACCGCTCGGACAAGGAGCGGTTAGTTTCAAAGGTATCAGTCAATCTGGCTGCCTCCAATGCAGTGGTTAAGTCACGATCCTGCAGAAAGACTCTAGCCTCTGGTCCCACAGACTCAAGCAGGTTGTCAACCAGAATAAGCTGCACGAGATCATCGAAGGTAGCAACACCACTTTATACCAACTGGTAAAAGCTTTGGTCTGCTGTCTCACAAAATCAACCAGGGATAGACCAAGCTGTTGTCTGCCTAATTTAAAAAACTTTCTGTACTTAGCTGGGGTACATGTATATGCTCCCAAAACTGTGGTCTTCACTTCTTTATAATCGGAAAAATCAGTGTCATTTAACACTGACGTAAATTCCTGTGCCTTACCAAACAATGTTGTGTGAACCAACGACGCCCAGTGCTGTTCCGGCCACCTCAAGGCTCAAGCCTGATTTTCGAAAGTTTCGAAAAATTGCTCTGGTTTTGCCTCATTGAAGCGGGGAACAAGCTGCACTGCTGTCTGTAAACTGAAGTCACTTACAACTTGCGAAAACTGCATTCTTTATTTTTCCTTATCAAACTCTTCCTTGGCAAATGCCCTCTGTTCCCTAGTCTGCTCAAGATTAATTTTTGCCAACTCAAGTGCCAACGCAGCTGATTCGCTTTCAGACAACCCTTCTGTACGAGACCGACGAATTTGCTCTGCTGATGTATCATTTTCCTCCTGCGAGAACATCGGGGTTTTATTCCTGGCTCCCGTTGAGAGAGGAGTTTGATGTGCCATCTCCTCTTCCCGAAGTTTGTCGGTGATCAGTGTACACAGTTCAGCAGCCATGAGAGTGCGTTCGTAACCAATGCCAATGGAATGGGCAATCTGCCAACAACGCTGTAGGGACAATTTAGGCAATTTAAATAAAGTATATGCCGACACCAAACGTCTGACTCGTCTAGGTGGCATACCCAATGTACAAGTTATTTACTATGAACAGTAATATTGCAGAATACCCCAATGTAACATGTTATTTGCAGAACACGCTTAGCTATGAACAGTATTTTTTGCAGAATACGCACATGCACTTACAAGGTGAATACACAATAGCAAAGCTGACTGTAAAATCTTCACACAAGATTGACCATAGCAAAACGAGCACACTGAACAAGCTAGTAGCAAGCTGTTGAACGATCATACAATAGCAAGGCTGACCATAGCAAGGCAAATGACACGCAAAGTTTGTAAAGCGTTGGCAAAGCTAATGCAATGCCAGACAGCAAGCTACACTATGTTCTTGCTTCCAGCGTCACCCTAGGCTCAATGCATGCTCTAAGTCCACCTCCAGCTCCCGGACAGGCCCCCATATTACAACCCAGGAGTCCCAAAGGCCTGTTATCCTGGGTGTAAAAGGAGCAAAATAAACACAGAAAAACTTTTGACCTGTATTATCCTTCACCAATTTAGAACAGAAGTATGTACACTATATACACTATATACAACAATAGGTATTAGTGCACGCCACGGTAAGCAAGGCAGAGTAGAAGCCACTAGAGAGCAGACCGTGCTTCAACCATCTCTAGAATGGGAATGACAAGGGCACAGAGGTGAGTGGTACCCACAACACCTCTGTGATTGCCAAAATCATCTTCTCATTGGCTGGAACCTGGGTAATGATTGAATGATGGGGCCCCATCATCAACCCTAGTACCTGGTTTGCTGGTTGGGGAAGATAGCCTTTTAGTGAGGGTGTGTACATGCGCCGAATAAAGGTAACATACTCTTTGCATGCCATACCCACTCTCATGACCTTCGTGTTCCGTTTACGTATAGGTTGGTCTCAGACGTTAGTAGAAGCCCATTATTTGTTCAACACCCCTGCTTACACCAACTGTTTTCTCATCGTCTTCACTCCGGCCTTCTCTCCAGTTACCTCATGTTCATTTAGCGTTTGCCTTTTTCCTTTTCTCTAGGGAGGTTCCGATGTTTCGTGTCTGTTCTACCCTACTACCATGCGACAAAGCTCTCCTACCTACGGCTGCTTCTCACTCTCGTTATCTTGATTACTTTCAGTCGCATGTTAATGCCGTTGCTGTTTATACAGATTGTTCTAAATCTTCTGACGGTGTTGGGTTTGCGGCGGTGTTCCCTGACGATGCTATCTGAGGTCATTTGTTAGACTCAGCTAATATTTTTACTGCCGAGTTGTATGCCATCCTCATTGCACTTCTCCATATTACATTTGTCTCCTTCGACGTTTGTGATCATTTCAGATTATGTCAGTGCTTTACAAACCATTAAACAATTTGATTCCCTTCATCCATTAGTTCCTTCATATTCAACTATGGTTGTGCCATGTGGCTAGCCAAAACAAAAATGTCATTTTCTGTTGGGTGGGTTCTTGGACACGTTTTTGTACAGGATAATGAACAAGCAGAGGCTGTTCCGCGGTCAACAGTGCATGATCTTCCGATTTCCTATAGAAGTATTCCATTCAGAGATTATTTTCCAGTCATCTCTGCCCGTCTTCAAGGCCGTTGGCAACAAAGATGGTCGAGCATGCACCAAAACGAATTGCACTTTGTTAAACCACTTTTAGGTTTGTGGCCATCTTTTTACTACCTTTGCCGTACTCGGGAGACTGCACTCTCCCGTCTCTGCATTGGGCATATTCGCCTTACCCATGGATATCACATGGAATGACACCCTATTCCTTTCCGAGAGGTTTGTTGGGTCCCTATTTCGGTTTTTCACGTTCTTGTAGATTGCCCAGTTTGCCAGCGAGCTCACAGGATTCACCTCCAACGTCGCCGCCACCCTACCACTCTTGCCTTATCTTCCCTTCTTCCAGACGGCCCTGCCTTTGACTTACAATCAATTATTGACGTTTAGTCAATAAGTGATTGTAAGTCATAATAATATTAGGTAATTTTAACACTCATAATCTTTTGGGAGGGTACCACTGTGACTCTGGAAATTCCTCTCACTTCTCATCCACTCCATGTTTTAAATACGGGTGCTCCCACTCATTTTGACTTTCACACTCTTTCTTGCGTCGATCTTTCTATCTATTCCTCGTCAATTGCTCTTGATTACGCTTGGTCTATTCTCCCTTATTTACACGACAGTGATCATTTTCCTATTATTCTTGCTTCTACTACGTATTCCCGCCCATCTCGTAGCCCCCATTGTGAATTTGGACGAGCGAGTTGGGACTTATACTCTCATCTAACCTCTTTTTGTGGGAACCTTTCTTCGTCCTCTATTAATAAGCTGGGTGAGCCAATTTTCGACCTTTGTTTTGACTGCAGCTTCACGTTCTATTACTCAGACCTCAGGCAGGCATCAAGGGCAGTTTCTCGCCGCATCATACACAACACTAAACGCACTTGTTGGCAAGACTACATTTCTACTTTTACCTCGACTTCCCTGATGTGTGCAGTTTGGAAGAAGGTACGGAAGATCTGTGGGAAGTATGCTCTGGTCCCAGCTCCCGTTTTGCAGGTTGTTGGTGTTGCGGAACCTCTTGAAGTTGCCATGGAAATCGGGAACTATCTTGTACGTTTCTCCCAAGGGCTTCACCTCTGTCCCTCGTTTCTCGCTTCTAGGTTTGCCAGGGAGCAATCGCCTTTGGATTTCTCTTCTAATGGGATGGAGCCATTTAATGTATCATTTACTTTCTTAGAGCTAGAGTCCACTTGCCGATCATCGGCCGCTAGGCCTGATATTCATATCCGTATGCTACAGCATCTGCATTCTACAGCTCTTTCAGTCCTTTTGCGTCTTTTCAATCTTGTTTGGACGTGAGGGGGTTCTCATTCAACAATGCAAATCTTCCATTGTACTACCGTTCCGCAAACCAGGCACTTCGGGGCTTGATACCTCAATTTTGGGCCATTGCTGTGACCAGTGTAGTCTGGAAGGTGATCACTGACAGTCATGAGGAAATGTGTGAATTTTTCAATACCTACTTCCTCTTTGTGTTTACTCATGAAGATACTAGCGAAATTCCAGAAATAATAAATTATGTAGAACAGGACGATAATAAACTATGCTCGGCTAGGGTAACTAGTGACATGGTCCTCAGACAAATAGTGAAATTAACACCTAACAAATCCCCAGGCCCTGATGAACTATTTGCGAGGGGTTTAAAGGAATGTAAAGTGGAACTTAGCATGCCTTTAGCTAATCTTTTCAATATATCACTACAAACTAGCATAGTGCGAGACAAGTGACAGGGCAAGTGACAGGTTCTTAGCTTCGAACTATAGACCAATAAACCTTACCTCCATAGTTAGTAAATTTATGGAATCAATAATTGCAGAAGCATTTCGTAACCATCTTGAAAGGCATAAATTGATTAATGAATCTCAGCACGGTTTTACAAAGGGGCGTTCCTGTCTTATGAATTTACTAACTTTCTTCACTAAGGTATTTGAGGAGATAGATCATGGTATTAAATATGATATTGTGCATATGGACTTCAGTAAGGCTTTCGATACAGTTCCACATCGGAATGGAAACATAAACACATATGCAGTTTAATGTGATCCTTTATTGACAACGTTTCGCCCACACAGTGGGCTTTTTCAATTCACACACAGATCTACCTGGGGTGAACGAACGAACGAACGAAAGTTCAGGTAAGATCCCAAATGGGATGAGCGGGGAAGACGGGACAGACGAAGAATAGTGCTGGAGAGGAGTGTTCTTAGTCGTAGAAATAGAGCCAGGGCTTAACCCAGCAGCGATGGCGATCGTGGGACAGATATTGAGAAGAGAAATTCAGGCTCTTCTGTTGGGACTCCGGTGGGGTGAGCGGGGAGGAAGGGACATGCGACGTTTAGCGCTCGAGAGGAGTGTAGAACTGAGCCATGTCTTAACCCAAAAGCTAAGGGGAATGTGGGTCAGAGAATGGTACCTGTCATAGAAGGTACCTGTCAGCGAATCCAAGGTTATTTGTAAATAGGGTTAGGAGCAGGATCATGCAAGGAGTAGAAAAGGTTGTGTTGGTTTGTGGGTCTGCGAATGTCTTCGTCAAGGAGAGAGGTCCAGTAATCCTGTCGTGTCTCAAGTTTGTCTATCTATCTGTCTGTCACTGAGCGTCTTGCAGTACAGATTCAGCGCAGGGATGTCTAATTGGGCATGGAGAGACTCGCTTGTGGCGAGGTCCTCCCATCTGACATGAAGCACCCAGCGCAGCGCCTTGTTCTGGACACGCTGCAGTTTAAGTAACTTTGTTTTTGCTGCAAGAGAGAGGGCTAGAGGAGAGTAAGTTATCAGAGGACGTATTAGGGATTTGTAGAGGTGTAGTTTGGTGCGTTGAGAGGCATGTTTCAGTTTGTAGAAGCCCGCAACGGCCTTACTAGCTATTGCATGCCTTGAGTGAATGTGCCCGTGTAAACGAAGAAGGTAGTCAAGATTAACGCCAAAGACAGTGACAGATTGTGTGATGGGGATGTAAGTGCGGGTGTCAGCTGTTCTGAGCTCGACAGGTAATGGAGGATCACGTTTCCTGTAGTTAAAATATGTAATGCTGGATTTAGCTGCATTGGTTTTGATCCTCCATTTTTGTTCCCAGATGGCTATCCTGTCGACCTCATTTTGTGTTTTGTGTGCGAGTGTATCTATATTGGCATGAGTGATAAGTTGTGTAATGTCGTCTGCATAGGCTAGTGTGATGGACTTGTGGTATACAGCTGTTGGAATGTCGTTAGTGTATAAAATGTAGAGGGTAGGGGAGAGGACAGATCCCTGGGGTACTCCGGCATTTAGTGTGAAGTAGTCAGAGTAACAACCTTGGAATTTGATTCTCATGGTACGGCCGTCTAGGAAGTTGCAGAGGAGTTTACGAGTATTGAGAGGCAGGTTGAAGTTAGTGCGGAGTTTGTACTTGAGCCCTCCGTGCCAGACAGTGTCAAAGGCTTTTTCAACGTCTTTTGCAACCAGGGCTGTCCTGTTTCTTTGTTTTGTGTTGATGTGGATGTAGTTGAGAATGATGTTAATGGCATCCTGTGTGGATCTGTGTGTTCTGAAGCCAAACTGGCCATCAGAAAGTAGAGAATTGTGTTCCAGGTATCTGCGAAGGCGATGATTGATGAGTTTTTCAAAGAGTTTTCCTAAAGTTTTGAGGAGGCTGATAGGGCTGTAGTTTCTAGGGTCAGAGTGGTCTTTATTTGGTTTAGGAAGGAGGACAGCAGTAGCAGCTTTGAAGAGGGAAGGGAAGTATCCAGAGGCAAGGGTGACTTAGCTCGAGTGCTGACGTGTGCTTACCTAACACATCACTCACACATCGACGATCTCGCTTCTCTTGAATTACCCCGTGTTGGGAGAGACTTCGCTTAGAGTAGTGCTTGCTGGACCTTCGTCTTCCTCTCCACCATCAGGATTGGTGCGTCGGTGGTTGCCTACCCAAGGGCAGGAAGCCTGTTGCTGCCTAAATTCTCTTCGCCTGTTGACTGCACGCCATACAGCCAGACTCGCCGCCACTCAGGATATACAGTGCTCCATCAAGCTACAGTTCACCTCCTCAGTGTCCTGCGCCAGGCAAGTACGTGTGTCTACTTACACGTACTTGCCTAGCTGAGTACTCTCACTTTTTGGCCGATTGTCACCGCCAATTACATCTTTTCGTAATTAGACGATGCCTTCGTTGCCTTCCACCTCCCACCCCTCTTCCACTCTCCCCCAACCGCCCACACCTGCCTCTACTTCTTCTAAATCCAATTCCTTCTCGCTAAACCTCAAATTCACTAATCCTGTTGCCACTATTTGTCCTGAAATTTTATTATATCAGATCACTGGTGCACCTAAACTTAGTCTTCAAAACCAACTCAGGCTTCAAACTCCTTCTTGACAAACATTCCTACGAAGCGTACACCTCAAGCGATACCAGACAAAAGCTTCTCAACGCAGGCTTCACCATTATTTGGACTCCTGAGCACCGTGCCAAAAGCAGTCATTGCTAAACACGTAGACTACTCTCTCCTGACAGCCTATGACACAGACAAAGAAGACTTAATAAAAGATATCAGTACAAAGAACAAAGTCTCTGTTGACGATATTTACAGACCCGAAAACTCTACCATCCTCAAAATACGCTGTTCTACTCCAGCCGACGCCTCTACACTCTTCAGTCAAGGAATCTTTGCCAAGACCATCCGCATTCCTCCAAACACTCTCTTCACTCCGAACTTCCACCCCATCACACAATGTCTTAAATGCTACAAACTCGGCCGCGACAAAAACACAAGTCTGCTCCAGATGTTTAGCAACTGGCCACTTCTGGAATACTTGCAACCTCCCCCTTAAATGTTCTAACTGCGGCGGGTCACACACTGCAGTTGCAAATTCCTGCCCTTATAGAAAGCACATTCTCTCCTCCCTCAGAGCAAGCCAACCTCCCTCCCTCCCCAACCCCTTCCCTGCACCTCGTTCCCCTTCCATACCTCCCTCCCCTACCCCTAATGCCTGGGCCTCCCCACGCACTTGGTCTACCTCTTCTACTCTACACACATCAAACACCAACACACAGACTACAAGCACTTCTCCTTCTACACCTACACCCACACTAGACTACAAAACTAACTGTCAACTCGCCACTGCTGCCCACTCTGCGATTGTAATCTCTCAAGCTTACCAGACTACTCACATGTCCTTAACCTAATCTTGTCTGCAAACAATCTTCCCTCTTTAATTATCCCTCCTTCCTGCTTCTCTTCTAAGCCTCCTACAACCTCTCCCTCCTTCCTCTCTTCCGCCCCCCACTTCCTACTCCCACCAGCTCTCCTCCTCCCCTACCCCTCTTCACTACTTCTACCCCTCCCACCAACACCCCTACTGCTGCTGTTACGACAACCCCTCCCCCCACTTCCTTACTTCCTCTTCCCCTTCCAAAGCTTCCACTTCCCCATCCCTTACCTTAGCTTCCGCTTCCTCATTCCTTACCATAACTTCCTCTTCCTCGTCCCCTACCAAAGCTTCCACTTCCTCTGCATCCACCTTCGCCCACTCCACCACAACCAAAACTTCATCCAGGTCTAACTCCACCTCCTCCAGACAAAATCCACTCAAACCTAAACCTGCCCCAACTTCTGACAGACAGACCAAAGAACATAAAAACAGATCCATCTCTTCCTCCCCCTCAAGGAAATGGGTCCCTAGCACCTACAAACACACATCCACTGATGGCACCACTATCACGGGCTTTAATCCAGACTCCTTCCCCCGACATTAACTTTGCTATGACGAAACCATTAAATCATGTTTAAGGTGATTCAGTTCAACGTACGTTCTTACTTTACAATTAGACACCTACTGGCCGAGCTCCTTGAAGCAGAGAGGCCAGATATTGTTTTGCTAAACAGTACCTGCCTCAAAGCCCCTCAACGTATCCTCCATTATGTTTATACTGCACTACAGTCCCCCTATGATCCCCACGATGGGGTTGCCATCCTTGTCAAATCCAACATAAAACACGAATTTCTCCCAATCCCTTTTATTCACCAACACTGTCTTGCAGTCAGAATACACACCCACCTTGGTCCCTTTATCTTTTTCACCACCTGTGCTCTCCCACACACTACTCTCAACATACACGACCTTTCCTTAGTCTTCAACTTCACCAACACACCAACATACCTACTAGCTGATATGAATGCCAAACACACCGCCTTTCATCACACCAGTAACAACCAACTTGGTCACCAGTTACTCAACTTCACAAACCACAAACACCTAGTTCACCTCGGTCCAGACTTCAACACCTTCTACAATCACACTGGCCAAGGCAAACCCGACATCATTCTGGCAAACCGAGCCAGCTCTCTCTTTCAACACTACATATCACCTGGCCCTATTACAGGCTCCGATCACATTCCCGTCATCTTACACATCTCCAACCCTATCCTCATCCCGGCCACACCTTCCTTCTCCTACAAGAACGCTGACTGGGATGCCTTCAAACAACATATAGATAATACTAACCTCATGACTATAACAACAAACCCATCTCTGACATTGACACTCAACTTGCTCTCATCCAAGACACCATTACACAAGCAGCCAACACCGCAATACCAAAGAAAACCCACACCACTCATTATTCCTTCAAACCCTCAATCAGAACAAGAAGGCTAATTATCTGTTACCACAACCGCTTTCTCTACAACACACACAGATTTAATCAAGTCCGATTACATCTCAATTAACCCAGAAACAACATTCTACATAGTCTAGACCAAGACCACAACAATCACTGGTCACAGCTCATACTACAAGCGGACAAACAGCGTATCAAAAACAGCAAAGCCTTCTGGAACTTTATCAAAAATTCAGAGGCACAACTCCCACCAACAAATTCAAACACATCACCCACAACAACACACACATCTCAGACCCGCAGGCTGCTACGAACATCTTCAAACACTTCTGAGAGAAGAATTGAGACATGCAACACATGGGAATCTTTATTGAAGAAACGTTTCGCCACACAGTGGCTTCATCAGTCCAATACAAAGTAGAAATGGGTAAGGAGAGTAGAAGTATGAGGTAATCAGTCCCTCAACCTGGATTCGATGTGTTCAGTCCATCACTCTTGTAGTAAGTGCAGCATAGGGCCAGAGAGGTGGCTTATATACTGCGGTGAGATGAGTAGAAGCAGGAGGAGGCGGGATCTAAGTGGGACCTGCCACTAGTGTAAGTAGGTCATCGTCCAAAGGTTTGGGCAAGCGTTGAAGTCTTTGTACCAAGATTCCATGATGTTGCAGTGTCTGACAGATGTGATGAAACCATTCATCACTTCTGAGAGAACATCTTCCACCCTCACCCACCCCACCCTAACGCTATTCAACACGTTCAGAACATAGAACACTGGAACACTACACACACACACACACACACACACACACACACACACACACACACACACACACACACACACACACACACACACACACACACACACACACACACGAAACAACACCAGACAGCCACATCCATCTGGACTCTCTTACCTCCTCCCAAGAACTTGACACTCCTTTCACAAACACAGACGTTAAAACTCTCCTCAGACACCTTCCTCCCAAGGCCCCTGGTGCCTCTGGCCTAAACCATATTATCCTGAAACACCTTCCTGACTCTATCATTACTGCCTACCTGGGGTGGAAGGTACGGGAGTATTTATAGTCAGGTTCAGAATGTTGAGGTCAGGTGGAGAATGCTGCATCTGATGATCTACCGGGTGGGGTCATAGAGTCTTGGGTATCTTGGCAGGGGTATTGGACAAGTTGTGAGTAGACCTTCTGCAGTGTTCTATGTTCTTATGTGGGATAGCAATGAAGAAGTTTCTTGGCGAGTGGTTCAGCTGTGTTATAGAAGCCGTTGTTCTGGTTGAAATTGTTGGTTATAGAGATAAGCGATGATTTCAGGATTCTTCGGTATTGGGTGTTGTCTTCTGTGGCGATAAGTCTTGAGTCTCTGCAGTTAATTAAATGGTTGTGTGAATTACGATGTTGTACACAGGCATTCCTTGTATCGTCAGTCCTGCTTGCGTATTGGTGTTCTGAAATACGTGTTTGGAGGTCTCCTGATGTTTCGCCACGTTTAATTTGTTGCAGTCATTCAGAGTTCCACATCAGAGGCTGTTGAGAAAACTTAAGCCACACGGAATAGGAACATTTTTTTCCTGAGTAGAGGCATTGTTGACAAATAGACAGCAGAGCGTTAGCATAAATGGGGAGAAATCAGAATGGTGGCACGTCACAAGCAGTGTTCCACAGGGGTCAGTGTTGGGCCCCTTGTTGTTCACAATTTACTTAACGACAAAGATGAGAGAATAAATAGCGACATAAGTACATTTGCTGATGACACCAAAATAGGCCGTCCAATTCATTTTAATGTGGACATTAGAGCACTTCATGATTTGAATAGACTGATGCAATGGTCGAAGTGACAGATGTAGTTTAATATAGACAAATGCAAAGTTCTAAATGTTGGACAGGAAAATAAACACGCCACATATAAACTAAATGTAGATCTTAGTATTATGAATTGCAAGAAAGATTTAAGAGTTCTGGTTAGCAGTAATCTGAAACCAAGACAACAGTGCATTAATGTTCGCAATAAAGCTAACAGAATTCTTGACTTTATAGCAAGAAGTATAAATATTAGAAGTCCCCAGGTTGTTCTTAAACTCTACATAAATTATGTTGCTCAGTTTTGATTACCGTATAACAGAATGGATATAAATGCACTGGAAAACTTACAAAGGAGGATGACAAAGTTGATCCCATGTATCAGAAATCTTCCCTATGAGGATAGACTGAGGGCCCTGAATCTGCACTCTCTAGAAAGGCATAGAATTAGGGGGGATATGACTGAGGTGTATAAATGGAAAACAGGAATGAATAAATGGGGTGTAAATAGCGTGCTAAAAATATCTAACATAAACAGGACTCGCAGCAATGGTTTTAAATTGGAAAAATTCAGATTCAGGAAGGATATAGGAAAGCACTGGTTTGGTAATAGAGTTGTGGATGAGTGGAACAAACTCCCGAGTACCGTCATAGAAGCTAAGACGTTGTGTAGTTTTAAAAATAAGTTGGATAAATACATGAGTGGGTATGGGTGGGTGTGAGTTGGACCTCACTAGCTTGTGCTAATAGGTCGGATGCCGTGCTCCTCCCTTAAGTGACGTGACTGACCTGACTAGGTCAAGGCATTGGCTTAAGCCAGTGGGAGAATTGGACCTGCCACGCATAGGCCGGTAAGCTTGATGCAGTGTTTCTTCTTTCTCATGATTGATTGTCAATACATCAAGCTTGTTGAAATGCTTAGGGGGAATATGGCTGAGGTGTATAAATGGAAAACGGGAATAAATAAAGGGAATGTAAATAGCGTGCTAAAAATATATAGCCAAGGCAGGACTCAAAGCAGTGGCTTCAAGTTGGAAAATTTCAGATTCAGGAAGGATTTAGGAAAGCATTGTCTGGTAATGGAGTTGTGGATGAGAAACAAACTCCCAAGTACCGTCATAGAAGCTAAGACGTTGTGTATTTTTAAAAATAAGTTGGATAAATACATGAGTGGGTGTGGGTGGGTGTGAGTTGGACCTCACTAGCTTGTGCTAATAGGTCTGAAGCGGAGCTCCTTCATTAATTGGATGTGACCTGACCTGACTAGGTGAGTTTAAGGTGGGAGGTGACTTGAACCTTCCTCGCATGGGCCGGTAGGCCTGCTGCAGTGTTCCTTCTTTCTTCCGATTGACTGTCAATAAATCAGGTTTGTTGGAACGTTTTTTAACTCCATTGTTTTGATGACTCTGTAGTGGCAGTTGAATACAGCATATATTCTGGAGAAGTAAGGTGTTGCAGTTGTGCATGGCGTCACAGGAGGTAGAGACAAGAGGGATGTTGTCCATAACAAGGCAGGTCCTTCTCAGATCTAATCCTTTTTACATAAAAGAACATTAAAATGGTATAAAATACCGACAGATTGTTAGGAAAGACACATATGCAACAGTTAGGTATCTTTATTTCGAAACGTTTCGCCTACACAGTAGGCTTCTTCAGTCGAGTACAGAAAAGTTGATAGAAGCAGAAGATACTTGAAGACGATGTAATCAGTCCATCACCCTTAAAGACTGAGGGACTGACCACCTCAAAACTTTAAGGGTGATGGACTGATTACATCGTGTTCAAGTATCTTCTGCTTCTATCAACTTTTCTGTACTCGACTGAAGAAGCCTACTGTGTAGGCGAAACGTTTCGAAATAAAGATACCTAACTGTTGCATATGTGTCTTACCTAACACACAGAAAACACTAGCGTTTAAAGCTAGAAGTTCAGAAGAGATTTTATCAAGTTTTATGAAAAGCATATCCGGGATGGACTACATAAGACTAACTGGATAGAATTAGCGAGTGTTAATACTTGCAGGATCAATTTCATCGCTCAGTATTCTATTTACCGTTGAACACAATACTCTGAGCTCTTTCAGCTGCCAATCACTGGCATGTGTGCTCTAATCTTTCTATATATGCCTAAATAGACAGGAGTGGCAGAGGGGTCAGGGATAAAGTTGTAGGCAAGGGAAAGAAGGAGGATATAGGATAAGGGGATAATGTGAGGAAGTGATTATTAGTTTTCGTGTTGTGGAGCGGGGTCTGCACCATTAAGAGTTCCTTGATAATGGGTGCTCCTCCCTCCTGCCTCACAGTTCACTAATTTTCTCTGTGCCTGAGAGGATTTTACTGTGGAACCTTCAAGCGCACTCTAAGGATCCTCCTTCAAGGTACATGTGACCAGAAGGATTCCTTGATCAGGCGTTGGTTTCCAATGAAGAAACACCAGTTGATCACTTAAAGATCGTTATGATCTCACATTTCTCGTCATCCCATCTCTCGTTTCCTGGTTCTCCTGCAACCTTGTGGAATTCATTAATCATCAGTGATCTATCACTTTCTTCCACACATGGCCTTTTTCCTCAGATTTCTTTCCTTTCACCATTTTTCTTGCTGTCTCTTATCACCTCATTATCCTCCCCATCTTCACTGGAACACTCTATTCCTTCATTGTTTCTTCTCACACTATTCTCTCTCTTATTTTTTTCCACGGTCTCCATCAGTTATTTTTTCATTTCCTCTCACAATTTTAGAGCTCTTCTTTCTGCCATGATAGCCCTTTTTACCTGGGCACAAACTTCTTGTTCCCTTGCTTTGTTGCATATTGCAATAGTTTTCTCCTGGAGGTAATTAACCTTTCCATTAAACTCTTCTCCCGATTGGATCTTCATTGGACTGGATCTAGTATTGTAGTAGCGACCACCTTCACTTCCCAGGATCCTCCCTTAATGATAGATCAATGATTTTTCATTTTCCTTACTTGCATGAGACAGTGTGGGATTCCTTATGACAAGAGCCAAGAAGGCTACACTGATCGTTTCCTTACATCCAGGACAAGAACCAAGATGTCTGGCTGCAGAGTGCTTCATCAGTTAATATTTCATGCATGCAACGGTGTGTGTGTGTACTCACCTAGTTGTACTCACCTAGTTGAGGTTGCAGAGGTTGAGTCCAAGCTCCTGGCCCTGCCTCTTCACTGGTCGCTACTAGGTCACTCTCCTTGAACCGTGAGCTTTATCATACCTCTGCTTAAAGTTATGTATGGATTCTGCCTCCACTACATCGCTTCCCAAACTATTCCACTTCCTGACTACTCTGTGGCTGAAGAAATACTTCCTAACATCCCTGTGATTCGTCTGTGTCTTCAACTTCCAACTTTGTCCCCTTGTCGCTGTGTCCCATCTCTGGAACATTCTGTCTTTGTCCACCTTGTCAATTCCTCTCAGTATTTTGTATGTCGTTATCATGTCCCCCCTATTTCTCCTGTCCTCCAGTGTCGTCAGGTTGATTTCCCTTAACCTCTCCTCGTAGGACATACCTCTTAGCTCTGGGACTAGTCTTGTTGCAAACCTTTGCACTTTCTCTAGTTTCTTTACATGCTTGGCTAGGTGTGGGTTCTAAACTGGTGCCGCATACTCTAATATGGGCCTAACGTACACGGTGTACAGGGTCCTGAACGATTCCTTATTAAGATGCTGTTCTGAGGTTTGCTAGGCGCCCACATGCTGCAGCAGTTATTTGGTTGATGTTCGCTTCAGGAGATGTGCCTGGTGTTATACTCGCCTCAAGATCTTCTTCCTTGAGCGGGGTTTGTAGTCTCTGGCCCCCTAGACTGTACTCTGTCTGCGGTCTTCTTTGCCCTTCTCCAATCTTCATGACTTTGCACTTGGTGGGGTTGAACTCCAGGAGCCAATTGCTGGACCAGGTCTGCAGCCTGTCCATCTACCTTTGTAGTTCTGCCTGGTCTTCGATCGAATGAATTCTTCTCATCAACTTCACGTCATCTGCAAACAGGGACACTTCGGAGTCTATTCCTTCTGTCATGTCGTTCACAAATACCAGAAATAGCACTGGTCCTAGGACTGACCCCTGTGGGACCCCGCTGATCACAGGTGCCCACTCTGACACCTCGCCACGTACCATGAGTCGCTGCTGTCTTCCTGACAAGTATTCCCTGACCCATTGTAGTGCCTTCCCTGTTATCCCTGCTTGGTCCTTGTGAAGGCTTACTCAGCCCTGTAACAACTTCAGACAGTATTACCAAGGCTGGCTCCTCCTCAGGAAAAGTAATGAATAGAAAAAGAAATAATAATTCACAAAGATAAACACTTTATTATTTAGTAATGCAAAGATAAAACATTGAAACATGAAGGTGTATCCTACTTTAAAGAAAAATGGAAAATGAAATGGAAAAATGACATTTGAATTCAACGCTAATATATACAGTTATACTGGGGTGTCTGGTTGAGGTTGACTCCGTCTTGTAGAAATTGTAGCCGTTGCTGATGTGGGGGGGGGGGGTCACAGGTGTTGGTGACAACCCAACGACTAGTTCTTCACAGAGTCTAGAGCCTTGAATAGTCAGTCCAGATGACAGGAACGCAGGTTCTTTACCACTGCAAAGATTAGGGGTAGTGTCCTGCACAATTAATCAGGTAGGCAGATCATAAAGTGACGTCCCAGGACCGGTTTCAGTCCGTCTCCTTCAACACTTCTCGTTGGTTGGCAGGTGACCCGAGCTGTCATTCCAAGCTGGAAAGAGAGACAGGTTACCCACTGCTTAAGAAATCACTCTCCATTATAAGTGCAAGATACTTAAAAAAAGGTGGTGATTATCTAAAAGTCTCATGTGGAGCTTAAAACTGAAAGGACTAAGTTTATTATTGGTCAAAAGTGAAGCTTTCAATCAATGCCCACTAGAATAGGACAGAGGCTTTTACTTACAGTTGTGCTGGGAGCTGTGAGTCAAGTGATTACTGTTTGGCCCGAGCCCCACACGTCACCTTTCGGGGTGGGGAGAAAGGGGGGGGGGGATAGTGAGAGCTAGACTGACCCTACCTTAACAAGTAGCCGGAAATCAAACTATCGTTTCCATATACTCGCTCGCTACTCCTATCTGTTAAACTTTTCCCTCTCACTCCTTCATACCAAGACTTATAGTCAAGGAGTATAAGAAGAATAGGTGAGGAAAAAGTTCTAATATGAAGTCGCTTAAGGCAACATATCTACTGAGTGTCACGACTTAACCAGTCAGAGAGATAATTGGATGAACCATTGATATATACAATATGAAACTTAAAAGCTTGGAGTGCCAATGTCCACCTCAAGAGGCGACTGTTGGTTCCCTTAAAAGTTTCTAGGTATATCAAAGGTTTGTGATCCATCTCTAAAATAATTTTTTTTCCCAGTAAATAAAATTTTAGTTTAGAGATACCCCACACAAGGGCTAAACATTCCTTTTCTATGGTGGAGTATCTAGTTTCTGCAGGAAGAAGTTTCTGGCTTAGGAAGCATACAGGGAAGGGAGTATTATCATGATACTGTAGTAACACCGCACCTAAGCCGGTATTGGAGGCATCAGTCCTTAAACAAAACGGCTTATTAATATCTGGAATTTTGAGTATAGGGTCTTTAGAGAAGATATCCTTATTCTCATTAAATTTTTCTCGAGCTACGTCGGAAAGTTCAAGAGGTTCCTTCACAGACTTTTTAAGGTAGTCAGATAAGATGCCTGTAAGATCAGTGAGGTTCGGGATAAACCGTGCATAAAAATTTACAGAACCAAGAAAGCTACGCATGAGCTTCTTGGTTTTGGGGAATTTAAACTCTAATAAAGCTTCGATTTTACTGGGGAGAGGCTCCAAAGAGTTATTAGAAAGAATCAGTCGGAGATATCTAATCTTGTTATACCCAAGGAAGCATTTCTTTGGCTTGGCAGTGAGGCAATGTGAGCGTAACCTACATAAAACTGATGTTAATGTTTGGATATGCTTGCTCCACGTGGATGTCATTACGCAAATGTTATCAAAATAAACTGAAACATTTGGCATATTACCCAAGACCTTTCTCATCAGTCTCATGTAGGTAGCACAGGCAGTTACCAAACCGAAGGGCATAGTTCTATACTGCATCAGTCCTTGGTGGGTAGAAAAAGCGGTGTACTGCTTAGAAGAAGGATCTAACATTACTTGATGATATGCCAGCGCAATGTCAATCTCTGAAAAGAAGGAAGTCATAAAATTTGTGTAGATCGCTATCTATTAGGGGCATGGGCTCAGCATCCCACCGAGTTTTAGCATTAAGGCCTCTGAAGTCGATAGCAAGTCTATATAAATTATCCTCCTCCTTAACTATGACTACTGGTGAGCAATATGCAGATACTGAAGGGTCAGTGAACTTTAGTTTTAATAATCTGTCTACCTCTCGGTCAAATGCATCCCTAAGGTGAACTGGAACTGGGTATAATTTCCGTTTGATAGGATTGTCCGTGACTAAGTCAATCTTATGGACTACCGTGGAGGTGACACCTGGAATATCAGTAAAAACGTCTGAGAAGTTACACATTGAAGTAGTTCATGTTTCTAATGGTCATCCAAAGACTCATTAATAATAATGTTTGTTGCACCCGAGTGGTTAAGAGTCACCAAGTCATGTAGTTCTCTGTTATAGTCTACGTTAGAGGTGTCAATTACGCACACCTTACACTCCTCAGTTGTCTTATCAAGTTTGTGTGGAAAAACTAAATCAAAGTTATTCAGTCAGTTAACCGAATTTCTTCGGTAATATTTCTCAAGGATGTTGAAATGATAAAGCTTAGGTTTCCCCTTGACTTCTATGAGGTAATCAACCTTCCCACAAATTTTTAATACCTTATATGGACCTTACCATGCTACTAATAATTTATTTGACTTGATAGGCAAAAGTACCAGAACGTCATCCCCTACTTAAAACTTCTCCTCTGACTTTTGGAATCAAAATAGGTTTTGTACTGGTCCATTGACAAGCTTAAGTTTTTCGAAACTATGTCAGAGGTCTCCTTAAGTTTGGATCTAAGGTCAAGGAGAAACTGATAAGACTGAACCTCAGCATTCACGTCCTCATTAGTCCATAAGTCATGAAGGATGGACAATGGACCTCTGGCCTGTCTACCATAGAGAAGTTCAAAAGGTGAAAACCCCAAAGAGTCACTGGGAACTTCCCTCATGGCAAACAAAGCACAGGGTAGGTAACGATGCCACTCATTAGGTTTAAGGGAGCAAAGTTTCCGTAAAATGGACTTGAGAACCGAATGCTGGCGCTCAATCCTCCCATTACAGCTGGGATGATAGGGTGTTGTGAAGAGAGGCTTCACTCCCAGAAGTTGGTAGAGATGTTGCATTAAGTCAGATGTGAATTGTGTCCCACGGTCAGACAAAATTTCTTTAGGAATGCCCACTCTGGAGAAGATGGACAAAAGGGCTTCAGCCACCTCTGTAGTAGTTATGGTCTTTAAGGGTACGGCTTCAGAGAAACTCGAAGCATAATCAAATAATGTTAATATATATCTATGTGGTGATAAAGGTCACAGAGGTGCTTGTGCTAACCTTCCTATGGTGTAGAAATATACCTAGTTGGATGAATCTTATTGTGGCTAGCTGGTCTAGTGGCTAACGCGACGGGCTGGAGTTTTGAGACTCTATGACCGCGGGTTCAATCCCGGCCGGGGGTATGGTTTGTTTGCAATCGTGTCATTACGATTTCTTGAGTCATGTTGACGGCAGTGAAGGGACTTGAGCTAGAGTTCGTCACGGCCACGCTAGCTGGAGATTCGTCTGTACAAACTTGCATTTGTGGTCACAGAGGTGCCTGTGCTAACCTTCCTATGGTGTAGAAATATACCTAGTTGGATAAATCTTATTGTGGCTAGCTGGTCTAGTGGCTAACGCGACGAGCTGGAGTTTTGAGACTCTATGACCGCGGGTTCAATCCCGGCCGGGGGTATGGTTTGTTTGCAATCGTGTCATTACGATTTCTTGAGTCATAGGTTTCCCTAATTTTATTTAAGGTTTTACGATGCGAGAAGTGTCCGGCCACTGGCAGGTCATGAGCCATTTTAAAAACAGTCTCTCTGCATTGACTTGGAACAACTAAGATGGAATAGTTTATCTCATCTGAATTTAATTTGAATACTGATTTATACAAGATACCTTTTATATATTCAGATTTATATGAAAAGTTTTTCCTTTGGATGACTTGATTTTGTCTAGCGGCATTATGGCAATTCTGAAGAGAAGGGCAATTACGTTGTAAATTGACAAAGGAGTCCTTCGATATATCTAAAGGCCTAAAGTCAGGGGAAAATCAAAGGATGGACAGTAGGAGAAGCCTGGGCTTTGGTCTGAGCCCTAGTCAAGACATTTATAGTATCGGAGGTGATATCCTCACTTTCATCTAACAAGTGAACCGGTGATTCTACTATCTCGCTTTCGAGAGTATTATCACTGGTTTCTAACCCCACATGAATATCCCGAGACATTGCCTCATCTGAACTTTCGAGGGGCTTCTCTGACTCTACAGGAAGAGGAGCTGAAAAACTGATGTCCATCTTTGGTGATGAAAGGTCAACCTCAGAAGGAAGAATGGCACCTTTTACATTGTTAGGTAAGACACATATGCAACAGTTAGGTATCTTTATCGAAATAAACATACCTAACTGTTGCATATGTGTCTTACCTAACAACCTGTCGGTATTTTATACCATTTTAATGTTCAACCTTTTACATTACATATTAGTACGGAACAAGAAGTGATGGGAGCTAGTACGGCTTCAGACCAACCTGTGAACCATTTAGATCTAATGTAACAACGGATGGTAGGAAAAGTGTCCGTACGGCCCAAGTAGTCTGAAAGTATAGCAGAGGAATGAGTTTCTTTAAGGTTAGGGAACAGCTTATCAGAAATGACTATACATGTGCATCCAGTGTCTCGTAAAATGGTAGATACATTAAGTCCATTAACTGTTCCTGAACAGAAGGGTCCTTGGTCATTACAGTCTTTAAAACATCTTCCAACTTTTTGGACCTTCTTAGAAGGACAATCGGGACGTTTATGTCCCTTAACACCACACAAATGACAAACAGGAATAAAAGAAGTTAGTTTGCTTTCTATTAGAGGCTTTGTTTTCTTTTGATCTGGTAAACTCTTGCCCTTAGGGTTCGATCCCTTTTGGTCTTTATAGGAATTGTGAGCCTCAGCATACAAGTCAGCGGCCTCAGCAACTTCATCAGCATTAATCAGGTTACGTTCTCTAATGAATGTTCTTATCTGGTGAGGAAGAGCTGTCAGGAACTGGTCAGCAACCATGAAGTCTCTAAGAGATGCATAACTGTGATCAATTCCTGAACTCTCTATCCAAAAGTCGATCAAACGAGTGTTACCTGTAACTGCTGAAAGTTTTGGCCATGCTGTAAGGTGGCATACCTGAAATATTTCCTATAAGAATTTGTGTTTTTTTGATATGCTTTAAGGATTGCCTTCTTCAGTAGGTTATAAATACATATGATATCCTGCGACAAAGTTGCATAGATATTCAAAGCTGTACCAGAAAATAACATTCCTAACCTGGTAGCCCAGGTGTCAGCAGGCCATTCACAGAGGGTAGCTGTATTTTCAAACCCGATAATGTATGAAGCAATGTCTTCACCCTCTGTGAAGGGAGGTAAATTAGGTGTTGGAATATGTGCACTGACTGCACGTTGTTCCATTACTCCTTCCTCTAATTGTTGTTGTGTAAAAGTTAACTTTTTATTCTCTAATTCAAGGCGAGAGTTATCGAGCTCGCGATCTTTTTGTCTCTCTCGCAGTTCATTCTCTCTAGCTTTTTCCTCAACTTCTTTATCTTTTGCTCTGTCCTCAAGTTCTCTTAACCTAACTTGTTCCTCATGTATTTTAGCTCTCTCCTCACAATCAAGTCTATCACGCTCCTTTTTCTCTTCTCTTTCTCTTTCTTGATTTTCTCTTTCAATTCGATCTCTCTCCTTTTTCTCCTCTCTTTCGATTCTCTCTCTCTCCCTTTTCTCCTCTCTTTCAATTCTCTCTCTATCCTTTTTCTCCTCTCTTTCTCTTTCTAACTGTCTTTCTTCTCTCTCAATTCTTTCCATCTCCATTCTTTCCTGGATCTTAGCACTAATGAAAGCTTATAAATTTTTCCCCGTTATTCCCAGCTTACTCCCAGCGCTCATGCAAAACTGGTATTCCTCCATACTTGCAAGAATAACTTAAACTACCAGGGGAAAATGAAACAGATATATCAAAGACAACGGAGGGTTCAATTCCTGCTCCGCTCTAACTGTAAAAAATCTGAGGGTTCGATCCCTGCTTCGATTAAACAGTATGTGTGAATGAAAACGGAGGGTTCTATGCTGGCTCCGAGCAAACAGTAAGTAGAATGGGGTCCCTTGACCACCCAATCTTCTCACCAATAAATCAAGAGTCCTACGACAGTTCCCTTGATATAATAAATAGAGCTCATTGAAATAACGTGTCATTGGAAAATCTCGGGTCCCTAGAGTCTATTCCTCCAAATCGTTTCAAGATCAAAAATAAAGGTGACAGATTTAACTAGTATATCCTGCCTGACTTGACTTACAATAAATTGAGACTATAACAATCACCAAATCTTTTAAATGCCTCTACTGTAGTCCTACCATAGAGAATGATTACTCATGGCTGGTTGTAACCATCTGTGGTATGCGTCGTTGAAGTTTTAATGATAGATTCGAGATGGAGTTGAATCTTGATTTAGTCGAGTTGATCCTGGCAAGGTCGCCACTTGGGAAGGCTTACTCAGCCCTGTAACAACTTCAGACAGTATTACCAAGGCTGGCTCCTCCTCAGGAAAATTAATGAATCGAAAAAGAAATAATTCACAAAGATAAACACTTTATTATTTAGTAATGCAAACAGAAAACATGGAAACATGAAGTTGTATCCTACTATAAAGAAAAATGAAAAATGAAATGGAAAAATGACATTTGAATTCAATGCTAATATATACAGTTATACTGGGGTGTCAGGTTGAGGTTGACACCGTCTTGTAGAAATTGTAGCCATTGCTGATGATGTGGGGGAGGGGGTCACAGGTGTTTAGTGACAACCCAACGACTAGTTCATCACAGAGTCTAGAGCCTCGAATAGTCAGTCCAGATGACAGGAACGCAGATTCTTTACCACTGCAAAGATGAGGGGTAGTGTCCTGTACAATTAATCAGGTAGGTAGATCATAAAGTGACGTCCCAAGACCAGTTTCAGTCTGTCTCCTTCAACACTTCTCGTTGGTTGGCAGGTGAACCGAGATGTCATTCCAAGCTGGAAAGAGAGAGGTTACCCACTGCTTAAGAAATCACTCTCCATGATAAGTGTAAGATACTTAAAAAAGGTAGTGATTATCTAAACGTCTCATGTGGAGCTTAAAACTGAAAGGACTAAGTTTATCATTGATCAAAAGTGAAGCTTTCAAACAATATCCACTAGAATAGGAGCAGAGGCTTTTACAGTTGTGCTGGGAGCTGTAAGTCGAGTGATTACTGTTTGGCCCGAGCCCCACACGTCACCTTGTGGGGCTCGGGCCCCACAAGGGTCGTGAGAGCTAGACAAACCCTACCTTAACAAGCAGCCGGCAGTCAAACTATCGTTACCATATACTCGCTCGCTACTCCTATCTGTTGAACTTTTCCCTCACAGTCCTCCAGTTTTTGCACTAATCTATTGTGTGGAACTGTGTCAAACGCCTTCTTGTAGTCCAAGAAAATGTAATCCACATACCCCTCTTTCTCTTTTCTTACTGCTGTCACCATGTCATAGAACTCCAGTAGGTTTGTGACACAGGATTTCACATCCCTGAAACCATGACGGCTGCTGTTGGTGAGATCATTCCTTTCTAGGTGTTCCACCACTCTTCTCCTGATAAACTTCTCCATGACTTTGCATACTATACATGTCAGTGACACTGGTCTGTAGTTTAATGCTTCATGTCTGTCTCCTTTTTTAAAGATTGGGACTACATTGGCTGTCTTCCATGCCTCAGGCAATCTCCCTGTTTCGATAGATGTATTGAATATTGTTGTTAGGGGTACACATAGCACCTCTGCTCCCTCTCTCAATACCCATGGGGAGATGTTATCTGGCCCCATTGCCTTTGAGGTATCTAGCTCACTCAGAAGCCTCTTCACTTCCTCCTCGGTTGTGTGCACTGTGTCCAGCACATGGTGGTGTGCCCCACCTCTCCATCTTTCTGGAGCCCCTTCTGTCTCCTCTGTGAACACTTCTTTGAATCTCTTGTTGAGTTCCTCACATACTTCATGATCATTTCTTGTTGTCTCTCCTTCTTCCTTCCTTAGCCTGATTACCTGGTCCTTGACTGTTGTTTTCCTCCTGATGTGGCTGTACAACAGTTTCGGGTCAGATTTGGCTTTCGCTGCTATGTCATTTTCATATTGTCTTTGGGCCTCCCTTCTTATCTGTGCATATTCGTTTCTGGCTCTATGACTGCTCTCCTTATTCCCCTGGGTCCTTTGCCTTCTATATTTTTGCCATTCCCTAGCACACCTGGTTTTTGCCTCCCTGCACCTTTGGGTAAACCATGGGCTCATTCTGGCTTTTTCATTATTCCTGTTACCCTTGGGTACAAACCTCTCCTCAGCCTCCTTGCATTTTGTTGCTACATATTCCATCATCTCATTAACTGGCTTCCCTGCCAGTTCTCTGTCCCACTGAACCCCGTTCAGGAAGTTCCTCATTCCTGTGTAGTCCCCTTTCTTGTAGTTTGGATTCATTCGTCCTGGCCTTCCTGCTTCTCCCTCCACTTGTAGCTCTACTGTGTATTCAAAGCTTAAAACCACATGGTCACTGGCCCCAAGGGGTCTTTCATATGTGATGTCCTCAATATCTGCACTACTCAAGATGAATACTAAGTCCAGCCTTGCTGGTTCATCCTCTCCTCTCTCTCTCTCTTGTAGTGTCCCTTACGTGTTGGTACATGAAGTTTTCCAGTACCACCTCCATCATCTTAGCCCTCCATGTATCTTGGCCCCCATGCGGGTCCAAGTTCTCCCAATCGATCTCCTTGTGGTTAAAGTCACCCATGATCAGGAGCTTTGCCCTGCATGCATGAGCTCTTCTGGCCACTCTAGCCAGTGTTTCAACCATCGCTCTATTGCTCTCGTCGTACTCTTGCCTTGGCCTCCTGCTGTTCTGTGGTGGGTTATACATCACTGCTATTACCACCTTGGGACCTCCAGAGTGAAGCGTTCCCGCTATGTAATCACTTTCTTCTCCGCTGTCTCCTCTCTCCAGCTCATCAAAATTCCAGCGATTTTTGATCAGCAATGGCACTCCTCCACCCCCCTGTTACCTCTGTCTTTCCTCAGGATTTGGTATCCCGTTGGAAAGATGGCATCTGTTATCATACCTGTAAGCTTGGTTTCTGTGAGAGCTATGATGTCCGGTGATGCTTCTTTGACTCTTTCATGCCACTCCTCCCACTTATTTGTTATTCCATCAGCGTTTGTGTACCATACCTTCAGTTTCCTTTCCAACACTGTGGTTTGGGGGGCCTGTGAGGGTGGGAGACCTGGTAGCATACTGTGGGATTCTATAGCTCGGTGTTGGGTGGTGGCTGTGGGTATGGATTGTAGTGTGTGTGTTGGGATGGTGTGATAGGTTGTATGGTTCTGAGAATAGTTGTGTGTGTGCTAGCCCTTGCTGTTCTGTTCTGCTCTGACTGACCTCTGCTGGTTCCACCCTTGTCTCTTTTCCTAGCTCCTTTCGCTTTTTTGTCCTCTCCCTCAGCTGCTGTCGTTCTGTTTTGTTCTCTCTCTGTCTAGGAACACCCTCTTGTACTCTTCCGAGTATTTCAATAGTGGTTTCTCTTGGAGGATCCTGTTCTGCACTGTTTCCGTCCTGAGAATCAGCTTGATTGGTCGGTTTCTCCCCTTCGAGTACCCCCCTATTCTCTGAAAATTTGCAATCTCGTCCATCTCTTCACCTATTTCTGTGATGATTTTTTCAATCTCCTTTTTTTCTTCCTGCTGCCTTTCAGTGTGTGTCCTTTCCTCTCTCTCCTGAAGCCCATGGATAAACACTGATTTTGCCCTTACCTCCTCCCATTGCCTCACCCTCTGTGACTCTGGATCCTGCCTGTATGTGGTCAGTTTCTCCCTTGATTTTTTCCAGTGGCTCTTGATAGCATGGTTGTGCCTCAGCATTCGACCTATCAACCTCTCCATCTGCAACCAGCTGTTCTTCACTTTCACTCCTTGGTCCTCCTTGGCAGGCTTGATATGACCTTAGCATAATTCATAATTCCTTCCTTCCTGTTCGGCCTCGCAGCTTCATATGCTGTGTCTTCTCTGGTCACTGCCCCTGTAACTCGCTTCAGCCTATTTATCTCAACTTCTAGGACCCTTATCTTGGCTACTGCAGTTTCGACTTGTGCCTCCCAATTCTTTGTCTCCTTCTCCAACCTCTTTTCCAATTTCACAGAGAGCTCTTTCTCCATTTTTTCAGAAAGCTCTCCTAATTTTCTATCCCACTCTTGTTCCATCATTTTCCACTGCTCCTCCATCCACCTCCCTCCCTACCAGAACCATTCTCATCTGATCCTTGGTTCCTGTGAGTCCCCACCATGTGAGAGAAGAGAGAAGGGAAAGGCAGAAGGAATGAGAGAGGGGAAGAGAGAAGAAGAAGGGGAGGGGGAGAGAGTGAGAGGGGAAAAGGGGAAAAGAGAGGGGAAGGGAAGGAGAGGGGGAAAGTGAGAAGGGAAAATGGAGAAGAGATGGAGAGAGAGAGAGAGAGAGAGAGAGAGAGAAGGAAAGGTGGAGAGAGAGGGGGGATAGTGAGTAGGAAAAAGGGGAAGAGAGAGAGTGAGAGAGAGAGAGGGGAGAGGAAGGGAAGGGTATGAGAGGGGGAGAGTTAGAAGGAAAATAAGAGAGAGAGAGGAGCAAGGGAGAGAGGGAGAGGGAGAGGAGAGAGAGAGAGAGAGAGGGGGAGATATTGTGAAGGGAATGGGAGGGAGGGGAGGGGAAGAGTTAGAAGGGAAAATGGGGAAGAGAGAGAGAGAGAGAGTGAGAGAGAGAGAGAGGGAGAGAGGGATGGAGAGAGAGAGAGAGAGGAGAGGGAGAGAGAGGGAGAGAGAGGAGAGAGAGAGGGAGAGGGAGAGAGAGAGGGAGAGAGAGGGAGGAGAGAGGGAGGGAGGGAGAGGGAGAGAGGGAGGAGGGAGGGAGGGAGGGAGGAGGGAGGGAGGGAGGAGGGAGGGAGGGAGGGAGGAGGGAGGGAGGGAGGAGGGAGGGAGAGGGAGGAGAGGGAGAGAGAGGGAGAGGGGAGAGGGAGAGAGAGGGAGAGAGAGGGAGAGGAGAGGGAGAGGGAGAGGAGAGGAGAGGGAGAGGGAGGGGAGGGAGGGGAGGAGGGAGGAGGGGAGGGAGGGGAGGAGGGAGAGGAGGGAGAGGAGAGAGGGAGAGAGAGGAGAGAGAGGGAGAGAGAGAGAGAGAGAGGGAGAGAGAGGAGAGAGAGAGAGAGAGGGAGGGAGAGGGGAGGGAGAGAGAGGGAGGAAAGAGGGAGGAGGAGGAGGAGGGAGGAGGGAGGGAGGAGAGGGGAGGGAGGAGAGGGAGGGAGAGGAGGGAGGAGAGGGAGGGAGGAGGAGGAGGTGGGGAGAGGAGGGAGGGAGAGAGGAGGGAGGGGAGGGAGAGGGAGGGGAGAGAGGGAGAGAGGGAGGGAGAGAGGGAGGGAGAGAGAGAGAGAAGGCAAAGAGAGGGGGAGAGAGAGGGGGAGAGAGGGGGAGAAGGGGGAAAGAGGGGGGAGATGGAAGAGCGAGAGGGGAGAGAGAGGCTAGGGGAGAGGGAGGGGAGGAGGAGAGAGATGGGGAAAGGAGAGGGGAGAGAGGGAGGGAGAGAGAAGGAGAGAGAGAGGGGGAGGGGAGAAATGTTAGAGGTGAGAGATGGGAGAGGGAAGAGAGAGAGAAGAGAGAGAGAGATAGGTAGAGAGTGATAGGTAGAGAGAGATATAGGTAAAGAGTGAGATAGGTAGAGAGTGATAGGTAGAGAGAGATATAGGTAAAGAGTGAGATAGGTAGAGAGAGATAGGTCTCTACCTAGGATAGGAAGAAAGGGAGAGAGAGAGAAGGAGGGAGTTTCAGATTGTCAGTTCACAGGACGGTGTGAAATCCTGTGTATGTTTGTGTTTGCGCGTGTACTACAGCTTACAAGTACTTGTTCCTGAGTGTGTGTGTGTGTGTGTGTGTGTGTGTGTGTGTGTGTGTGTGTGTGTGTGTGTGTGTGCGTGCGTGCGCACGCCCCCACTTCTAAGTATTCATACTGCTAATAAATACCGGTAGATACCAGTAATTCTAAGCTTACCAATACTTGTAACACTTACCGATTCTACTTCTAAAATTCAGAAAGTAGCTAGGTTGTAAAATTTTGCTTGTCTCAGCTTAATAAGTGTCTGACATTATCCCTCACTACCGCTTTACTCCTTGCACTCTCGTCTATGCTCTTTCTACTCTAATTCTGGTAATGGCTTGCAGGAGTGAGTGACCAGTATCTAACAGTGATGCAGGACCAGACTCAACCTTGCAAAATGCAACCTCAACAGGTGAGCAATACTTGTGCTGGCAGCGGTGTGATGACAAGTTGCCAGAAGCTGATGACGTAGTCGTCGTACATAGGCCTTCTATCACTATTTTGTAACTCCTTCACCCGTGATGTTTATAACCATATATGCTCATGCATCCCGCATTCCTCAAGTGATTTCACTTTTCACTTATTACAGAATACACTTCACATTCTGTGTTACACTTTAGATGTATAATGGCATACAAACTGTTGTGACGTCACTGCTTCAGCAGGCCTACTGCCACCTTCCCTTGTTGTATATTTTACTTTTTCTTTCTCCTTTTGCTTATTAACTTTTTCACTCTCACATTACGGTGCCCCACATTTCACTTGTTAACCAAACGCTGGTAATTCTTGATCACCCGTTTCCACACTCACTTTGATCTTTTTATGTTTGTATCAGTGTGGCAACAGTGCCTAGTAGACCCACAACGGTTTGGCACTTTAAAAGAAAATACTGAATTTAGGTTTCCCCTCGAATTTTTTCAACTAATAACTATAGTTATCACTCGCAGGTTTGTTCACTGACTTTGTCACTACCACTGATTACTGCTAGCGGTTATTGCACACCTCAAAAACACGAAGGTTCTCGGAGCCTTGTGCACCCACGTCTGCGTGTGTGTGCGTGCGTATGTGTGTGTGTGTGTGTGTGTGTGTGTGTGTGTGTGTGTGTGTGTGTGTGTGTGTGTGTGTGTGTGCGTGTGCGCGCGTGTGCGTGCGTGCTTGATGAAGTGTAATGAACACTTGTCGATGATAACGGATTTCCCACATCTAGACCAGAGAACAGTACCTGCATATTTCGAGTCTCAGCTGGAGCCCTCATCAGCAGTATGGGAACTAGACAGGCTAGGTAAAAAGCTAATAACTTCACTTCAGCTTGGGCGAATGGTCACTTCAGTGGAAAGTCTCTGAAGCTGAAACGTGTAGGTAATAAAGAATTAGAACAGCAGATTACAGAAATAATTGGAGGTGGCAGCACACCAGACGCTGGGCGCAGAATGAGAATAAAGATGCATGTATTACTGAAGGAAAGAAACACAAAGGTAAATATAACACTAAAATTAATACATACTTGTAAAACGGTAGTGCTGTATGCAAGACTATCAAATGTTATAGCAGCGATTAGAAACATACCCAAAGAATTGTCCATCAGTTTATTAAGGTCTGTTATAACGGTCTGTCACTGAGTACACAACATCTACAGTTATCCTCAGCCTGACCAAGCACAAACAAAAACGTGAAAATGTCAAAGCTGCGAGGAATTCAGTATGAAATGGGATTAAGAAACTAACACTAGCGTCTCCGGCGGAAATGTTTAAGGGAGACAGTATTACAGTGTACAAAAACTTAACGTGAATTTATAGGGAAGATAGATTACATAGTAAATTAAGAGGACCGCTCAAGGAAATAAATAGAAAGCTTAAGAAACAGCTGGGCTATTGGAATGTTAAATAGTATTTATATAATCTCAGGACAATTAAAATGTGGAATGATTCAATGAGAAAATGGGAGAAGCAAATTCAGTACACAGCTTCAAACGCTGATAATTAAATGCCAAAGACAATGCCAAGAATGGACTCTCTCTACCCCACAAACACGTCGACGAGTACACCCCGGTGAGTATTCATATGTGAACATTTGCTCCCTTACGAACTTAGTAATATCGGAAAATGTGAGAAAAGCGAGAATTTTCTTAAAATGGAGCTAAGTTACACTGAGGGTAATATTAAAACGAAAACAACATTTCCCCTTGAACACTGGTGTGCTGCAACTTTACATGCGCATCACCAACTACTAAAAAACTGATACCGGTTCATTTACTGCAAAATATTATAAAAGAATTTGTGTTTGTGCAAAGTTTATTTTTTTTTCTTTTTAATTCTGCATCGGACATGAAAACTGTCCGAAAACTCCTCCATGAAGAAAAATTAAAATACGTATTTTGAATTCACGAGTAGCTGCATATCCCAAATTTCTGCATAAATTTGAATTCGATATTAAAAGAGTAATATTTACTGAAGCTTCACTCCACCCCCACACACAAGCACACTCACCTGTGAAATCCAAATGATTTGGCGATTAGGCGATTTGGTAGGGAGTCAAGAGTACTGCAGATTCGTCCACATCTAGGGATATAAACAGAGTGACGGAAACGGGTCTTTCAACTAGGTACATGTATTATAGTAATATCAAAATAAATAGAGGAAATAGTCATCATCATAAGGAATTTCAGGGATATCAGGTATTTCGAGGACCATATAGCAGGAATAATAAGATACAAAGGATCCTAGGTGATAATAATAGTCCTATACAGATTCTCACGAAGAGAAGTTGATGCTGAGGAACGAATATGAGAAATCTTAGAGATGTCAACACAGAAAGCAAACTGCACGAAAGCTAAACTTCATATTATAGAAAAGACGATTAAGTAACTGGTAAAACTAATTCTTTCAACGATGGATTGAAACGTGACGCTCAGAGCTGAAGGAAAGAACATTGAAAAAACCTTTGAAAGAAATGAGGGAAAATGCAAGAGTAAAATGTAAGGATAAGCTAAAAGTCTTGATATTCAGTGTACATAAATCAAACACTGATGAAATCACTGAGGAAAACCTCTAATTGTAATTACTATTCTCGGGTTACTTGTTAATAGCTGCGCTAGTTACACACACACACACACACACACACACACACACACACACACACACACACACACACACACACACACACACACACACACACACAAAATTATGAACGAATTATAGCAAACAAATCTAGAGAGAGACTATGAAAGTGTAATTATTATTATTATAATCAAAAAGAAGCGCTAACCCACAAGGGCTATACAGCTATGAAAGTGTAAGAAATTTCCGGAAATAACCAATGGCATATAGGATGAGAGGAGTAACTAGACAAAGTGCCACGAGGTCAAAGAAAGATTTATTCCAGATTAGGAGAGAATACAAAATTTATTTCAGGGAGACCAGGGACAAGAAAACCATTCTTTATTATTTACAGAAAGCTTAGTGCGGTTATTGTGTGTTTTAAAGAGTGTTATAAAATTAAATCTCTCATTGTTACCAGCTTACAGCTATTTTAAACATTTACTATTATCATTGTATATCTGATGCCTTTCTGATTACCTGTAATATTTGTTGTAATCAGAAGATGATGATGTAGCCTTGTGTTTATTAGTTGCACTATTCATTACAGTTCAGAGGGTATGTCACAGTAAATTTCGAAAAAAAAACAGTTCTGTCAGCCATTAGTGCGTCTCAATCCCCAACATCAGTGAATTAAAGAAAATACAAACGAATGGGGAAGCAATATAGAACAAAAGGGGGTAAAGAATATACTGTAAACAGGAAGAAGAAGAACAGGCAGAAATTTCAGATGCATAAAAAGAAGTCGAGAGGTGAGTATTATGTACCTGAAAAGGGTAAAGTAGAACCAACACTACTCACTAGTCACCAGAAAAGAGTCTTGATGACTGACCAGTTACATGTCTCCTCTTCAGTACTGTTACTCATCATGTTATTCTCAAAATATGGTGAAAAATAATATATTCAAATTAAGCGCTAAACCTGAAAGGAAATAGGGTGATAATTTTATGTGCGTGAGTAAAATTCCATGTGTCATGTAACTAAAGATCTGGTCACTACCATTTGTTAAAAGTTATTTCCAATAGAGACTTTGTGTGTGTGTGTGTACTCGCCTAATTGTACTCACCTAATTGTGGTTGCAGGGGTCGAGACTCATCACCTGGCACCGCCTCTTCACTGAACGCTACTAGGTCCTCTCTCTCCCTGCTTCATGAGCTTTATCATACCTCGTCTTAAAGCTATGTATGGTTCCTGCCTCCACTACATCGCTCACCAGGCTGTTCCACTTCCTGACCACTCTGTAACTGAATAATTGCTTCCTAACATCACTGTGACTCATCTGAGTCTTCAGCTTCCAAGAGTGACCCCTTGTTTCTGTGTCCCCTCTCTGGAACATCTTGTCTCTGTCCACCTTGTCTATTCCACGCAGTATTTTGTATGTCGTTATCATGTCTCCCATATCCCTCCTGTCCTCCAGTGTCGTCAGGCCGATTTCCCTCAACCTTTCTTCGTAGGACATTTCCCTTAGCTCTGGAACTAACCTTGTTGCAAACCTTTGCACTTTCTCTAATTTATTAACGTGTTTGACCCGGTACGGGTTCCAAACTGGTGCTGCATACTCCAGTATGGGCCTGACGTACACGGTGTACAGTGTCTTGAAAGATTCCTTACTTAGGTATCGGAATGCTTATCTCAGGTTTGCCAGGCTCCCTTATGCTGCAGCAGTTATCTGGTTGATGTGTGCTTCCAGAGACGTGTTCAGTGTTATAATCATGCCAAGATCTTTCTCCTTGAGCTAGGTTTGCAGTCGTTAGCCACCTAGCCTATACTCCGTCTGCGGTCTTCTTTGCCCTTCTCCAATCTTCATGACTTTGCATTTGGCAGGGTTGAATTCGAGAAGCCAGTTGCTGGACCACGTGTCCAGCCTGTCCAGGTCTCTTTGAAGGTCTGCCTGATCCTCATCTGATTTAATTCTCATTACTTCACATCATCTGCGAGCAGGGACACCTCTGAGTCTATCCTGTGTGTGTGTGTGTGTGTGTGTGTGTGTGTGTGTAAAGTTTTCTAGTTCCTTTAGTATAGAGACATGTTTCTTAGTATAGGAATATTGTCAGGGAAACTGTGTGGGGATGGTTGACCGCTTCCCCTGCTTAGGGAAATAAAAAATATATAAATGATACTGTAAGTCTGTGTAAGACGAACAGGAAATATACATCGAAAACATTCACAAATTCGAGAAGTAAAGTATGAATAATAGGCTCAAGTATAATTAAATACACATAATTTAGTCAGGCAACACGGGAATAACAGGAAACCCTGGATTGTCAGGTGTATTTCTAAAAGCAGATATGTAAATGGTTTTGAAAACCGACAAGTTGATGAATGAGACAATTGTGCAACATTTAGGTATCTTTAGCGTGAAAAGATTTCACTAGCCAGTGGCATCCACAGTCCAATACAGAGAAAGTTGTTGGAAGATGAGATGATAAGTAGTTTGAGGTAATCAGTCCCTCAGTCTGAAGTCAATGTGTTCAGTCCATCAATTTTAATAAAACTGCTTCTAACGTTTGTCCATTCTTAAATCTTAGATGTTGATGGGGTGGATGGGGAGATTGGACTGGAGGGGAAAGTGGAGTATGAGGGAATGGAGTAAGAGAGAATTATGAGGGAGGTTCTTGCACTGGAAGGTGAGGACTGTGGGTATAGAAATGGGATGAAATATAGCGTGTTTTGGGTTATTACGACTGAGTGGGAGTGAGGGCTTGGGCTTCATAGAGTGGGGACTTTGTGTGTGGGTTTGCATGGTGTTCCTCGGTGTTCCTCGGTAGGCTGAGCTTTCTCTTATGTCGTTACATGCCTTGAATCTCCTTCCTGCCTCTGGCATATTTGTGTTCTCAACTGTTCCTTCTTCTTTCTCATTCTGGCTCAGTGAAGGTAAACTTGTTGATAGTTTAATTTCACAATGATCCTGTCGTGGTATTTCTGTTATGAAGGTCAACTTTACTGGGCGTATTTTCCCCTTCGATTATTTTTCAAGTTTTCGAAAAATTGTCACTTCGGACTCCCCACCTGTAAGTTTGAATCTCATTTTGATTTACCATTCATAATTCACCATGAGTCTTCCTTCCTGAAAACAATGCATAATCCCACTTCTTTTCTTTCCAAACTTGTTTGTCTGTTTTGAGTATTTTCTTTGCTGTTCCTATTATCTCTTGCACTTTTCGAATCCCTGAGAATATTATGGATATGTCTTTTATGCTCCATTTTCTCTTCCTTTTGTTCCACTCACTGGAATTACTCTTACGGCTTACATTATCTGTTACACTAAACTTACTCTTGCAGTTTCCTCTCCAGCTTCCTCAGACAATTCTCTAGATTTTACACATTTGCCTCAAAAGCTGTAGCCCTTATCTCTCATTCGCAGATCTCTGCAGATTCATTTTGAACCTTTCCTCCATTTTTTTCCTCCATTTTTTTTTTTTGCAGAAGTCATCTTGCACTGTACCTAACTATACCTTGTTACCATCAGTGCCCTCTCAGACCACTCCTGCCCTGATTCTTCCTCCTTGGCTCAATTTCTTTTTCTGGATTGCTTTTGGGTTCCTATTTCTGCGTTCCTGAGGCTTTCTTAGATTGCGCCTTACTCTTGGTCACACCTCCGGTACTGGTCTTTCGCTGTCTGTAAACAGTTCTGTACATCTCAGATGAGGGATGTGTAAATTTGTATGTGTGTCTTGGTACGTATTTACCTATTTGTACTTAACTATTGTGGTTGCAGAGGTCGAGTCTCTGTTCCTGGCCCTGCCTCTCTGCCAGCCTCCGTCTCCTCTTTCCTGGTTACTTGAGCTCTCTCATACCCAGTCTTAAAGTCATGCATGGATACTGACTCAACCACTTTGCTGTGGAGGTTGTTACAGTTCATGAACACTCGAAAACTGAAGAAATGTTTCACGACATCTTGTAACCATTATGTGTTTTAGTTTTCAGCTGTGCCTAGGTGTACCTGAGACGCGCCTTTCGTACGGACTCACTTTGTACACCCTTTTACTTCCTCTCAGTGTTTTTAAAGATGAAATCATATCTCTCTTAGTCCGTCTACCCTCTAATCTAATTAGATATAGTTTTTCTGCTGTCGTATGAGCTCATTCTAATAAGCTCTTGGACTAGTCTTGCGGCAAACGTTTGCAGTTTTTCCAGCAACTGTACACGCTTTATTATATGCGGGTTCCATACTGGTGCTGTACACTGCAGGATAGGCCTGATATATGTCATGTATGGAGTGGTGAGTGCCTCTCCTTATTAAGGTTCCGCAATTAAGGCTACTCTTAAAATCACCAGTCTCTCTGTTGCGGAGGCCATTACTTTGTTGTGTGTGTCTCAGGTTAAAGGCTGGGAATTATGCTCAATCTGTGGTCCCTTCGCTTTCAAGGACATTTGCAACCTTTGTGTTTTGAGCATGTACTCTATTTCCGGTCAACTTTATCCTTCCCAATTTTCATAACTTTGCAAATGCTGCGGTCAGATTTCAATGGCTACCTGTCAGACCAATTCTGCAGCTTTTCCAGATATATTTGCTTTTTTCTGATCTTGTGTTTGTATGTTCTTCATTAGTGTTAAGCCACCTGCTAACAGGGACACCCATGACCCGATTCTTATATCATGTCGAATACTTAACAAACGCTAACCCTCTTGGAACCCTCTGTGTCACACTTCACTTCCTTGCACCTCCTCTCTGACCAGAACACGTTGTTTCAATCCAGATAAAAACTTCTTGGCCTAGTATAGTTCTTCCAAAGGTTATTCATGCGTGATCCTCTAGCTTTTATCCAAATCTCGCTTGAGGTACTCTGCCGAACGCCTTATTACAATCCAAAAATATACAGTCCCCCCCCCCCATTCCTCATATTCTTGCCTTAGTCTTTGTCATAGAAATCTAGATTTGTGAGACAGGGTTTGCTTTTCCTACAACGGTGCGGGCTGTTGCTCACCTCGTCTCCAGATGTCCTTCACCATAGCAATGAATACTCTGCGTGTGACATTGGCCTGTAGTTTAATACTAGCTGTGTCTCCCCACTGTTATATTCCGGGACTTCATTCGCTCTTTTCCGTGGGTGGTGGGTTACAGCAATAGCCGCGACCTCAATAGTTTCTTCACCTCACTTCACGTTGTGTGTATAATGTTCAGCAATCAATTGTGCACTCTGTCTTTTGCTCTTTGGCAACATTTCTCATTCCACGGAGAATAATTCCCTCAATCTTTTGTTCCGTGCCTCGCAGACGTCTTGTTATTTATTAGTGAGCTTTCCTCCTGCCTTCTTCAGCGTTATTATCTTGTCCTTCACCGTTATCTTTATTCTAGTGCGGCTATATGGCAACTTTGGCTGTGATTTAACATTCTATGCTGTGTGTACTTTAGCCACTTGAGACGCATTTTTGTGTGAGTGTGAACGGGTAGGCGAGACCGGGGCTAGTTGGCAACAGGGTAAGATGACACACATGTAATAATTCAAATATTTACCGCTAGACGGCGTTGTTATTTACATCACAGGATCACCATGTGCTTCCTCACTCACCAACAAGCTACCATACCAAGAGAATGCAGTACTTAATTGGAGTGGGGAAAATTTTGATTTTGATGCCGGTAAGTAAATTATCATTCGCTTATATTGTTTGCTGTAACATGTATGGGGTTATATATGAGAAATATCCAATTTAGCCATAATTTAACTTAGGGTTTAAGGATTGTTTACCAATGAAGCAGTTTATATTAGGTTTATTAATATATACTAAAACCATTTATTCATGAACATTGGTATGGTTGGGGCAAATTGGCTCAACAAAAATGGGACACATTGATAGTGTCAACTTGCCCCACATTACTATTTATTTACTTTACATTAGTGTCCACCGTTTTCCCACTTCCTGTGACTCCAGCTAATATTTTGGCTGGGTTTAGGGCTACTGGGATTTCACCCTTCAACAGAGACGTATTCCAGGGTTCTGATTTTTTGGTTGCTTACGTGACTGACAGACCACAGGAAGATAAACAAGAAACGCAAGTGTTTCAGCTTGCGACAAATTTAAGAGATAACTCAGAGGGCAATGACACGCCACAAAGTCTGATCGCAACAGTCCAGTCAAAATCTTGTTCAGTTCAGAATGTTTCTCACCTACAAGACTTCTGGACTCTGTGGGAAGAAAACCCCAACTCCCGAAGAACTGAGGCCATTGCATAAAGCTGGCCCCAGGAAGAGAAGTGGAATGAACAGGAGGAAACGCTCCTCTGCCATTTTGACTGACACACCAGTGAAAAAGACACTGGGAAAGATTTAAAAAAAACAAAGAAGAAACAATCAAAGAAATCAAAACGTGTTCATGGTGACGAGGAAAGTTCAGATGAAGAGGACAGTCTCTGTTTGGTATGTATGTGTCCTTTTTCCTAAAGTAAACCACGAGAAGTATAGATACAGTGTAGAATGTGCAAGTTGTGGGCCCACGAAGCCTGCACTGGTAAAGATTTGTTTTATACATGACCCAACTGTGACTCAGATGATGATTTAGGTTAAGTTCACCTCAGGTGTTAAGTATTCTGTGCAATTATTATCTGGAAGTGCAATTATTTTCAATTGAATGTATAACACCGAGTCAGTTTTTAATTTTATTTTTTTAATAAAGGTTTCTTTACTAAGAAAAGATTTTTAAGATTCTATGGAACTGATTATTCTTGAAATAAAACATTATGAATAATCAGTATCTAAATTTACTGTTACATATTCCTAATTTACTATTACTATTTAACAAAAAAAGGCACAATACCGTGACTGGAACGATACACAAAAAAACCGCACATAAAAGAGAGAAGCTTACGACGACGTTTCGGTCCGACTTGGACCATTGACAAAGTCACACTAACCAGAAGTGGAGCAGGACGGCTATATATAGGCAGGAAGAGGTGGTGGTAGTAGTAGTAGAAGTAGTGCAAGAATGGTATATAATACCGACAAGATGAAATTAAGACACATGCGCAACACCCGGGCATCCCTATCGTAGACGCTTCGCCATCCAGCCAGCCACTGGATGGCGAAATGTCCCCAACAAAGACAACCAGACGCCGCACATGTCTTAATTTCATCAGTAGCTGTAGTAGTAGTAGAAGAGGTAGTAGTAGTGGTAGAAGTGGGAAATAAGGAGGACGATCCAGTCAAACACAAAGGAAGGGGAGCACTGCAAGAGAGCTAGGTGCCCACTGAGGGAGAGCAAGCGCACAGAGGTGCGTGAAAGGGGAAGTGGGAAATAAATGAAGGAACAGAAACACGAGACAGAAGATAGAAATACAACCCAGAGGAGAAAAGGAAAGAGGAAGAGGGAGAAGAAGAAAAAGAAAAAGAAAAAAATGAGGAGTCAGGTTAAGTCACGGGTGTTCTGAAGTTTGGAGCATTTTACAATGTAGTGGGAGAGGAAGGCATCTACAGAGACGAAGCCAGGGCTAAGGTTCATACAAGGAAAGTTGTGTATTAGAGAGGATTCAACTAGACGGCGACTGTTCGAGTTGGAAGTAGGGAAGACAGTTTTAGCAGAAGACCAGTCAATAGGATGGCTATGATCTCTGACGTGACAGAAAAGAGCATTGTTAGTGTCGGCAAGCCTAACACTATTTTTGTGCTCCTTAAGTCTGTCAGAAAGAGACCGACCGAAGTATTGAAGAGGACAGGAGGAGCAAGAAATAGAGTAGACACCAGGAACATCTGTAGAGGGAGGAGAGGTATGAACGAGATTAGTGCGAAGAGTGTTAGTCTGGCGGAAGGTAAGCTTGATGTCTAAGGGACGGAGAGAATTGTTGAGATTAGAAAGACCGGAAATGTAGGGAAGGCAGAGGATAGAAGAGTTCCCAGGAGTAGAGAGTTTGGGAGAGAAGAAATTGCGTTTAGCACGTGAGAGGGCAGAGTCTATGAAATGGGAAGGGTAGCCAAGACGGGAAAACGAATTATGGAGAGTGGAAATTTCTGCTGGAAGGAACTGAGGATCACAGATGCGGAGGGCAAGGAGAAAGAGGGAGATAAGAACACTTTTCTTGTCAAAGGAAGCATGATAGGAAAAGTAGTGAATGTACATGCCACTGTGCATAGGTTTTCGGTAAACGGAAAAGGAAAAACCTGTAACTGAGCGGTGGACATGGACATCAAGGGTTTTTTGTGTACCATTACTATTTGCTGTGCTAACTTACCCCGTACATGGGGCATGTTCGCACACGTCAATTTTTTTTCTAAAGAATGCTGTGCTTTTGTTTCGAAGAAAATTATTTTTTTTATTTCATGAAAAGTAAGAGGAACATTTATATTTCTCGCTAGTCAGGTCCAACTCACACCCACCCACACCCACTCATGTATTTATCTAACCTATTTTTAAAACTACACAACGTTTCAGCCTGAATAACTGTACTCGTGAGTTTATTCCACTCATCCACAACTCTATTACCAAACCAGTACTTTCCTATATCCTTCCTGAAACTGAATTTTTCCAGCTTGAAACCATTGTTGCGAGTCCTGTCTTGGCTGGAAATTTTCAGCACGCTATTTACATCCCCTTTATTTATTCCTGTTTTCCATTTATACACCTCGATCATATCCTACGTAATTCTACGCCTTCGAGAGAGGGCATATTCAGGGCCCTCAGTCTATCCTCAAAGGGAAGATCATCTTTGTCATCCTCTGTACTTTTTCCAGAGCATTTATATCCATTCTGTAATACGGTGACCAGAACTGAGCAGCATAGTCTAAATGAGGCCTAACCAAGGATATATAGAGTTGAAGATATGAAGCCAAGAATTCTGTTAGCTTTATAGCGAACACTAATGCACTGTTGTCTTGGTTTTAAATTACTGCTAACCAGAACTCCTAAATCCTTTTTGCAAGCAGTAGTATTAAGATCTACATTATTTAGTTTATATGTGGCGTGGTTATTTACTTCTCCAACATTTAGAACTTTGCATTTGTCAATATTAAACTGTATCTGCCACTTCTCCGACCATTGCATCAGTCTATTCAAATCATCCTGGAGTGCTCTAGTGTCCTCATTAGAATGAATTGGACGGCCTATTTTGGTGTCATCAGCAAATTTGATTATGTCGCTATTTATTCCCTCATCTGACCCCTGAGGAACACCGCCTGTGACGTGCCCCCATTCTGATTTCTCCCCATTTATGCAAACTCTCTGCTGCCTATTTGTCAGCCATGCCTCTACCCAGGAAGAAATTTCACCTCCTATTCCGTGTGCCTTAAGTTTCCTCAATAGCCTCTGGTGTGGAACTCTATCGAAAGCCTTACTGAAGTCCATATACACAATATCATATTCATTACCATGATCTACCTCCTCAAACACCTTAGTGAAAAAAGTTAGTAAATTTGTAAGACAGGAACGCCCCTTTGTTAAACCGTGTTGAGATTCATTGATCAATCTGTACCTGTCAAGATGGCTACGAATTGCTTCGGCAATTATTGATTCCATAAATTTTCCCACTATGGTTAAGTTTCCTCAATAGCCTCTGGTGTGGAACTCTATCGAAAGCCTTACTGAAGTTCATATACACAATATCATATTCATTACCATGATCTACCTCCTCAAACACCTTAGTGAAAAAAGTTAGTAAATTTGTAAGACAGGAACGCCCCTTTGTTAAACCGTGTTGAGATTCATTGATCAATCTGTACCTGTCAAGATGGCTACGAATTGCTTCGGCAATTATTGATTCCATAAATTTTCCCACTATGGAGGTAAGGCTTATTGGTCTGTAGTTCGAAGCCAAGGACCTGTCACCTGCCTTGTAAATAGGTATTACATTTGCCATTTTCCACTTATCAGGCACTATGCCAGTTTGTAGTGATATGTTAAAAAGATGAGCCAAAGGTATGCTAAGTTCCTCTTTACATTCCTTTAACACCCTTGCAAACAGTTCATCAGGGCCTTGAGATTTGTTAAGTTTTAGTTTCTCTATTTGTCTGAGGACCATGTCACTAGTTACCGCAATCGTGCATAGTTTATTATCATCCTGTTCTACATAATCTATTATTTCAGGAAAATAGCTAGTTTTTCCTTGGTGAAAACTGAGAGGAAGTAGGTATTGAGAATTTCACACATATCCTTATCAGTGTCAGTGATCTGGCCAGAGTTACTCTGAAGTGGGCCAATCTTGTCCCTAATCTTACTTCTGTTTACCTGAAAGAACCCTTTTGGGTTAGTCTTTGAATCCCTTGCGACCTTATCCTCATAATCCCTTTTTGCTTTCCTTATCCCTTCCTTTATTTCTATCTTTAACTTAATATTTTGATTTCTTAACTGCCCATCCCCTCTTTTGATACGCCTATATAAGCCTCTCTTTTGACCAATGAGATGTTTTAATCTATTCATCCATTTGGGATCATTTTTGTTAGATCTAATTTCCCTACTCGGAACAAAGTTCTCTGGGCAGCTAGAACTATGTTCTGAAAAACGTTATATTGGCAACCAAGATCACCTACCTGACCTATAGTCAGGACATCCCAATTTAGCCCACCCAGGTAATTTTTCGGTCCCATGAAGTCGGCCAAGAGAAAATCTGGGACAGAGATTTGATTGCAATTATCTGGATAATTCCATGATTTATTGAAACTAAGTGATTTGTGATCACTTTCCCCAAGCTCATCATTAACCTCAAGATTATTAATTAGTGAATCTTTGTTGGCAAGAACCAAGTCAAGCAGATTGTTTCCTCTAGTTGGTTCTGTCACAACCTGTTCCAAAAAGCAATCCTGAACCGTATAAAGGAAGTCACTAGACTCAAGATTTCTTGTCATACTGTTCCAATCAATTTGTCTAAAGTTAAAATCTCCCATTATCACAACATTTTCATGTGTAGATGCCTTATGAATTTCGTCCCATAACAGCTTACTGCCCTCCCTATCAAGGTTTGGGAGCCTACAAATCACACCCAAAATTAATTTGTCACGTCCCTCGAGAAACTGTAGCCAAACTGATTCTGTGTTCGATGTTTCTAATCTTATATCATGTCTAAGACAATTTAAATTTTCTCTGACTTACATCGCCTCTCCACCACCCTGTTGACCCTATCAGTGTTTGAATAGTTTATAACCCTGTATGTTGCATTCAGAAGGCATTTCTCTATCTTTCAGGTTGAACCAGGTCTCTGTTATACCAATAATAACTATATTACCTACACTTGCAAGTAATCTTAGCTGATCTATCTTATTTCTTAGACTCCTACTATTTGTATAGTATACCTTAAGGGAGGTAGTCACTCGTTGCCCTCTACTATCTCTCTTTGTTGATCACTTAATTTGCCATTACTAGCAACTTTATTTTGAATATTGCCTTTTAAACATATCCCTGAGGTATCCCAGTAGTAACTGCTGTTTTTAACCCTAATTCTGCAGCCTGACTGTTTCCCACGAACACCCATACCTCTACAATCTATCAGTTTAAATTCCTAGACAAGTCATCAATTACCCTCTCAATCGAATTGACTAATGCAACCACTCCATCCCCAGAGAGATGAACCCCATCCCTTGCATACATATCACGTTTGCCAAAGAATAGGTCCCAGTTATCAATGAATGGGATTGCAAGTTCCTTGCAGTACCTGTCTAGCCAGCAATTTATACCAGTTGCCCTAGACATCCATTCATTGCCCACTCCCTTTCTAAGCAAGATGCTACATATGACCGGGATCCCTCCCTTAGACCTAACTACTTCTGTGGCTGACCTGTATTTATCCAGCAGCTCCTCTTTCCTGCCCTTCCCAATGTCATTACCCCCAGCACTAAGACAATGGGCTTGTTCGCATTACCTGCCATAACATTATCCAACCTGCTGACTATGCCACCAACACCAGCTCCAGGAAGACACACTCTCTGTCTGACTTTTTTGTCTGTTACAAAATGCACGGTCCATATATCTTACCTGAGAATCGCCATTCCACTTCATGACCACTCCGTTAATGAATAAATACTTTTTATCCCTGTGACTTTTCTGACTCTTCAACTTCCCCATGCGCCCTCGCGTACCTGTTCCTCGCCTCTCGAACAGTATATCCTTATCCACTCAGTGTGCTTCAGTTCGGTTATTTTATGTCTGTGTTTTTATTCTTTATCCTGTACTTAAAGTTAATGAATTTTTAGTTACAGCTTTAATTTTATTTACTTATTAAAATTTTTTATATATTATTGTTCTCATTTCATATAGGGATTATCTTAGATATTGCAATGAATTTTCCTCACATGATCTAATTTTGACATCTCTTCTATAATCACTCTTAGTTTCTTTCCAATAAAAGCATAAGAAGGAGCACTTTAGCAGGCCTACTGGCCTATGCAAAGCATGGCCAAGTCACACCCACCCACACCACACATGTATTTGTCTAACCTCTTTTTTAAACTACACAACGTTTTAGCTTCAATGACGTAGGTGCTCTACGATCTCTCCAGCTTATTCTTGACTGCTCCTCAAGTAAGGTACAGTCTCAATTACTCTCGTGCAATTCAAAAAATATAATCCACCATTCTCTCTATCTCCTGCCTTCTTTTCGTTGCTTTGTCATAGAACTCCAGCAGGTGTGTCTGCAAGAGATATGCCATCTCTTGGTGCTTCACCATTCACTGTCCACCGTGTACACTGTACACGGTGTACAGTGTCTTGAACGATTCCTTACTAAGGTGTCGAAACGCTATTCTTAGATTTACCAGACGCTCAAATGCTGCAGCAGTTATTTGGTTAATGTGAGCCTCAGGAAATGTGCTCGATATTTTACTCACCCCAAGTTCCTTTTCCTTGAGTGAGGTTTGCAGTCTTTGGCCCCCTTCCCTGTGCTCTGTCTGACTTCTTTGATCTTCCCTAATCTTCATAATTTTGCACTTGGTAGGGCAAAGCTCCAGAAGCCAGTTGGTGGACCAGAATTGCAGCCTGTTCAGATCCTTTTGTAGTTCTACCTGACTCTCATCCTTTTGAATTCTTTGCATTAACTTCATATCGTGTGCAAACAGGGACACCTTCGAATCTATCCCTTCCGTCATGTCATTCATATACCAGAAACAGCACCGGCCCTAGAACTGACCCATGTGGAACCCCACTCGTCACAGGCGCCCACTCTGACACCTCGTCACGTACCATCACTTGTTTCCTTTCTGTCACGTATTTTTTGATCCATTCGAGTGCCTTTCATGTTATTCCTGCCTGCTGCTCAAGCGTTTGCCCTAATTTCTTGTGTGGAATTGATGACCAAAGCCTTCTTACTGTCTAAGAAGATGTTGTCTACCCATTCTGCTCTCTCTCTCTCTCTCTCTCTCTCTCTCTCTCTCTCTCTCTCTCTCTCTCTCTCTCTCTCTCTCTCTCTCTCGCGTCTTACACAATTGTCACCTTGTCTTAAAGCTCCAGTAGGTTTGTGAGACAGGATTTCCCTTCTCTGAAACCGTGTTGGTCAGCATTTAAAATTTAATTCTTTTCTAGGCGCTCCACCCCTCTTCTGATAATCTTCCCCATGACTTTGCATACTATATATGTCAGTGATATTAGTCTGTGGTTTAATGCTGCCTGTCTGTCTCCTTTCTTAAAAATTGGGACATTTCGACAGATGTGCTAAAGATTGTGGCATACACAGCACCTCTGCTCCCTCTCTCTCAGGACCCATGGAGAGATGTCCTGTCCCACCGCCTTTGAGGTATCTAGTTCACTTAGCAGCCTCTTCACCTCCTCCTTGGTTGTGTGTGTTGTATCCAGGACTTGTTGGTAAATCCACCATTCCGTCTTTCTGAAGTCCTTTCTGTCTCCACTGAAAATACCTCCTTAAATATCGTGTTGAGCTCTTCACATACTTCTCGATCGTTTCTTGTGATCTCCCTTCGTTACTCAGCCTGGTCACCTGGACCTTCACTGTTGCTTTCCTCCTGATGTGGCTTTACAACAGCTTCAGGTCAGATCTGGCTTTTGATACAATGTAATTCCCGTATTGCCGCTTGGCCTCCCTCCCTCATTTGTGCATATTCGTTTCTGGCTCATTGACTAATTTCTTTATTTTCCTGGGTCTTTTGTTTTCTGTGCCTTTTCCTTTCTCTAGCGCACTTCCTATTGGCCTCTTTCCACCCCTGGGTGAACGAAGACCTTGTTTTTGTCTTCCCATTTTTCTGTTGCTCTTGGGTATGAATTTCTCTTTGCCACCTTGCATTTTGTCACGTATTCCAGCATTTCATTTACTGATTTTCCCACCAGTTCTCTTTCCCACTGAAGCTCATGCTGGAAATTTCTAGTGTCTCTGGAGTTCCTTCTTTTGTAGTTTTGGTTTCTCCCGTCTTTCTCGACCTGCTTCCCTCTCCACTTGTAACTATGTATCCGAACCTCAAGACCACGTGATCACTAGCTCTCAGGTGCTTTTCTTATGTGATGTCCTCAGTTTTTGAACTATTTAATGTGAATATGAGGTCCAGCCTTGTTGGTTCATCCTCTCTCTCTCTCTCTCTCTCTCTCTCTCTCTCTCTCTCTCTCTCTCTCTCTCTCTGGCAGTGTTCCTATCATCTTGATTCGTGAGGTTTTACAGTACCATGTCCCTCATCCTATCCCTCCATGTTTCTAGTCTCCCATGTGGCTCTAAGTTTTCCCAGTCACTCTCCTTGTGATTGAAATCACCCACAACTAGTAATTTTGCCCTGTCCATGTGGGCTCCACTGACCATCTCAGCTACTGTATCAACTGTTGCTTTGATGTTCTCATCGTATTCTTGTCTTAGCCTCTTGCCATTCTGTGGTGGGCTATACATTACTGCAGTCACCACCTTAGAACCCCAGCCTGAAGTATTCCTACTATGAAGTTCCTTCCTCCTCTGTTCCCTCCTTCCAACTCCTCAAAACTCCGCTGGTTTTTGATGAGCAGTGAAACTCCACCCCTTCTGTTCCCTCTATCTTTCTTCAGGATCTGATATCCAGTTGGAAAGATTGTGTTTATCATTATTCCCGTAAACTGCATTTCTGTGAGTACTATGATGACTGGGGAGGTCTCCATGATTCTTTTGTGTCACTACTCACATTTATTTGTTTATCTCTGCTGGTGTACTATACCTTCAACTTCTTTTCCAAAACTGCATTCTAGGGGGCTGGTTTGTATGGGCTAGGAAAGTGCGAGACCTGGCAAGACTCTCTGGAAGGCTGCTATGTAGGTGGGGTTTGTGCCGGGGGTGATGGGGGGCTGTCAGTGTGGTGTATGGTTTCTTTTGCTTTAATTTGTTTGGTTGTAGGGCTCTGTGAACGGTTCTGTGGGTGTTTGTGCTTGCTGGTTCTCCCGACGATGGATATGTGTGCCTGACTCCAGCCTTGTCTCTCTTTCTTGCCCCCTTACATCTATGTATTTTCTCCCCTGGCTTCTGTCGCTCTATTCTCATTCTCTCTAGGTACACCCACTTGTATTTTGTCTCCTTTAGCCATGGTTTCTGCTGAAGGACCTTGTTTTGGACTATTTCTGTCTTGAAAATAAATTTGATTGGCCGATTTCTTCCACTCTAGTATCCTCCTATTCTCTGAAAATTTATCAGCTCGGTTATGTCATCGTCTCCTGTTTGATGATACTTTCAATCTTTATTTTTTCTCCCTGTCGTCTTTCATTATGTATCCTCCCTTCTGTCCTCTGAAACCCATGATTAAAATCCGACCTCTCCTTCCCCTATTCCCATTGCTTTCCCTCAGCATCTCTAGGTGCCATTTAAACATAGCCATTGCTGCTTCCTTTATCATTTCTTGGATCTCCCAGTGGCCTATAACCTTCTCTACCTACAGCCCCACTCATTGCTGTCCCTGTGCCCAACAGCATGCCACTTTCATTTCTCGACATTTCCTGGTGGCTCATAGGGTCTCGATGTAAGACTTAACTTCTCCCATTCCTTTGGTTCCTTTGTTAGATATTGGTGTACCTGCTTCTGATGCAATGGCCTTCTGTTCTTTGGCTCTATATCCTGTTTCATCATTTCCAGTTTATCTTCTAGGCTCTGTATTCTGGCCGACTCAGCTTCAGCTCACAGTTCCCAGTTCTTGCTCTATGCCTCTCTGCTCTCCTGCATTTTAGTGCTAAGCTCACCTAGCTTCCTTTCCCACTTTGTTATATCCTTCTGAGCTCTTCCATCCATTTTTTCTTCCCAGAATGATCTTCCTCGGTTCCCCTCGCTCTTTACCCTTCCCTCTGTGGCCCTATTTTTTCATTTTAATGCTAGTTATGGCAAAATGTGCTTGTGTATTGTAAATGTGTGTGTGCGAGTGTGTGTGTGTACTCACTAGTTGTACTCACCTAGTTGAGGTTGCAGGGGTCGAGTCCAAGCTCCTGGCCCCCGCCTCTTCACTGGTCGCTACTAGGTCACTCTCCCTGAACCTTGAGCTTTATTATACCTCTGCTTAAAGCTATGCATGGATCCTGCCTCCACTACATCGCTTCCCAAACTATTCCACTTCCTGACTACTCTCTGTGGCTGAAGAAATACTTCCTAACATCCCTGTAATTCATCTGTGTCTTCAACTTCCAACTGTGTCCCGTCTCTGGAACATCCTGTCTTTGTCCACCTTGTCAATTCCTCTCAGTATTTTGTATTTCGTTATCATGTCCCCCCTATCTCTCCTGTCCTACAGTGTCTTCAGGTTGATTTCCCTTAACCTCTCCTCATAGGACATACCTCTTAGCTCTGGGACTAGTCTTGTTGCAAATCTTCGCACTTTCTCTAGTTTCTTTACGTGCATGGCTAGGTGTGGGTTCCAAACTGTTGCCACATACTCCAATATGGGCCTAACGTACACGGTGTACAGGGTCCTCAACGATTCCTTATTGAGATGTCGGAATGTTGTTCTGAGGTTTGCTAGGCGCCCACATGCTGCAGCAATTACTTGGTTGATGTGCGCTTCAGGAGATGTGCCTGGTGTTATATTCACCCCACGATCTCTTTTCTTGATTGAGGTTTGTAGTCTCTGGCTCCCTAGACTGTACTCCGTCTGCGGTCTTCTTTGCCCTTCCCCAATCTTTATGACTTTGTACTTGGTGGGGTTGAACTCCAGGAGCCAATTGCTGGACCAGGTCTGCAGCCTGTCCAGATCCCTTTGTAGATCTGCCTGGTCTTCGATCGAATGAATTCTCATCAACTTCACGTCATCTGCAAACAGGGACACTTCGGAGTCTATTCCTTCCGTCATGTAGTTCACAAATACCAGAAACAGCACTGGTCCTAAGACTGACCCCTGTGGGACCCTGATGGTCACAGGTGCCCACTTTGACACCTCGCCATGTACCATAACTCGCTGCTGTCTTCCTGACGAGTATTCCCTGATCCATTTTAGTGCCTTCCCTGTTATCCCTGCTTGGTCCTCCAGTTTTTGCACTAATCTCATGTGTGGAACTGTGTCAAACGCCTTCTTGCAGTTCAAGAAAATGCAGTCCACCCATTCCTCTCTTTTGTCTTACTGCTGTCACCATGTCATAGAACTCCAGTAGTTTGTGACACAGGATTTCCCATCCTTGACACCATGTTGGCTGCTGTTGATGAGATCATTCCTTTCTAGGTGTTCCACCACTCTTCTCCTGATAATCTTCTCCATGACTTTGCATACCATACATGTCAGTGACACTGGTCTGTAGTTTAGTGCTTCATGTCTGTCTCCTTTTTTAAAGATTGGGACTACATTTGCTGTCTTCCATGCCTCAGGCAATCTCCCTGTTTAGATGGATATATTGAATATTTTTGTTAGCGGTACACATAGTGCCTCTGCTCCCTCTCTCAGGACCTATGGAGAGATGTTATCCGGCCCCATTGCCTTTGAGGTATCTAGCTCACTCAGAAACCTCTTCACTTCTTCCTCGGCTGTGTGTACTGTGTCCAGCACTTTGTGGTGTGCCCCACCTCTCCGTCTTTCTGGAGCCACTTCAGTCTCCTCTGTGAACACTTCTTTGAATCTCTTGTTGAGTTCCTCACATACTTCACGGTCATTTCTTGTTGTCTCTCCTCCTTCCTTCTGTAGCCTGATTACATTGTCTTTGACTGTTGTTTTCCTCCTGATGTGGCTGTATAACAGTTTCGGGTCAGATTTGGCTTTCGCTTCTATGTCGTTTTCATATTGTCGTTGGGCCTTCCTTCTTATCTGTGCATATTTATTTTTGGCTCTACGACTGCTCTCCTTATTCTCCTGGGTCCTTTGCCTTCTATATTTCTTCCATTCCCTAGCACGCTTGGTTTTTGCCTCCCTGCACCTTTCGGTGAACCATGGGCTCGTCCTGGCTTTTTCATTATTCCTGTTACCCTTGGGTACAAACCTCTCCTCAGCCTCCTTGCACATTGTTGCTACATATTCCATCATCTCATTAACTGGCTTCCCTGCCAGTTCTCTGTCCCACTGAGCCCCATGCAGGAAGTTCCTCATTCCCATGTAGTCCCCTTTCTCGTAGTTTGGCTTCATTCGTCCTGGCCTTCCTGTTTCCTCCTCCACTTGTAGCTCTACTGTGTATTTGAAGCTTAAAACCATATGATTGCTGGCTTCAATGGGTCTTTCATATGTGATGTCCTCAATATCTGCACTACTCAAGGTGAATACTAAGTCCAGTCTTGCTGGTTCATCCTCTCCTCTCTCTCTTGTGGTGTCCCTTACGTGTTGGTACATGAAGTTTTCCAGTACCACCTCCATCTCAGCCCTCCATGTATCTTGGCCCCCATGTGGCTCCAAGTTCTCCCAATCGATCTCCTTGTGGTTAAAATCACCCATGATCAGGAGCTTTGCCCTGCATGCATGAGCTCTTCTGGCAACTGCAGTCAATGTGTCAACCATTGTTCTATTGCTCTCATCATACTAATGCCTTGGCCTCCTGCTGTTCTGTGGTGGGTTATACATCACTGCAATTACCACCTTGGGACCTCCAGAGTGAAGCATTCCCACTATGTAATCACTTGCTTCTCCACTGTCTCCTCTCTCCAGCTTATCAAAATTCCATCGGTTTTTGATCAGCAGTGCCACTCCTCCACCCCCCCCCTGTTCCCTCTGTCTTTCCTCAGGATCTGGTATCCCACTGGAAAGATGGCATCTGTTATCATACTTGTACGCTTGGTTTCTGCGAGAGCCATGATGGCCGGTGATGCCTCTTTTACTCTTCCGTGCCACTCCTTCCACTTATTTGTTATTCCATCAGCGTTTTTGTATCATGCCTTCAGTTTCCTTTCCAACACTTTGGTTTGGGGGGCCTGTGAGGGTGGGAGACTTGGTAGCATACTGTGGGATTCTATAGCTGGGTGTTGGGTGGAAGCTGTGGGTATGGATTGTAGTGCGTGTTGGGATTGTGTGATAGGTTGTGGGGTTCTGAGGATAGTTGTGTGTGTGTTTGCCCTTGCTCTGCTCTGCTCTGCTTTGATTGACCTCCGCTGGTTCCGTCCTTGTCTGGTTTCCTAGCTCCTTTCGCTTTTTTGTCCTCTCCCTCAGCTGCTGATGTTCTGTTTGTGTTCTGTTTCTGTCTAGGAACACCCTCTTGTACTCTTCCGAGTATTTCAACAGTGTTTTTCTTGGAGGATCCTGTTCTGCACTGTTTCTGTCCTGAGAATCAGCTTGATCGGACGTTTTCTCCCTTTCAAGTACCCCCCTTTTCTCTGAAAATTTTCAATCTCGTCCATGTCTTCTCCACCTGTTTCCGTGATGATTTTCTCAATCTCCTTTCTTTCTACCTGCCGTCTTTCAGTGTGTGTCCTTTCCTCTCTCTCCTGAAGCCCATGGATAAACACTGATTTTGCCCTTTTCTCCTCCCATTGCCTCTCCCTCTGTGACTCTGGTTCCTGTCTGTACATGGTCATTTTCTCCCTTGACTTTTTCCAGTGGCTCTTGGTAGCATGGTTGTGCCTCTGCATTCGACCTATCACCCTCTCCATTTGCACCCAGCTGCTCTTCCCTTTCACTCCTTGGCCCTTCTTGGCAGGCTGTTATGATCTTAGTATAATTCATATCTCCTTCCTTCCTGTTCGGCCTCTCAGCTTCATATGCTGTCTTCTGGTCACTGCCTCTGTAACTTGCCTCAGCCTGTTTACCTCATCTTCTAGAACCCTTATCCTGGCTACTGCAGTTTCAACATGTGCCTCCCAATTCTTCTTCTCCTTCTCCAACCTCTTTTCCAATTTCACAGAAAGCTTTTTCTGCATTTTTTTCAGAAAGCTTTCCTAATTTTCTCTCCCACTCTTGTTCCATCCTTTTCCACTGCTCCTCCATCCACTCCTCCCTGCCAAAACCATTCTCATCTGATCCTTGGTTCCTTCCACTCTCCACCATTGTTTTTTTCCTTCTTCTTTCCTTTTTCTTCCCTAGAGAGAAGGGAAAGGTAGAAGGCGAGAGAGGGAGAGTGAGAAGGGAAAAGGGGCGAGAGCGAGAGAGAGAGAGAGAGAGAGAGAGAGAGAGAGAGGGAGAGAGAGAGAGAGAGAGAGAGAGAGAGGGAGAGAGAGAGAGAGAGGAGGGGACGGAGAGATGGGGCAAAGAGAGGGGAGAGAGAGAAGGGGAGAGACAGGGGGAAGGGGGAGAGAGGGGGGAGATGGAAGAGAGAGAGGGGAGAGAGAGGATAGTTGGAGAGGGAGAGGAGGAGGAGGAGAGAGAGAGAGAGAGAAGAGAGAGGTGGGAAAAGGGAGAGGGGAGAGATGTTAGAGGGGGAGAGATGTTAGAGGCAGGAAGGTGTTAGAGGGAAGAGATGTTAGTGGAGAGATGGGAGAGGAGAGAGAGATAGGTAGAGAGAGAAATAGGTAATGAGAGAGAGAGATAGGTAGAAAGAGAGAGATAGGTAGAGAGAGGTAGAGAGAGATAGGTAGAGAGAGGTAGAGAGAGATAGGGGGATGTTGACAACCAAGTGAAAGCCTTCACTGGACACATCCTTAATCTGCAACAAGAACACATTCCTTACCGGCAATATGTGACAAAGCCTACAGATCAGCCTTGGTTTGGCTTTCGTTGTAGAGAGGCTGCTACTGCTAAGTACAAAGCATGGCGAAGGTATAAGAGACATCCTACCACCTATAACAGGAACTTGCACATGCAAGCCTGTAGGCATATGGGTGATGTTCAAAAGTGGGCCATTGCTAAATGGGAGGTGGACACTAAAAGAAAGTTAGCATCAGGTAGGGTAGGCTCCAAAACCTGGTGGTCCCTGGTCAAGGACAGACAAGGCTATCTGCCTGATGAACTTATTCCACCTCTAGATCGACAGGATGGGACCACCTCTACTAGTAGTCAAGAGAAGGCGGACCTCTTTGCTGAACACTTTGCTACCAAAATGCAAGTTCCTGATCCAGCAAGGGACCCTCCTTGGCTAGCTGCAAGAACTGTGTCAAAACTGTCAGTGGTGACAATAAGGCAGGAGGAGGTGCATTTCCTTCTTAAATCACTTGACCAAGAAAAGGCTGTGGACCCAGACAAGTTGAGCCCAAGATTGTTGAGAAGATGTGCAGACCAGCTAGCAGCACCTCTAACTCGCATCTTTCAGCACTGCCTAGTACAGTGTAAATGGCCCTCTCCATGGAAAGAGGCAAATGTAGTCCCTGTTCACAAAAAGAAGAGCAGAGCAGAAATCAGCAACTACAGACCAGTGTCACTCCTGTCAATCACTGGTAAGATCCTTGAGACAATAATCTCAAGACAAATGACAGAGTTTTTTGACTACCACTCACTACTTTGTGATAGTCAATATGGCTTCAGGAAAGGTTACTCTGCTGCTGATCTGTTGTTAAACCTCTCCACTAAGTGGCACCAGTCACTGGATGAATCCAAAGTCAGCTGTGTGGTAGCACTGGACATTGCTGGCGCTTTCGACCGGGTGTGGCACCAGGGCCTCTTAGCAAAACTTCAAGCACTGGGAATTGCAGGCTCTACGCTATGTCTCCTCAGTGATTACCTTCATGGTAGATCTCTAAGTGTAGTCCTCAATGGAACGGAATCAGCAAGGCATCCTATTGGGGCAAGCGTTCCACAAGGAAGCGTGCTGGGTCCACTGTTATGGAATGTCTACTTCAACGACCTTCTTCATCTCATCCCAGAATCACATGCATATGCAGACGACTGTACACTGACATTCACTTATCCAAGAGAAGAAATGCCAGCTGCTCTAAGCTACATCAATCACCAGCTGAGAGCTATATCAGCTTGGGGAAATAGATGGCAAGTAACATTTGCACCTGAGAAAACGCAAATGATGATCGTCTCTAGGCACCATGATGGTAATGCTGGTGCAGTAGTAAGGATGAATGGGACGATGTTGGCACCTGGAGAAGAAGTTGATATCCTTGGGGTGAAATTTGACTCCAAACTAACCATGAAGAACCATGTTGTAAATCTTGCAAACAAGGCAGCCAGGAAGCTTACAGCACTTCGCCGTATCTCGCATCTGCTTGACAGTAGGGGTTGCAAGATCCTGTACGAGGCACAAGTACGCTCACACCTTGAGTATGCTCCACTTTCTTGGTTTGCCTGCCCCCCCCCCTCTCATCTGCGACTGCTTGACAGAGTAGAGAACAGAGCAAGACGTCTCATCTCTCGCCTGGACCCATCCTGGATAGATCTGTCATTTCAGCAGAGCCTTCAACATAGGAGGGATGTGGGTGGCCTTACTGTTATGTACAAGGCCAATATTGTCAAAATACAGCACTTGGATCCACTTCGAGGACAGCGTGAAACAAGCTTTTATGCCACAAGACGGGCAGAAAGCAGCAACTTCACTCTGGCTGTACCCTTCTCCAGAACATCACTCCATCTGAGATCATACATACCCAGGATGACTCGAGTATGGAACACATTCGTACAGCATAATGATGTCAACGAGATAAAGTCAGTTGATCAAATGAAAATGCTGGCCCACAGATGGCTCCAACTTCATCCTGTTCCCTACTTGTATGTCTCATAACAATAAAAATGCTTTCAAATGAGCTGATGTAGGTAACAGCTCTTAGCTTGCCAATAAAGTTAGGAATCCTTAACCTGTAAATAGCTTGTCAATAAAGTTATGGATCCTTAACCCTGTCAAACCCTGTGTAAAAAAAAAAAAAAAAAAAAAAAAAAAAAGAGATAAAGACGGAGAGAGAGGAGGGAGGGTTAGAGGGTCGGTTCACAGGAAGGTGTGAAATCCTGTGTGTGTGTGTGTGTGTGTGTGTGTGTGTGTGTGTGTGCGTGCGTGCGTGCGTGCGTGTGTACTACAGCTTTTACAAGTGCTTGTTCCTGTGTGTGTGTGTGTGTGTGTGTGTGTGTGTGTGTGTGTGTGCGCGCGCGCGCCCCCACTTTTAAGTATTCATACTGCTAATAAATACCGGTACTAATACTAGTTATTCTAAAGCTTACCAATAGTACTTCTAACATTTATCAATTCTACTTATAAAATACAGAAAGTAGCTAGGTTGTAAAATTTAGCTTGTCTCAGTAATTCTAAAGCTTACCAATAGTACTTCTAACACTTATCAATTCTACTTCTATCTATCAATTCTACTGTGTGTGTGCCTATGTGGGAAACCGCGTGTCCACACTAGCTACCTCTCATTACTGCTTTACTCTCCTACACCTCAGAAAATTCTATTAAATGCTAGTATGTGCTGCTTATTCTAATTCTGGTAGCTCCAGGAGAGTGACCCCCAGTTTCCAGCTAGAGACTGGTACTGTTGACCCCGTGCAACTCAACTAGGTGAATATTACGTGCGGCTGGCAGTGGTGCTGAAGTATCATGTTGCCGGTCAGTCCAGTACCTGTGTGTGTGTGCGCGCGCGCGCATGTGTGCGTGCATGTACTCATCTATATGTCGTTGTCGTTGCAGGGGTCGCGTCACATCTTGCGGCACCTCTTCACCAGTCACTACTAGGTCCACTATCTGCCTACTCCAAGAGGCTTATTGTAGCTCTTCTTAAAGCTGTGTGGATCCTTCCTCCACTACGTCACTCTTCAGATTGTTCAACTTTCTGATAATTTTGTGACTAAACAAATACTTTCTAACATCATTGTAACTCAACTTCGAGTTGTAACCCCCTGTTACTGTGTTCCATAACTGAAACATTCTATCCCTATCCACCTTGTCAAATTCTCATTGTGTTTGTATGTCGTTATCATGTTCTCCCTGTCCTCCAGTGTTGTCAAGTTGAGTTCTCTTAACTTCATCTAACAGGACATACCCTTTAGTTCTGGAACTAATCTTGTTGCAGACTTTTGCACTTTTCTCTTAATTTCTTGACCAGGTGTAAGTTCCTTACTTGTGCTGCATACCCCAATATGGGCCTGACACATAAGGTGTACAGTGTCGTGAATAACTCCTTACTTAAATCTCGAAACGTTATTCCTAAGTTTGCCAGGTGTTCATATGCTGGAGCAGTTATTTGGGAGGATGTGCGCCTCAGTGGATGTGAATGGTATAATGCACATCCCAAGATCCATTTCCTAGACTGAGGTTTACAGCAACTGACCCCCGAGCCTACTCCGTCTGCAGTCTTCTTTGTCATTCCCCAAGCTTCATGACTTTCCTCATGGTGGGGCTAAACTCCAGGAGCCGTTTGTTGGGCCAGGTTTTCAGCCTTTACAGATCCCTCTGTAGTTTTATCTGATCCTCGTCCGCTTGAATTCTCCGCATTAGTTTCACGTCGTCTTCAGACAGGGACACACACAAATCTATTCCTTCTGTGAAGCTATTCCCATATTCAAGAAACAGCATTGGTCCTAGAACTGACCCTTGTGGAACCCGGCTGGACACGTGCACCCACTTTGACGTCTATTCACGTATCATACAGTCAGTTGTTCCCTGATCCATTGCAATGTTTTTCTTATCTGCTTATCTTACAGTCCAAGAAAATGCAGTTTACCCATCTCTCTTCTGTTACTTTGTCGTAGAACTCCAGTAGGTTTTGACACTGGATTTCCCTTCCCTGAAGCCATGCTGGTTGCCATGCATGAGTCGGTTCCTTTCTAGGTGCTCCACCACTCGTCTGATAATATTTTCCATAACTTTACCTAATGTACATGTCAGTAACACTGGTCTTTAGTTCAATTCGACCTGTCTATCTCCTTTCTTAAAAATTGGGACTACATTTGGTATCTTCCACACCTCAGGTTGTTGCCCTTTTTCGCTAGATTTATTGAAGACTGTTGTTGGCGGCACCTTCGGTACTTCTGCTCCCTCTCTCAGGATTCATAGTGTTTTGTTATCTGGGCCCACTGCCTTCGAGGTATCTAAATCACCTATCAGTTTCTTCGCCGCCTCCTGGATTGTGTGTAGTGTCCAGAGCTTGTTGGTGTATCTCATCGGCTCGGTTTGCTGAAATCTATTTTGACTCGTGTATGAATACTTCTCTAAATCTCATACTGAGCTCCTCGCATAATTCTTGGTCATTTCTTTCGAGCTTCCTTCCTCAGCCTGATTACCGAGTAGTTGACTCTTGTTTCCTCTTGATATGTCTCTATAACAAATGTGGGTCAGATTTGGCTTTTGATATTATGTCATTCGCAAATTTCCTGGGCCTCCTTTATTATCCATATATATTCATTTCCGGCTCTTTTGCTCAGGTCCTTATTAACCTGAGTCCTTTTCTTTCTATCCTGTTTCCATATCACTAGGCTTTGGCCCCTGTACACCATGGGGATAATCGTGGGCTCACGCTGGTCTTCCTATTGTTTCTGTTGCCTTTGGGTATGAATTTGTGTGTGTGTGTGTGTGTGTGTGTGTGTGTGTGTGTGTGTGTGTGTGTGTGTGTGTGTGTGTGTATGTATGTGTGTGTGTGTGTATGTGTGTGTTTTATTGCTCCTTGGTAATATAAAACAACATTCATGTATAATATGAATCCATATACATTCGTCCTGTGGCTTAGACGTTACAGCGTTAATATATTCCTTTGGAGGACTCCAGAGTTTGAGAGCAGGTATTGCTCGCTCTAGCGGGTCTTGTGGTACCAACAAGCTCGCTGAGTTAGCGTTTAACTTCCTGCTTCCCGGAAGCTGAAGCTCTCAGCCGTGACCACCGGGAATCACAGCGGGAAACTCCTGGCTCTCGGGAGAAAAATCTTGGTTGTAAACTCTGCAATCATTTTTAAACAGATAGCTCTTTTTCCTCTGGAGTCTCATGTTACGAGATCATCATTGTTTAAACTTTGGGTAAAATAATTATAATAATAATAATTTGATGTTAAGCTCTATATTATAATGTATATCATAGTAACATTATCAAAAGCTAGATGTGTTGCGCAACCCCAGGCCCATGTACTTTATTGTACACTGAATGATTAGTGCAGTCTAGCATTAGTTTATGATGCAGTTAAGTATTACCGTTGAAGACTTGAAACGAATTAGATTTAATGTTCATAAATCATCACATAAAAATTGCAAATTAGGTTATTTACAGAACTAAACGACTTCAAACCTTCTTAGAAACACCAACCTTGAAGCTAACCTAAGAGATATTTTCTTGTTATCTCAGAAGGACCAATAAGATAAAATACTTCAGTATATTAAGTCAGAAGCCAGTCGGAATTTGTATTGTCAAGCTGTCAGCGTTGATAGCTGAAGGCGGCTAGGTTAAGCATTCAGAATTTATCGCAAGAAAATCAGTATTTATATTTGGCAGTTTATTCAACGAAGGAATGGCAAATAGGGACCAACACTGGCCAAAATAATTCACACCTTTTATCTAAGATAGATTCACCATCATTTTAGGTTTAATAAATATGAATGTCAGTAACTGTTCAATTTATTAAATGAATATTATTTAAATTTAACCTAAGATATCCAGATAGAGTCAAATATTGATGTATTTCGAATCAGAAGAGACGCGCTCCAGTTTTTTCACCAAAAAATAATTTGATTAATAAAACTGGCTTACTAAACTTGCTTATATGCTTTATTTTAGTTAGGGGAAGCCCGAAACCAGTAGGGGTCATATAGAGCCTGTGGAATGTGATGCATTAGGAGTCGATTGAAGAAGAATAAGGGACAAATTATTGCAATAAGGTAAAATAATTATACACCATTTCAAAATTAAAAGTGACATAATGTAATTTGTACTGATAGTCCGCTACCAAATATCTGAACATTTTCACTTCTCCAGTACTTCCTCAAATTTATGAAAAAATGTTATTAAAGAATCTTTTAGATTTAACAAAGTAAAGAACATTACGTAAACGAAGCTTATTAAGTTTGTTGTGACCTTCATGCTATTTTGCCGATTTAGTGTAACAAACATTATGCACATGTTCTCCCACTTTGTTTCTAATTCAGAATATTACTAATTGAACAATGATTTAAACAATACTAAAGTTTGCAGTAAATTAACGAAATACAAAATTTCAAGGAATTATATTGGCAATGTGTTATTTTTTCTGATCAAATAATTGTAATTAAAAATTTTAATGGATAAGTAACTAAACTTGTAAATGACTTTAAAATCATTTAATTATTCCAAGGCCTAATCCGTCCAGCAACTATCATATTTTCTGTCTCATGAGAGCAAATGAATCTAAGTTATTTGTCATCTTAGAGAAAGTGGAGTTTTCAAAGAAGAGGAACCATATAGTGAGTGATAATGGAACCTATGGGACATTAAGAACTCCCCTGATCAGGTCGTTTGTCATTCTAACAAATGCCTAAAAACTTTTCTGTAAGGAAATGATTAATAAATGATACATTTGCCAGCAGGGTAGCAACTCTTCCATAGCTGTATGGATTGATGGAGACACAGAAACCAGGAAAGCTGGCTCGTCTAGTTATAACTTCACTGGGTTCTGCTGCATATAACCTCTCTAAATGGTTAGCTAAATTTCTAATTCTTTTGGTAGGAAGGCTTTCGGGTGCACATATTAAAAAGAACACGAATGTGATTATTGAACTAAATGTGTGGGTTAGGTACTGTAAGTTTGTATACAAAAGATAAATATGCCCAAAAACAAGGGATTTCCATTCGGAAATCATCTCTCCAATCTGCTAATCAATTTAAACATGAAACAAGACTTCATAAAGATATTCTTCCAAGTAAAGCCTAGCGGTTTAGAAATGCAGATGTTTTCTTTTCATGGCCGATAGATCAAAATGATGAGTTCTTACTCAGTGGCTTAACTCCCTCAATTAAGTTTAAAACCGAGCAGGAAATAGGTGCCGAACTTCCATTCTTGCATGTTCTAACCAATCGTGTTGACAGATTTAAATTTACAACAAAATTCAGATATTACAGGCATTTTATTGAGGTGTTATTGGCAGCTAGGAAGACTTTCAACAGGACCAAACCTAGGGATGTGTCTCCCTGGAAAAATGTGTTGATTTTGCCTGGCAACGAAAATCTATCCAGGCTGGGTGATACAATGAAATAGTTCACTATATATATATTGTATTAAATAATAATGAGTCAAAAACTAGTTGATCAAGAATGCCCCATGCAACAAAGTAGGAAGTACATACAAGGTCCCTTGCACCCTCTCTCCCCGCTCTTATATGTTGAGAAGATAAGCTCCTGAACATTAGATTACCCCGACATTAGTGCTCAAGTAATATGGCACAGTAGTCGAATGTAATCTTTAATCATGTTAGTACTTGCAATTTCCCTCCAAGCTGGGCAGAAGCTTAGGTCTTTGTTCCCAGCAATTCCGTCATTGAAACATAATTGAAACCTCTTTCTTAAAACATGATGGTCATGCAGTTCTCAGCTGTTATTTAGGACAGGCAATCATCGTGCGCAGCTATAAGCAACGGCGCAACACAAAATCGTCGAATAGCTCGTTAAGAACATAAGAACATAAGAACGAAGGAACACTGCAGAAGGCCTACTGGCCCATGCGAGGCAGGTCCAAGTCTCCTACCGGCTTAAGCCAATGCACCCAACCTAGTCAGGTCAGGTCACATTGACTTAAGGGAGGAACACGGCAACCGACCTGGTAGCACAAGCTATTAGGTCCAACTCTCACCCACCCACATCCACTCATGTATTTATCCAACCTATTTTTAAAGCTACACAACGTTCTGGCCTCTATAACTGTACTCGGGAGTTTGTTCCACTCATCCACAACTCTATTACAACTCGTTACGCAACATGGCTTCTTGAGTATTTAGTAGGTAGGACATGAGGGCATTTGACGAGTTTTTCGCAACCCGTCCTACATATTTTGCCCATTGGAGAGCACATATAGTCTTCTGTGTAACTGTTTACTGAGAATTCCTAACAGTGGAGTGCATATACTCTCCTTGGTATTTAGACTGTAATGTGAAGAGTATTCCCTCAAAGCTTCACATTTTCTTTTACGAGGGTAGATTAGGAGACTTTAAAACACATTAATATAACAGGAACTCAAGGAATAGAGAGGAGGAATCAGTGAATAATGTCAGTTTAGTAGGCAGGTTTCAGGTGAATGTTTAACTCATTCAGACAGTGTTGAGTAATGAGGACGTGTCGACAGATGGAAATTACTGAGGAATATTTCTAATATTCAGAAATTTTATTTATTTATTTATTTATTTATTTATTTGATCATGATACAGTGAAGTACAAAAGAATACAGTTAAATGCAGCATGCCAAAGCCACTTGAATGCATAGCATTACTGTCAGGCTTAATATTAACTTAAGATTAACTAAACAATGAAGTATTCAGTGGTAAAACATTATTGTAAACAGATAAGCACAAATGAGTATTACAAAAACAATAATGATACAATAATACAATAATGAGATATATATATGAGATACAATTTATGAGATACAATTATTCAGTATTTATTTAGTTGTGGGTAAGTGATTTTTGAGAAGAGACTTGAATTTATAAACAGACGGTGTTTCTTTTATATTCACAGGTAATGAATTCCAGATTTTAGGGCCTTTTATGTGCATTGAGTTTTTGCATAGCGTGCGATGGACACGAGGAACATCAAAGAGTGATCTGTCTCTTGTGTTATGGTCATGTGTTCTGTTGAGGTTGGTAAGGAGATGTTTGAGGGGAGGGTTTATGTCAGAGTTAAGTGTTCTATGTATGTAGTAGGTGCAGTAGTAAGTATGGATGTTTTGTACTGTGAGTAGGTTTAGAGTTTTGAATATTAGTGGAGTGTGCTGTCTGTAGTGGGAATTTATCATTCTGACTGCAGCCTTTTGTTGGGTGATTAGTGGTCTGAGATGGTTTATTGTTGTTTAGCCCCATGCACAAATTCCATAGATGAGATAGGGGTAAATAAGTGAGTGATATAGGGCCAGGAGGGCTGACTGTGGAACATAGTACCGTATCTTCGATAGTATGCCTACGGTCTTGGAAATTTTTTTGGAAATTTGTTGTATATGTGTTTGAAATTTGAGTCTATTATCAAGGTGGATTCCTAGGAATTTTCCCTCTGTGAGTTTTGTGATAGGTGATACATTTATCATTATTTTAAGAGACACATCTGCAGTTCTGTTACCAAACTTGAATGTAGTAGGTTTTGTCAATGTTTAGAGTAAGTTTGTTGGTCCTCATCCAGGTTGATATTTTCTGTAGTTCGGTATTTACAGTATTGGCTAGCATGACTGGGCTCGGGTGAGAGTAGACGTATGTAATGTCATCTGCAAATAGTGTGGGTTTGAGTAGTTGCGATGCATTTGGTAGGTCATTTATGTATATGAGAAAGAGAAGAGGGCCAAGGACACTTCCCTGTGGGACACCAACTGTAATTGGCTGTGCGGAGAAGTTTACCCCATTTGTGTACACATACTGGCTTCTGTTGCTGAGGTATGACTTTCGGTAGTTGAGGGAGTGCCCTCATATACCACAGTGCGACAATTTTATGTGGAACAAGTCGTGGTCAACTGTATCGATAGCTTTACGTAAGTCAATGAAGATCCCCAGTGGGACTTCTTTTTTCTATATTGCTGTATAAATATGTTCTAGCATGTGGATAATAGCATCATTAGTATTTTTATTAGGCCTGAACCCAAATTGACAGGGGTTGAGTATGTTGTGGGAGATGAGGTAGGAATAGATACGCTTATACATTAATTTTTTAAAGATTTGAGAGAGAGGGTGTAAGTTGGATATTGGCCTATAGTTATTCAAGTCTGTGTGGTCTCCTCCTTTAAGGATCGGGGTGACCCTTGCTATTTTGAGAACTGTAGGATAGGTAGAGGATTCAATGGATTTGTTAAAGAGTGTTGCAATGATTGGTGATAGCACCTGTGACACTTTTTTGTATATAATGGGTGGTAAGGTATTTAAATCTCCTGTCTTTTTTTTAGTTTGTTGATAATAAGGGAGACTTTAGTTGGGTTAGTCGGAGCTAGGAACAGTGTGTTCGGGTAGTTGCCAGTGAGGTAGTCATTGGGTGGGGTATCTGAGCTTGAGATTTCATCGGCAAGGTTTTTTCCTATAGTGGAGAAGAAATCATTGAGTCTGTTTGCTGTTTCAGTAGGTGGGAATTGGGGTTCATCTGGTTTTGTTAATTCAATTTCGCTGTTTCGTGTTATCTTTTTTGTTCCTAGTATTTCTGATAGGGTTTTCCAGGTCTTTTTTATGTCACCTCGTAAGTTGGATAATCTGTTCTCATAATACAATTTTTTAGCCCTTCTTATTAGGCTGGTTAGGATTGACGAGTAACGTTTTGTTTGGTCTCTGGTTATGTGGCCCATTCTGTACTGTTTTTCGTATAGGTGCTTTGTATTTATGGATTTGAGGATACTGAGTGTTAGCCAGGGACTGTTCAGTCTCTTTGCAGTCATCTGTTTTTTTTTTTAGGGCAGTGCTTGTTATAGAGGTATTGGGTCTTTTTTAGAAAATAATTAATACATTCGTCAATATCTGTATAGATTTCTAGCTCAGTGTGCCAGTCAATGTTTGTCACTGCTGCTGTGAAGTTATTGATAGCTGCCTCATTGTGAAGTCTGAAAGTGAAAGTGCTTCTGAATTTCGTGAAACACTCGAATACTCAAATGATGAGGAATTTGTAAGCTCAAATTGATAATTTTCTACACTGAAGCTGTGAAGGCAAGTATGAGATAAGGGATATTCAGGACTAATCAAAACATTTCAGGAATATCTAGAAATGCAAGTGAATGACTAGAAATACCGAGGTATTCTCAAGTTCGTAGGAATGAAAGGTATCATAAGAAATACTCAGGATATTTCGTATAGTATACTAACCCAACTAAAGTCTCCCTTATTATCAACAAACTAAAAAACAAGACAGGAGATTTAAATACCTTACCACCCATTATATACAAAAAAGTGTCACAGGTGCTATCACCAATCATTGCAACACTCTTTAACTAATCCATTGAATCCTCTACCTTTCCTACAGTTCTCAAAATAGCAAGGGTCACCCCGATCCTTAAAGGAGGAGACCACACAGACTTGAATAACTATAGGCCAATATCCAACTTACACCCTCTCTCTAAAATCTTTGAAAAATTAATCTATAAACGTATCTATTCCTACCTCATCTCCCACAACATACTCAACCCCTGTCAATTTGGGTTCAGGCCTAATAAAAATACTAATGATGCTATTATCCATTGCTAGAACATATTTATACAGCAATAGAGAAAAAAGAAGTCCCACTGGGGATCTTCATTGACTTACGTAAAGCTTTCGATACGGTTGACCACGACTTGCTCCACATAAAATTGTCGCACTATGGTATAAGAGGGCACTCCCTCAACTACCTAAAGTCATACCTCAGCAACAGAAGCCAATATGTGTACACAAATGGGGTACAATCCTCCGCACACCCAATTACATTTGGTGTCCCACAGGGAAGTGTCCTAGGCCCTCTTCTCTTTCTCATATACATAAATGACCTACCAAATGCATCGCAACTACTCAAACCCACACTATTTGCAGATGACATTACATACGTCTACTCTCACCCGAGCCCAGTCATGCTAGCCAATACTGTAAATACCGAACTACAGAAAATATCAACCTGGATGAGGACCAACAAACTTACTCTAAACATTGACAAAACCTACTACATTCAAGTTTGGTAACAGAACTGCAGATGTGTCTCTTAAAATAATGATAAATGTATCACCTATCACAAAACTCACAGAGGGAAAATTCCTAGGAATCCACCTTGATAATAGACTCAAATTTCAAACACGTATACAACAAATTTCCAAAAAATTTCCAAGACCGTAGGCATACTATCGAAGATACGGTACTATGTTCCACAGTCAGCCCTCCTGGCCCTATATCACTCACTTATTTACCCCTATCTCACCTATGGAATTTGTGCATGGGGCTAAACAACAATAAACCATCTCAGACCACTAATCACCCAACAAAAGGCTGCAGTCAGAATGATAAATTCCCACTACAGACAGCACACTCCACCAATATTCAAGACTCTAAACCTACTCACAATACAAAACATCCATACTTATTACTGCACCTACTACATACATAGAACACTTAAGTGGTAAAACATTATTGTAAACAGATAAGCACAAATGAGTATTACAAAAACAATAATGATACAATAATACAATAAGGAGATACATATATGAGATACAATTTATGAGATACAATTATTCAGTATTTATTTAGTTGTGGGTGAATAAGTGATTTTTGTGAAGAGACTTGAATTTATAAACAGACGGTGTTTCTTTTATATTCACAGGTAATGAATTCCAGATTTTAGGGCCTTTTATGTGCATTGAGTTTTTGCATAGCGTGCGATGGACACGAGGAACATCAAAGAGTGATCTGTCTCTTGTGTTATGGTCATGTGTTCTGTTGAGGTTGGTATGGAGATGTTTGAGGGGAGGGTTTATGTCAGAGTTAAGGGGGCAGTAGGGCAAAATCTGTAACTCTGTTGTTTACCGTCCGATTTTCTCCAGTTTTGGTACACAAGACAAAGTAGTTTCACTCATTCTTGAAAATATTTATCAAAAATATACCTCAAACAACAACTGAGAAATGACTGATTTATTGAAAATGCCCTTGTGGCCAAACTTTCTCTTATATGGGACTACATAAGGTTCTTTGGACACTTGGTGCCGAGAGAACAATGCTTATACTAATTATCGTTGAGTCCTTTTCTCTAAATAAACTTATCTTTATTTCACAAAAAATAAAGTTTGTTAGTTCCTGGAATATTGCAAAAAAAATCTGCCCTTTACTCCCACATAACTCCCAAAGTATTTGGAATATTTCCAAAATTTGGTCACCGAAAAATGGAGAAATCATTATTCTACAACTTTTGTGAGTATTATATTTTTTAACACTTCATTGCTTAGTTAATCTTAAGTTAATATTAAGCCTGCCCGTAATGCTATGCATTCAAGAGGCTTTGGCATACTGCATTTAACTGTATTCTTTTGTACTTCACTGTATCATGTTCAAATTAATAAATAAATAAATAAATAAATAAAATTTCTGAATATTAGAAATATTCCTCGGTAATTTCCATCTGTCGACACGTCCTCATTACTCAACACTGTCTGAATGAGTTAAACATTCACCTGAAACCTGCCTACTAAACTGACATTATTCACTGATTCCTCCTCTCTATTCCTTGAGTTCCTGTTATATTAATGTGTTTTAAAGTCTCCTAATCTACCCTCGTAAAAGAAAATGTGAAGCTTTGAGGGAATACTCTTCACATTACAGTCTAAATACCAAGGAGAGTATATGCACTCCACTGTTAGGAATTCTCAGTAAACAGTTACACAGAAGGCTATATGTGCTCTCCAATGGGCAAAATATGTAGGACGGGTTGTGAAAAACTCGTCAAATGCCCTCATGTCCTACCTACTAAATACTCAAGAAGCCATGTTGCGTAACGAGCTATTCGACGATTTTGTGTTGCGCCGTTGCTTATAGCTGCGCACGATGATTGCCTGTCCTAAATAACAGCTGAGAACTGCATGACCATCATGTTTTAAGAAAGAGGTTTCAATTTTGTTTCAATGACGGAATTGCTGGGAACAAAGACCTAAGCTTCTGCCCAGCTTGGAGGGAAATTGCAAGTACTAACATGATTAAAGATTACATTCGACTACTGTGCCATGTTACTTGAGTACTAATGTCGGGGTAATCTAATGTTCAGGAGCTTATCTTCTCAACATATAAGAGCGGGGAGAGAGGGTGCAAGGGACCTTGTATATACTTCCTACTTTGTCGCATGGGGCATTCTTGATCAACTAGTTTTTGACTCATTATTATTTAATACAATATATATGTAGTGAACTATTTCATTGTATCACCCAGCCTGGATAGATTTTCGTTGCCAGGCAAAATCAACACATTTTTCCAGGGAGACACATCCCTAGGTTTGGTCCTGTTGAAAGTCTTCCTAGCTGCCAATAACACCTCAATAAAATGCCTGTAATATCTGAATTTTGTTGTAAATTTAAATCTGTCAACACGATTGGTTAGAACATGCAAGAATGGAAGTTCGGCACCTATTTCCTGCTCAGTTTTAAACTTAATTGAGGGAGTTAAGCCACTGAGTAAGAACTCATCATTTTGATCTATCGGCTATGAAAAGAAAACATCTGCATTTCTAAACCGCTAGGCTTTACTTGGAAGAATATCTTTATGAAGTCTTGTTTCATGTTTAAATTGATTAGCAGATTGGAGAGATGATTTCCGAATGGAAATCCCTTGTTTTTGGGCATATTTATCTTTTGTATACAAACTTACAGTACCTAACCCACACATTTAGTTCAATAATCACATTCGTGTTCTTTTTAATATGTGCACCCGAAAACCTTCCTACCAAAAGAATTAGAAATTTAGCTAACCATTTTAGAGAGGTTATATGCAGCAGAACCCACTGAAGTTATAACTAGACGAGCCAGTTTCCCTGGTTTCTGTGTCTCCATCAATCCATACAGCTATGGAAGAGTTGCTACCCTGCTGGCAAATGTATTATTCATTAATCATTTCCTTACAGAAACGTTTTTAGGCATTTGTTAGAATGACAAACGACCTGGTCAGGGGAGTTCTTAATGTCCCATAGGTTCCATTATCACTCACTATATTGTTCCTCTTCTTTGAAAACTCCACTTTTTCTAAGATGACAAATAACTTAGATTGATTTGCTCTCATGAGACAGAAAATATGATAGTTACTGGACGGATTAGGCCTTGGAATAATTAAATGATTTTAAAGTCTTTTGCAAGTTTAGTTACTTTTCCATTAAAATTTTTAATTACAATTATTTGATCAGAAAAAAATAACAAATTATCAATATAATTCTTGCATCCCCAGGTCCGTGGTTCCAGGAGTCCATCTCTGTGACGTCAGGTGCTCCCACTTCCCTCTTCCCCCCCACACTCGCTCTTGCATCCCCAGGTCCGTGGCTCCAGGAGTCCATCTGTGTGACGTCAGGTGCTCCCCCTTCCCCACTTCCCCCACACACTCGCTCTTGTATCCCCAGGTCCGTGGTTCCAGGAGTCCATCTGTGTGACGTAAGGTGCTCCCCCATCCCCACTTCCCCTACACTCAACCTTGCATCAACAGGTCCGTGGTTCCAGGAGTCCATCTGTTTGACGTCAGGTGCTCCCCCTTCCCCACGTCCCCCCCCACACTCGCTCTTGCATCCCCAGGTCCGTGGTTCCAGGAGTCCATCTGTGTGACGTCAGGTGCTCCCCCTTCCCCACTTTCCCCCTCCCCATACTCGCTCGTGCATCCCCAGCTCCGTGGTTCCAGGAGTCCATCTGTGTGACGTCAGGTGCTCCCCCTTCCCGACTTCCCCCCCCACACTCGCTCTTGCATCCCCAGGTCCGTGGTTCCAGGAGTCCATCTGTGTGACGTCAGGTGCTCCCCCTTCCCCACTTCCCCCCCACACTCGCTCTTGCATCCCCAGGTCCGTGGTTCCAGGAGTCCATCTGTGTGACGTCAGGTGCTCCCCCTTCCCCACTTTCCCCCACACTCGCTCTTGCATCCCCAGGTCCGTGGTTCCAGGAGTCCATCTGTGTGACGTCAGGTGCTCCCCCTTCCCCACTTTCCCCCACACTCGCTCTTGCATCCCCAGGTCCGTGGTTCCAGGAGTCCATCTTTGTGACGTCAGGTGCTCACCCTTCCCCACTTCCCCCCCACCCCCAACCTTGCATCCCCAGGTCCGTGGTTCCAGGAGTCCATCTGTGTGACGTCAGATGCTCCCCCTTCCCCACTCTCGCTCTTGCATCCCCAGGTCCGTGGTTCCAGGAGTCCATCTGTGTGACGTCAGGTGCTCACCCTTCCCCACTTTCCCCCACTCTCAATCTTGCATCCCCATGTCCGTGGTTCCAGGAGCCAATCTGTGTGACGTCAGGTGCTCCCCCATTTCCCCCACACTCAACCTTGCATACCCAGGTCCGTGGTTCCAGGAGTCCATCTGTGTGACGTCAGGTGCTAACCCTTCCCCACTTCCCCCACACTCTCAGCCTTGCATCCCCAGGTCCGTGGTTTCAGGAGTCCATCTGTGTGACGTCAGGTGCTCCCCCTTCCCCACTTCCCCCACACTCTCAGCCTTGCATCCCCAGGTCCGTGGTTCCAGGAGTCCATCTGTGTGACGTCAGGTTCTCCCCCTTCCCCACTTCCCCCACACTCAGACCTTGCATCCCCACGTCCGTGGTTCCAGGAGTCCATCTGTGTGACGTCAATTGCTCCCCCTTCCCCACTTCCCATCCCCCACACTCGCTCTTGCATCCCCAGGTCCGTGGTTCAGGAGTCCATCTGTGTGACGTCTGGTGCTCCCCGTTCCCCGCTTCCCCCCCACACTCGCTCTTGCATTCCCAGGTCCGTGGTTCCAGGAGTCCATCTGTGTGAGGTCAGGTGCTCCACCTTCCCCACTTCCCCCACATTCAACCATGCATCCCCAAGTCCGTGGTTCCAGGAGTCCATCTGTGTGACGTCAGATACTCTCCCTTCCCCACTTCCCCCCCACGCATCCTTACATCCCCAGGTCCGTGGTTCCAGGAGTCCGTCTGTGTGACGTCAGATGCTCCCCCTTCCCCACTTCCTCCCCTCACTCGCATCCCCAGGTCCGTAGTTCCATGAGTCCATCTGTGTGACGTCAGATGCTCCCCCTTCATCACTTCCCCCCCTCACACTCGCATCCCCAGGTCCGTGGTTCCAGGAGTCCATCTGTGTGACGTCAGGTGCTCCCCCTTCCCCACTTTCCCCCCCACACACTCGCTCTTGCATCCCCAGGTCCGTGGTTCCAGGAGTCCATCTGTGTGACGTCAGGTGCTCCCCCTTCCCCCCAACACTCGCTCTTGCATCCCCAGGTCCGTGGTTCCAGGAGTCCATCTGTGTGACGTCAGGTACTCCCCCTTCCCCACTTCCCCCCCCACACTCAACCTTGCATCCCCAGGTCCGTGGTTCCAGGAGTCCATCTGTGTGACGTCAAATAATCTCCCTTCCCCACTTCCCCCACACTCAACCTTGTATCCCCAGGTCCATGGTTCCAGGAGTCCATCTGTGTGACGTCAGATACTCTCCCTTCCACACTTCCCCTACACTCAACCTTGCATCCCCAGTTCCGTGGTTCCAGGAGTCCATCTGTGTGACGTCAGATACTCTCCCTTCCCCACTTCCCTCACAGTCAACCTTGCATCTCCAGGTCCGTGGATCCAGGAGTCCAACTGTGTGACGTCAGATACTCCCCCTTCCTCACTTCCCCCACACTCAACCTTGCATCCCCAGGTCCGTGGTTCCAGGAGTCCATCTGTGTGACGTCAGATAATCTCCCTTCCCCACTTCCCCCACACTCAACCTTGCATCCCCAGGTCCGTGGTTCCAGGAGTCCATCTGTGTGACGTCAGATACTCTCCCTTCCCCACTTCCCCCACACTCAACCTTGCATCCCCAGGTCCGTGGTTCCAGGAGTCCATCTGTGTGACGTCAGATACTCTCCCTTCCCCACTTCCCCCACACTCATCCTTGCATCCCCAGGTCCGTGGTTCCTGGAGTCCATCTGTGTGACGTCAGATACTCTCCCTTCCCCACTTCCCCCCACACTCAACCTTGCATCCCCAGGTCCGTGGTTCCAGGAGTCCATCTGTGTGACGTCAGATACTCTCCCTTCCCCACTTCCCCCACACTCAACCTTGCATCCCCAGGTCCGTGGTTCCAGGAGTCCATCTGTGTGACATCAGATACTTCCCCTTCCCCACTTCCTCCACAATCAACCTTGCATCCCCAGGTCCGTGGTTCCAGGAGTCCATCTGCGTGACGTCAGATACTCCCCCCTTCCCCACTTCCTCCACAATCAACCTTGCATCCCCAGGTCAGTGGTTCCAGGAGTTCATCTGTGTGACGTCAGATACACCCCCTTCCCCACTTCCCCCACACTCAACCTTGCATCCCCAGGTCCGTGGTTCCAGGAGTCCATCTGTGTGACGTCAGATAATCTCCCTTCCCCACTTCCCCCACACTCAACCTTGCATCCCCAGGTCCGTGGTTCTAGGAGTCCATCTGTGTGACGTCAGATACACCCCATTCCCCACTTCCCCCACACTCAACCTTGAATCCCCAGGTCCGTGGTTCCAGGAGTCCATCTGTGTGACGTCAGATACTCTCCCTTCCCCACTTCCCCCACACTCAACCTTGCATCCCCAGGTCCGTGGTTCCAGGAGTCCATCTGTGTGACGTCAGATGTACCCCCTTCCCCACTTCCCCCACACTCAACCTTGCATCCCCAGGTCCGTGGTTCCAGGAGTCCATCTGTGTGACGTCAGATACTCTCCCTTCTCCACTTCCCCCACACTCAACCTTGCATCCCCAGGTCCGTGGTTCCAGGAGTCCTTCTGTGTGACGTCAGATACTAACCCTTCACAACTTCCCTCACACTCAACCTACCCTACCAAGGTCCGTGGTTACAGGAGTCCATCTGCGTGACGTCAGATACTCTCCCTTCCCCACTTCCCCCACACTCAACCTTGCATCCCCAGGTCCGTGGTTCCAGGAGTCCATCTGTGTGACGTCAGATACTCTCCCTTCCCCACTTCCCCCACACTCAACCTTGCATCCCCAGGTCCGTGGTTCCAGGAGTCCATCTGTGTGACGTCAGATACTCTCCCTTCCCCACTTCCCCCACACTCAACCTTGCATCCCCAGGTCCGTGGTTCCAGGAGTCCATCTGTGTGACGTCAGATACTCTCCCTTCCCCACTTCCCCCACACTCAACCTTGCATCCCCAGGTCCGTGGTTCCAGGAGTCCATCTGTGTGACGTCAGATACTCCCCCTTCCTCACTTCCCCCACACTCAACCTTGCATCCCCAGGTCCGTGGTTCCAGGAGTCCATCTGTGTGACGTCAGATACTCTCCCTTCCCGACTTCCCCCACACTCAACCTTGCATCCCCAGGTCCGTGGTTCCAGGAGTCCATCTGTGTGACGTCAGATACTCTCCCTTCCCCACTTCCCCCACACTCAACCTTGCATCCCCAGGTCCGTGGTTCCAGGAGTCCATCTGTGTGACGTCAGATACTCTCCCTTCCCCACTTCCCCCACACTCAACCTTGCATCCCCAGGTCCGTGGTTCCAGGAGTCAATTTGTGTGACGTCAGATACTCTCCCTTCCCCATTTCCCCCACACTCAACCTTGCATCCCCAGGTCCGTGGTTCCAGGAGTCCATCTGTGTGACGTCAGATACTCTCCCTTCCCCACTTCCCCCACACTCAACCTTGCATCCCCAGGTCCGTGGTTCCAGGAGTCCATCTGTGTGACGTCAGATACTCTCCCTTCCCCACTTCCCCCACACTCAACCTTGCATCCCCAGGTCCGTGGTTCCAGGAGTCCATCTGTGTGACGTCAGATACTCTCCCTTCCCAACTTCGCCCACACTCAACCTTGCATCCCTAGGTCCGTGGTTCCAGGAGTCCATCTGTGTGACGTCAGATCCTCTCCCTTCCCCACTTCCCCCATACTCAACCTTGCATCCCCAGGTCCGTGGTTCCAGGAGTCAATCTGTGTGACGTCAGATACTCTCCCTTCCCCATTTCCCCCACACTCAACCTTGCATCCCCAGGTCCGTGGTTCCAGGAGTCCATCTGTGTGACGTCAGATACTCCCCCTTCCCCACTTCCCCCACACTCAACCTTGCATCCCCAGGTCCGTGGTTCCAGGAGTCCATCTGTGTGACGTCAGATACTCTCCCTTCCCCACTTCCCCCACACTCAACCTTGCATCCCCAGGTCCGTGGTTCATGGAGTCCATCTGTGTGACGTCAGATACTCTCCCTTCCCCACTTCCCCCACACTCAACCTTGCATCCCCAGGTCCGTGGTTCCAGGAGTCCATCTGTGTGACGTCAGATACTCCCCCATACCCCACTTCCCCCACACTCAACCTTGCATCCCCAGGTCCGTGGTTCCAGGAGTCCATCTGTGTGACGTCAGATACTCCCCCTTCCCCACTTCCCCAACACTCAACGTTGCATCCCCAGGTCCGTGGTTTCAGGAGTCCATCTGTGTGACGTCAGATACTCTCCCTTCCCCACTTCCCCCACACTCAACCTTGCATCCCCAGGTCCGTGGTTCCAGGAGTCCATCTGTGTGACGTCAGATACTCTCCCTTCCCCACTTCCCCCACACTCAACCTTGCATCCCCAGGTCCGTGGTTCCAGGAGTCCATCTGTGTGACGTCAGATACTCTCCCTTCCCCACTTCCCCCACACTCAACCTTGCATCCCCAGGTCCGTGGTTCCAGGAGTCCATCTGTGTGACGTCAGATACTCTCCCTTCCCTACTTCCCCCACACTCAACCTTGCATCCCCAGGTCCGTGGTTCCAGGAGTCCATCTGTGTGACGTCAGATACATCCCCTTCCCCACTTCCCCCACACTCAACCTTGCATCCCCAGGTCCGTGGTTCCAGGAGTCCATCTGTGTGACGTCAGATACTCTCCCTTCCCCACTTCCCCCACACTCAACCTTGCATCCCCAGGTCCGTGGTTCCAGGAGTCCATCTGTGTGACGTCAGATACATCCCCTTCCCCACTTCCCCCACACTCAACCTTGCATCCCCAGGTCCGTGGTTCCAGGAGTCCATCTGTGTGACGTCAGATACTCTCCCTTCCCCACTTCCCCCACACTCAACCTTGCATCCCCAGGTCCGTGGTTCCAGGAGTCCATCTGTGTGACGTCAGATACTCTCCCTTCCCCACTTCCCCCACACTCAACCTTGCATCCCCAGGTCCGTGGTTCCAGGAGTCCATCTGTGTGACGTCAGATACTCTCCCTTCCCCACTTCCCCCACACTCAACCTTGCATCCCCAGGTCCGTGGTTCCAGGAGTCCATCTGTGTGACGTCAGATACTCTCCCTTCCCCACTTCCCCCACACTCAACCTTGCATCCCCAGGTCCGTGGTTCCAGGAGTCCATCTGTGTGACGTCAGATACTCTCCCTTCCCCACTTCCCCCACACTCAACCTTGCATCCCCAGGTCCGTGGTTCCAGGAGTCCATCTGTGTGACGTCAGATACTCTCCCTTCCCCACTTCCCCCACACTCAACCTTGCATCCCCAGGTCCGTGGTTCCAGGAGTCCATCTGTGTGACGTCAGATACTCTCCCTTCCCCACTTCCCCCACACTCAACCTTGCATCCCCAGGTCCGTGGTTCCAGGAGTCCATCTGTGTGACGTCAGATACTCTCCCTTCCCCACTTCCCCCACACTCAACCTTGCATCCCCAGGTCCGTGGTTCCAGGAGTCCATCTGTGTGACGTCAGATACTCTCCCTTCCCCACTTCCCCCACACTCAACCTTGCATCCCCAGGTCCGTGGTTCCAGGAGTCCATCTGTGTGACGTCAGATACTCTCCCTTCCCCACTTCCCCCACACTCAACCTTGCATCCCCAGGTCCGTGGTTCCAGGAGTCCATCTGTGTGACGTCAGATACTCTCCTTCCCAACTTCCCCCACACTCAACCTTGCATCCCTAGGTCCGTGGTTCCAGGAGTCCATCTGTGTGACGTCAGAAACTCTCCCTTCCCCACTTCCACCACACTCAACCTTGCATCCCCAGGTCCGTGGTTCCAGGAGCCCATCTGTGTGACGTCAGATACTCTCCCTTCCCCACTTCCCCCACACTCAACCTTGCATCCCCAGGTCCGTGGTTCCAGGAGTCCATCTGTGTGACGTCAGATACTCTCCCTTCCCCACTTCCCCCACACTCAACCTTGCATCCCCAGGTCCGTGGTTCCAGGAGTCCATCTGTGTGACGTCAGATACTCTCCCTTCCCCACTTCCCCCACACTCAACCTTGCATCCCCAGGTCCGTGGTTCCAGGAGTCCATCTGTGTGACGTCAGATACTCTCCCTTCCCCACTTCCCCCACACTCAACCTTGCATCCCCAGGTCCGTGGTTCCAGGAGTCCATCTGTGTGACGTCAGATACACCCCCGTCCCCACTTCCCCCACACTCAACTGTGCATCCCCAGGTCCGTGGTTCCAGGAGTCCATCTGTGTGACGTCAGATACTCTCCCTTCCCCACTTCCCCCACACTCAACCTTGCATCCCCAGGTCCGTGGTTCCAGGAGTCCATCTGTGTGACGTCAGATACTCTCCCTTCCCCACTTCCCCCACACTCAACCTTGCATCCCCAGGTCCGTGGTTCCAGGAGTCCATCTGTGTGACGTCAGATACTCTCCCTTCCCCACTTCCCCCACACTCAACCTTGCATCCCCAGGTCCGTGGTTCCAGGAGTCCATCTGTGTGACGTCAGATACACCCCCTTCCCCACTTCCCCAACACTCAACCTTGCATCCCCAGGTCCGTGGTTCCAGGAGTCCATCTGTGTGACGTCAGATACTCTCCCTTCCCCACTTCCCCCACACTCAACCTTGCATCCCCAGGTCCGTGGTTCCAGGAGTCCATCTGTGTGACGTCAGATACACTCCTTCCCCACTTCCCCCACACTCAACCTTGCATCCCCAGGTCCGTGGTTCCAGGAGTCCATCTGTGTGACGTCAGATACTCTCCCTTCCCCACTTCCCCCACACTCAACCTTGCATCCCCAGGTCCGTGGTTCCAGGAGTCCATCTGTGTGACGTCAGATACTCTCCCTTCCCCACTTCCCCCACACTCAACCTTGCATCCCCAGGTCCGTGGTTCCAGGAGTCCATCTGTGTGACGTCAGATACTCTCCCTTCCCCACTTCCCCCACACTCAACCTTGCATCCCCAGGTCCGTGGTTCCAGGAGTCCATCTGTGTGACGTCAGATACTCTCCCTTCCCCACTTCCCCCACACTCAACCTTGCATCCCCAGGTCCGTGGTTCCAGGAGTCCATCTGTGTGACGTCAGATACTCTCCCTTCCCCACTTCCCCCACACTCAACCTTGCATCCCCAGGTCCGTGGTTCCAGGAGTCCATCTGTGTGACGTCAGATACTCTCCCTTCCCCACTTCCCCCACACTCAACCTTGCATCCCCAGGTCCGTGGTTCCAGGAGTCCATCTGTGTGACGTCAGATACTCTCCCTTCCCCACTTCCCCCACACTCAACCTTGCATCCCCAGGTCCGTGGTTCCAGGAGTCCATCTGTGTGACGTCAGATACTCTCCCTTCCCCACTTCCCCCACACTCAACCTTGCATCCCCAGGTCCGTGGTTCCAGGAGTCCATCTGTGTGACGTCAGATACTCTCCCTTCCCCACTTCCCCCACACTCAACCTTGCATCCCCAGGTCCGTGGTTCCAGGAGTCCATCTGTGTGACGTCAGATACTCTCCCTTCCCCACTTCCCCCACACTCAACCTTGCATCCCCAGGTCCGTGGTTCCAGGAGTCCATCTGTGTGACGTCAGATACTCTCCCTTCCCCACTTCCCCCACACTCAACCTTGCATCCCCAGGTCCGTGGTTCCAGGAGTCCATCTGTGTGACGTCAGATACTCTCCCTTCCCCACTTCCCCCACATTCAACCTTGCATCCCCAGGTCCGTGGTTCCAGGAGTCCATCTGTGTGACGTCACATACTCTCCCTTCCCCACTTTCCCCACACTCAACCTTGCATCCCCAGGTCCGTGGATCCAGGAGTCCATCTGTGTGACGTCAGATACTCTCCCTTCCTCACTTCCCCCACACTCAACCTTGCATCCCCAGGTCCGTGGTTCCAGGAGTCCATCTGTGTGACGTCAGATACTCTCCCTTCCCCACTTCCCCCACACTCAACCTTGCATCCCCAGGTCCGTGGTTCCAGGAGTCCATCTGTGTGACGTCAGATACTCTCCCTTCCCCACTTCCCCCACACTCAACCTTGCATCCCCAGGTCCGTGGTTCCAGGAGTCCATCTGTGTGACGTCAGATACTCTCCCTTCCCCACTTCCCCCACACTCAACCTTGCATCCCCAGGTCCGTGGTTCCAGGAGTCCATCTGTGTGACGTCAGATACTCTCCCTTCCCTACTTCCCCCACACTCAACCTTGCATCCCCAGGTCCGTGGTTCCAGGAGTCCATCTGTGTGACGTCAGATACACCCCCTTCCCACCTTCCCCCACACTCAACCTTGCATCCCCAGGTCCGTGGTTCGAAGAGTCCATCTGTGTGACGTCAGATACTCTTTCTTCCCCACTTCCCCCACACTCAACCTTGCATCCCCAGGTCCGTGGTTCCAGGAGTCCATCTGTGTGACGTCAGATACTCTCCCTTCCCCACTTCCCCCACACTCAACCTTGCATCCCCAGGTCCGTGGTTCCAGGAGTCCATCTGTGTGACGTCAGATACTCTCCCTTCCCCACTTCCCCCACACTCAACCTTGCATCCCCAGGTCCGTGGTTCCAGGAGTCCATCTGTGTGACGTCAGATACTCTCCCTTCCCCACTTCCCCCACACTCAACCTTGCATCCCCAGGTCCGTGGTTCCAGGAGTCCATCTGTGTGACGTCAGATACTCCCCCTTCCCCACTTCCCCCACACTCAACCTTGCATCCCCAGGTCCGTGGTTCCAGGAGTCCATCTGTGTGACGTCAGATACTCTCCCTTCCCCACTTCCCCCACACTCAACCTTGCATCCCCAGGTCCGTGGTTCCAGGAGTCCATCTGTGTGACGTCAGATACTCTCCCTTCCCCACTTCCCCCACACTCAACCTTGCATCCACAGGTCCGTGGTTCCAGGAGTCCATCTGTGTAACGTCAGATACTCTCCCTTCCCCACTTCCCCCACACTCAACCTTGCATCCCCAGGTCCGTGGTTCCAGGAGTCCATCTGTGTGACGTCAGATACTCTCCCTTCCCCACTTCCCCCACACTCAACCTTGCATCCCCAGGTCCGTGGTTCCAGGAGTCCATCTGTGTGACGTCAGATACATCCCCTTCCCCACTTCCCCCACACTCAACCTTGCATCCCCAGGTCCGTGGTTCCAGGAGTCCATCTGTGTGACGTCAGATACTCTCCCTTCCCCACTTCCACCACACTCAACCTTGCATCCCCAGGTCCGTGGTTCCAGGAGTGCATCTGTGTGACGTCAGATACACCCCCTTCCCCACTTCTCCCACACTCAATCTTGCATCCCCAGGTCCGTGGTTCCAGGAGTCCATCTGTGTGACGTCAGATACTCTCCCTTCCCCACTTCCCCCACACTCAACCTTGCATCCCCAGGTCCGTGGTTCCAGGAGTCCATCTGTGTGACGTCAGATACTCTCCCTTCCCCACTTCCCCCACACTCAACCTTGCATCCCCAGGTCCGTGGTTCCAGGAGTCCATCTGTGTGACGTCAGATACTCTCCCTTCCCCACTTCCCCCACACTCAACCTTGCATCTCCAGGTCCGTGGTTCCAGCAGTCCATTTGTGTGACGTCAGATACTCTCCTTTCCTCACTTCCCCCACACTCAACCTTACATCCCCAGGTCCGTGGTTCCAGGAGTCCATCTGTGTGACGTCAGATACTCTCCCTTCCCCACTTCCCCCACACTCAACCTTGCATCCCCAGGTCCGTGGTTCCAGGAGTCCATCTGTGTGACGTCAGATACTCTCCCTTCCCCACTTCCCCCACACTCAACCTTGCATCCCCAGGTCCGTGGTTCCAGGAGTCCATCTGTGTGACGTCAGATACTCTCCCTTCCCAACTTCCCCCACACTCAACCTTGCATCCCCAGGTCCGTGGTTCCAGGAGTCCATCTGTGTGACGTCAGATACTCTCCCTTCCCCACTTCCCCCACACTCAACCTTGCATCCCCAGGTCCGTGGTTCCAGGAGCTCATCTGTGTGACGTCAGATACACCCCCTTCCCCACTTCCCCCACACTCAACCTTGCATCCCCAGGTCCGTGGTTCCAGGAGTCCATCTGTGTGACGTCAGATACACCCCCTTCCCCACTTCCCCCACACTCAACCTTGCATCCCCAGGTCCGTGGTTCCAGGAGTCCATCTGTGTGACGTCAGATACTCTCCCTTCCCCACTTCCCCCACACTCAACCTTGCATCCCCAGGTCCGTGGTTCCAGGAGTCCATCTGTGTGACGTCAGATACTCTCCCTTCCCCACTTCCCCCACACTCAACCTTGCATCCCCAGGTCCGTGGTTCCAGGAGTCCATCTGTGTGACGTCAGATACTCCCCCTTCCCCACTTCCCCCACACTCAACCTTGCATCCCCAGGTCCGTGGTTCCAGGAGTCCATCTGTGTGACGTCAGATACTCTCCCTTCCCCACTTCCCCCACACTCAACCTTGCATCCCCAGGTCCGTGGTTCCAGGAGTCCATCTGTGTGACGTCAGATACTCTCCCTTCCCCACTTCCCCCACACTCAACCTTGCATCCCCAGGTCCGTGGTTCCAGGAGTCCATCTGTGTGACGTCAGATACTCTCCCTTCCCCACTTCCCCCACACTCAACCTTGCATCCCCAGGTCCGTGGTTCCAGGAGTCCATCTGTGTGACTTCAGATACTGTCCCTTCCCCACTTCCCCCACACTCAACCTTGCATCCCCAGGTCCGTGGTTCCAGGAGTCCATCTGTGTGACGTCAGATACTCCCCCTTCCCCACTTCCCCCACACTCAACCTTGCATCCCCAGGTCCGTGGTTCCAGGAGTCCATCTGTGTGACGTCAGATACTCTCCCTTCCCCACTTCCCCCACACTCAACCTTGCATCCCCAGGTCCGTGGTTCCAGGAGTCCATCTGTGTGACGTCAGATACTCTCCCTTCCCCACTTCCCCCACACTCAACCTTGCATCCCCAGGTCCGTGGTTCCAGGAGTCCATCTGTGTGACGTCAGATACTCTCCCTTCCCCACTTCCCCCACACTCAACCTTGCATCCCCAGGTCCGTGGTTCCAGGAGTCCATCTGTGTGACGTCAGATACTCTCCCTTCCCCACTTCCCCCACACTCAACCTTGCATCCCCAGGTCCGTGGTTCCAGGAGTCCATCTGTGTGACGTCAGATACTCTCCCTTCCCCACTTCCCCCACACTCAACCTTGCATCCCCAGGTCCGTGGTTCCAGGAGTCCATCTGTGTGACGTCAGATACTCTCCCTTCCCCACTTCCCCCACACTCAACCTTGCATCCCCAGGTCCGTGGTTCCAGGAGTCCATCTGTGTGACGTCAGATACTCTCCCTTCCCCACTTCCCCCACACTCAACCTTGCATCCCCAGGTCCGTGGTTCCAGCAGTCCATTTGTGTGACGTCAGATACTCTCCCTTCCCCACTTCCCCCACACTCAACCTTGCATCCCCAGGTCCGTGGTTCCAGGAGTCCATCTGTGTGACGTCAGATACTCTCCCTTCCCCACTTCCCCCACACTCAACCTTGCATCCCCAGGTCCGTGGTTCCAGGAGTCCATCTGTGTGACGTCAGATACTCTCCCTTCCCCACTTCCCCCACACTCAACCTTGCATCCCCAGGTCCGTGGTTCCAGGAGTCCATCTGTGTGACGTCAGATAATCTCCCTTCCCCACTTCCCCCACACTCAACCTTGCATCCCCAGGTCCGTGGTTCCAGGAGTCCTTCTGTGTGACATCAGATACTTCCCCTTCCCCACTTCCCTCACACTGAACCTTGCATCCCCAGGTCCGTGGTTACAGGAGTCCATCTGCGTGACGTCAGATACTCCCCCCTTCCCCACTTCCTCCACAATCAACCTTGCATCCCCAGGTCCGTGGTTCCAGGAGTCCATCTGCGTGACGTCAGATACTCCCCCCTTCCCCACTTCCCCCACACTCAACCTTGCATCCCTAGGTCCGTGGTTCCAGGAGTCCATCTGTGTGACGTCAGAAACTCTCCCTTCCCCACTTCCCCCACACTCAACCTTGCATCCCCAGGTCCGTGGTTCCAGGAGTCCATCTGTGTGACGTCAGATACTCTCCCTTCCCCACTTCCCCCACACTCAACCTTGCATCCCCAGGTCCGTGGTTCCAGGAGTCCATCTGTGTGACGTCAGATACTCTCCCTTCCCCACTTCCCCCACACTCAACCTTGCATCCCCAGGTCCGTGGTTCCAGGAGTCCATCTGTGTGACGTCAGATACTCTCCCTTCCCCACTTCCCCCACACTCAACCTTGCATCCCCAGGTCCGTGGTTCCAGGAGTCCATCTGTGTGACGTCAGATACTCCCCCTTCCCCACTTCCCCCACACTCAACCTTGCATCCCCAGGTCCGTGGTTCCAGGAGTCCATCTGTGTGACGTCAGATACTCTCCCTTCCCCACTTCCCCCACACTCAACCTTGCATCCCCAGGTCCGTGGTTCCAGGAGTCCATCTGTGTGACGTCAGATACTCTCCCTTCCCCACTTCCCCCACACTCAACCTTGCATCCCCAGGTCCGTGGTTCCAGGAGTCCATCTGTGTGACATCAGATACTCCCCCTTCCCCACTTCCCCCACACTCAACCTTGCATCCCCAGGTCCGTGGTTCCAGGAGTCCATCTGTGTGACATCAGATACTCCCCCTTCCCCACTTCTCCCACACTCAACCTTGCATCCCCAGGTCCGTGGTTCAAGGAGTGCATCTGTGTGACGTCACATGCTCTCCCTTCCCCACTTCCTCCACACTCAACCTTGCATCCCCAAGTCCGTTGTTCCAGGAGTCCATCTGTGTGACGTCAGATACTCTCCCTTCCCCACTTCCCCCACACTCAACCTTGCATCCCCAGGTCCGTGGTTCCAGGAGTCCATCTGTGTGACGTCAGATACTCTCCCTTCCCCATTTCCCCCACACTCAACCTTGCATCCCCAGGTCCGTGGTTCCAGGAGTCCATCTGTGTGACGTCAGATACAACCTGTTCCCCACTTTTCCCAAACTCAACCTTGCATCCCCAGGTCCGTGGTTCCAGGAGTCCATCTGTGTGACGTCAGATACTCTCCCTTCCCCACTTCCCCCACACTCAACCTTGCATCCCCAGGTCCGTGGTTCCAGGAGTCCATCTGTGTGACGTCAGATACTCTCCCTTCCCCACTTCCCCCACACTCAACCTTGCATCCCCAGGTCCGTGGTTCCAGGAGTCCATCTGTGTGACGTCAGATACTCCCCCTTCCCCACTTCCCCCACACTCAACCTTGCATCCCCAGGTCCGTGGTTCCAGGAGTCCATCTGTGTGACGTCAGATACTCTCCCTTCCCCACTTCCCCCACACTCAACCTTGCATCCCCAGGTCCGTGGTTCCAGGAGTCCATCTGTGTGACGTCAGATACTCTCCCTTCCCCACTTCCCCCACACTCAACCTTGCATCCCCAGGTCCGTGGTTCCAGGAGTCCATCTGTGTGACGTCAGATACTCTCCCTTCCCCACTTCCCCCACACTCAACCTTGCATCCCCAGGTCCGTGGTTCCAGGAGTCCATCTGTGTGACGTCAGATACTCTCCCTTCCCCACTTCCCCCACACTCAACCTTGCATCCCCAGGTCCGTGGTTCCAGGAGTCCATCTGTGTGACGTCAGATACCACCCCTTCCCCACTTCCCCCACACTCAACCTTGCATCCCCAGGTCCGTGGTTCCAGGAGTCCATCTGTGTGACGTCAGATACTCTCCCTTCCCCACTTCCCCCACACTCAACCTTGCATCCCCAGGTCCGTGGTTCCAGGAGTCCATCTGTGTGACGTCAGATACACACCCTTCCCCACTTCCCCCATACTCAACCTTGCATCCCCAGGTCCGTGGTTCCAGGAGTCCATCTGTGTGACGTCAGATACTCTCCCTTCCCCACTTCCCCCACACTCAACCTTGCATCCCCAGGTCCGTGGTTCCAGGAGTCCATCTGTGTGACGTCAGATACTCTCCCTTCCCCACTTCCCCCACACTCAACCTTGCATCCCCAGGTCCGTGGTTCCAGGAGTCCATCTGTGTGACGTCAGATACTCTCCCTTCCCCACTTCCCCCACACTCAACCTTGCATCCCCAGGTCCGTGGTTCCAGGAGTCCATCTGTGTGACGTCAGACACCCCCCCTTCCCCACTTCCCCCACACTCAACCTTGCATCCCCAGGTCCGTGGTTCCAGGAGTCCATCTGTGTGACGTCAGATACTCTCCCTTCCCCACTTCCCCCACACTCAACCTTGCATCCCCAGGTCCGTGGTTCCAGGAGTCCATCTGTGTGACGTCAGATACACCCCCTTCCCCACTTCCCCCACACTCAACCTTGCATCCCCAGGTCCGTGGTTCCAGGAGTCCATCTGTGTGACGTCAGATACTCTCCCTTCCCCACTTCCCCCACACTCAACCTTGCATCCCCAGGTCCGTGGTTCCAGGAGTCCATCTCTTTGACGTCAGATACTCTCCCTTCCCCACTTCCCCCCTTCCCCCACACTCAACCTTGCATCCCCAGGTCCGTGGTTCCAGGAGTCCATCTGTATGACGTCAGATACTCTCCCTTCCCCTCTTCCCCCACACTCAACCTTGCATCCCCAGGTCCGTGGTTCCAGGAGTCCATCTGTGTGACGTCAGATACTCTCCCTTCCCCACTTCCCCCACACTCAACCTTGCATCCCCAGGTCCGTGGTTCCAGGAGTCCATCTGTGTGACGTCAGATACTCTCCCTTCCCCACTTCCCCCACACTCAACCTTGCATCCCCAGGTCCGTGGTTCCAGGAGTCCATCTGTGTGACGTCAGATACTCCCCCTTCCTCACTTCCCCCACACTCAACCTTGCATCCCCAGGTCCGTGGTTCCAGGAGTCCATCTGTGTGACGTCAGATACTCTCCCTTCCCCACTTCCCCCACACTCAACCTTGCATCCCCAGGTCCGTGGTTCCAGGAGTCCATCTGTGTGACGTCAGATACTCCCCCTTCCCCACTTCCCCCACACTCAACCTTGCATCCCCAGGTCCGTGGTTCCAGGAGTCCATCTGTGTGACGTCAGATACTCTCCCTTCCCCACTTCCCCCACACTCAACCTTGCATCCCCAGTTCCGTGGTTCCAGGAGTCCATCTGTGTGACGTCAGATACTCTCCCTTCCCCACTTCCCCCACACTCAACCTTGCATCCCCAGGTCCGTGGTTCCAGGAGTCCATCTGTGTGACGTCAGATACACCCTCTTCCCACTTCCCCCACACTCAACCTTGCATCCCCAGGTCCGTGGTTCCAGGAGTCCATCTGTGTGACGTCAGATACTCTCCCTTCCCCACTTCCCCCACACTCAACCTTGCATCCCCAGGTCCGTGGTTCCAGGAGTCCATCTGTGTGACGTCAGATACTCTCCCTTCCCCACTTCCCCCACACTCAACCTTGCATCCCCAGGTCCGTGGTTCCAGGAGTCCATCTGTGTGACGTCAGATACTCTCCCTTCCCCACTTCCCTCACACTCAACCTTGCATCCCCAGGTCCGTGGTTACAGGAGTCCATCTGCGTGACGTCAGATACTCCCCCCTTCCCCACTTGTTCCACAATCAACCTTGCATCCCCAGGTCAGTGTTTCCAGGAGTCCATCTGTGTGACGTCAGATACTCTCCCTTCCCCACTTCCCCCACACTCAACCTTGCATCTCCAGGTCCGTGGTTACAGGAGTCCATCTGCGTGACGTCAGATACTCCCCCCTTCCCCACTTCCTCCACAATCAACCTTGCATCCCCAGGTCCATGGTTCCAGGAGTCCATCTGTGTGACGTCAGATACTCTCCCTTCCGCACTTCCCCCACACTCAACCTTGCATTACCAGGTCCGTGGTTCCAGGAGTCCATTTGTGTGACGTCAGATACTCTCCCTTCCCCACTTCCCCCACACTCAAACTTGCATCCCCAGGTTTGTGATTCCAGGAGTCCTTCTGTGTGACATCAGATACTTCCCCTTCCCCACTTCCCTCAAGCTCAACCTTGCATCCCCAGGTCCGTGGTTACAGGAGTCCATCTGTGTGACGTCAGATACACCCCCTTCCCCACTTCCCACACACTCAACCTTGCATCCCCAGGTCCGTGGTTCCAGGAGTCCATCTGTGTGACGTCAGATACTCCCCCTTCCCCACTTCCCCCACACTCAACCTTGCATCCCCAGGTCCGTGGTTCCAGGAGTCCATCTGTGTGACGTCAGATACTCTCCCTTCCCCACTTCCCCCACACTCAACCTTGCATCCCCAGGTCCGTGGTTCCAGGAGTCCATCTGTGTGACGTCAGATACTCCCCCTTCCCCACTTCCCCCACACTCAACCTTGCATCCCCAGGTCCGTGGTTCCAGGAGTCCATCTGTGTGACGTCAGATACTCTCCCTTCCCCACTTCCCCCACACTCAACCTTGCATCCCCAGGTCCGTGGTTCCAGGAGTCCATCTGTGTGACGTCAGATACTCTCCCTTCCCCACTTCCCCCACACTCAACCTTGCATCCCCAGGTCCGTGGTTCCAGGAGTCCATCTGTGTGACGTCAGATACTCTCCCTTCCCCACTTCCCCCACACTCAACCTTGCATCCCCAGGTCCGTGGTTCCAGGAGTCCATCTGTGTGACGTCAGATACTCCCCCTTCCCCACTTCCCCCACACTCAACCTTGCATCCCCAGGTCCGTGGTTCCAGGAGTCCATCTGTGTGACGTCAGATACTCTCCCTTCCCCACTTCCCCCACACTCACCCTGGCCTCCCCAGGGCCGTGGTTCCAGGCGTCCATCTGGGTGACGTCAGATACTCTCCCTTCCCCACGTCCCCCACACTCAACCTTGTATCCCAAGGTCCGTGGTTCCAGGAGTCTATCTGTGTGACGTCAGATACTCCCCCTTCCCCACTTCCCCCACACTCAACCTTGCATCCCCAGGTCCGTGGTTCCAGGAGTCCATCTGTGTGACGTCAGATACTCTCCCTTCCCCACTTCCCCCACACTCAACCTTGCATCCCCAGGTCCGTGGTTCCAGGAGTCCATCTGTGTGACGTCAGATACTCCCCCTTCCCCACTTCCCCCACACTCAACCTTGCATCCCCAGGTCCGTGGTTCCAGGAGTCCATCTGTGTGACGTCAGATACTCTCCCTTCCCCACTTCCCCCACACTCAACCTTGCATCCCCAGGTCCGTGGTTCCAGGAGTCCATCTGTGTGACGTCAGATACTCTCCCTTCCCCACTTCCCCCACACTCAACCTTGCATCCCCAGGTCCGTGGTTCCAGGAGTCCATCTCTGTGACGTCATATACAACCCCTTCCCCACTTCCCCCACACTCAACCTTGCATCCCCAGGTCCGTGGTTCCAGGAGTCCATCTGTGTGACGTCAGATACACCCCCTTCCCCACTTCCCCCACACTCAACCTTGCATCCCCAGGTCCGTGGTTCCAGGAGTCCATCTGTGTGACGTCAGATACTCTCCCTTCCCCACTTCCCCCACACTCAACCTTGCATCCCCAGGTCCGTGGTTCCAGGAGTCCATCTGTGTGACGTCAGATACTCTCCCTTCCCCACTTCCCCCACACTCAACCTTGCATCCCCAGGTCCGTGGTTCCAGGAGTCCATCTGTGTGACGTCAGATACTCTCCCTTCCCCACTTCCCCCACACTCAACCTTGCATCCCCAGGTCCGTGGTTCCAGGAGTCCATCTGTGTGACGTCAGATACTCTCCCTTCCCCACTTCCCCCACACTCAACCTTGCATCCCCAGGTCCGTGGTTCCAGGAGTCCATCTGTGTGACGTCAGATACTCTCCCTTCCCCACTTCCCCCACACTCAACCTTGCATCCCCAGGTCCGTGGTTCCAGGAGTCCATCTGTGTGACGTCAGATACTCTCCCTTCCCCACTTCCCCCACACTCAACCTTGCATCCCCAGGTCCGTGGTTCCAGGAGTCCATCTGTGTGACGTCAGATACTCTCCCTTCCCCACTTCCCCCACACTCAACCTTGCATCCCCAGGTCCGTGGTTCCAGGAGTCCATCTGTGTGACGTCAGATACTCTCCCTTCCCCACTTCCCCCACACTCAACCTTGCATCCCCAGGTCCGTGGTTCCAGGAGTCCATCTGTGTGACGTCAGATACTCTCCCTTCCCCACTTCCCCCACACTCAACCTTGCATCCCCAGGTCCGTGGTTCCAGGAGTCCATCTGTGTGACGTCAGATACTCTCCCTTCCCCACTTCCCCCACACTCAACCTTGCATCCCCAGGTCCGTGGTTCCAGGAGTCCATCTGTGTGACGTCAGATACTCTCCCTTCCCCACTTCCCCCACACTCAACCTTGCATCCCCAGGTCCGTGGTTCCAGGAGTCCATCTGTGTGACGTCAGATACTCTCCCTTCCCCACTTCCCCCACACTCAACCTTGCATCCCCAGGTCCGTGGTTCCAGGAGTCCATCTGTGTGACGTCAGATACTCTCCCTTCGCCACTTCCCCCACACTCAACCTTGCATCCCCAGGTCCGTGGTTCCAGGTATTCACCCTTCACCACTTCCCTGAGGTCAGCAGTTTTAGCCAGCCTTGAAGCACTGTCCATATATGATATTACTACACAAGTGTATTAATACCAGTATACAGAGGAAGATGTTATTACAGAGGAGGACACGCAGAACATCTGCGCTCTGTAGTAACATCCTCCCGGACAGACTCGAACGTCGACTACCTGAGACTCGAGAGATCTCTATCCCAGTTAGCCCACCAAGACCTGGCCACTCAATGGAAATCTGGAACGTATATTTAAATTTAATATTTTTACCTATGTCAGTTATTAGCATGTTCAATTATTTAGTTGAGTAAGTGTATTTGCGAACTTTTTTATATGCGTAGATTAGTGTCGGTGTGTGAACCTTTGTATTCCCTTCATGATAACTGTAATTAATTATCAATTATCGTTTTTTCTTCATATTGATCCTCTTCATTTGCATGGTACGCAAAAGTTAACAAAAGCACGCACTCTTCTATGCACTCAGTTATATATTTCCACATACACATCATACACACACATCACACACATACACAAAGACACATGAATAAAGCAAGACGCGCACACACACACAACCTCTGCATCAAACATACACATACATTTATTCAACAATGCATTTAATCCTCTCCTTTCACTATTACTGGTATGTAAGCTCAAATACACACGCACCCACAGCTCTCACTTCTACCTCTACGCTACACACACACACACACACACACACACACACACACACACACACACACACACACACACACACACACACACACACACACACACACACACACAAAGACACACATGTACACCTAAATATGTAAGTCACGTGTGTAAACACCGAAATTCCTTCAAGAGCCAGTGACGAGTCGTCACACACCTTCAGGAGCCAGTGACGGGTCATCACAGTGACAGATCACACACCTTCAGGAGCCAGTAACTAGTCGTCACACACCTTCAATAGCCAGTGACGAGTCGTCACACACCTTCAGGAGCCAGTGACAGGGTCACCATCTGGCAAACACTCGTCAGGACGTAGATCCTGGTCATAATATTATCATCGTTATTACCAACATTTTGCGTTTGCCAGCGACTAGTTAATGGTCCAAATCTCACTGAAAAGTCCTCATAAGTCACAGTCTTTTATGTTCGGTTTATTTATATATATGGTTACGTATACATGTGTAATTTTTAAATGTATACATGTATTTATGGATATTTGAACATCTCTGTCCATAAGAAAATGCATATATATATATATTTATATATATTTATATATATATATATATATATATATATATATATATATATATATATATATATATAAATGGATGTCATCACAAAGAATAACATTAATGTTCACTATTATGAATGAACACATACAAGGACAACATTAATGTTCACTGTGATGAATAAACTCATCCAAGAATAACACTAGTGTTCACCTTTACATTAATAGTCAGTGTTGTTCATGACCAACACTGACATGACCAACACTGACACGAACAACACTGACACGAACAACACTGACACGAACAACACTGACACGAACAACACTGACACGAACAACACTGACACGAACAACACTGACACGAACAACACTGACACGAACAACACTGACACGAACAACACTGACACGAACAACACTGACACGAACAACACTGACACGAACAACACTGACACGAACAACACTGACACGAACAACACTGGCACGAACAACACTGGCACGAACAACACTGGCACGAACAGCAATGACACGAACAACACTGACACGAACAACACTGACACGAACAACACTGACACGAACAACACTGACACGAACAACACTGGCACGAACAACACTGGCACGAACAACACTGGCACGAACAACACTGGCACGAACAACACTGGCACGAACAACACTGGCACGAACAACAATGACACGAACAACACTGACACGAACAACACTGACACGAACAACACTAGTATATAAAAAGTTAACTGGTGAGTGATGACAAACAAGAACTCAGACAAGACGGCTGCCATCTAATCACTTAATAAAAAAAATTTCTACAGTGGTTGATTCATAGCTCCTGAACCCACTTCATAACTTTTTTCTTACCGGTTCTGTTGATTTCTGGTCTACAGGGACTGATCATATCTATTCTTGAAGCTGTGTATACTGTTTGCCTCCAGCACCACCACTCAACCTAGTGCAGTCCACTTACCACACTAAGGCTGGAAAAGTGATAATCTGCTATACAATAAATCACGGTACACAGGTGATATCACAATATGCGGAATATCCACTGTGATAAATCAAGTGAGAAATCACGAATGCGCTTGGAAGTTCATTTTTTTTCACAGTGGTTGAGTTGCATATTCTGTTATGTTATTAGCATAGTAACATAACAGAACATAATACAACTTAATATAACAAAAAATAGTATAACAAACCTTAATATAACATTATATAACAAAAATGTAACAACAAAATACAATTTAAGATATTAAAAAAATAGAAAAAAAAAAGAGAAGAAAACTTAGTGGGAAGGTTGGATGATCAGGAGATAAAGTATGTTAGTGGGAAGGTTGGATGATCAGGAGATAAAGTATGTTAGTGGGAAGGTTGGATGATCAGGAGATAAAGTATGTTAGTGGGAAGGTTGGATGATCAGGAGATAAAGTATGTTAGTGGGAAGGTTGGATGATCAGGAGATAAAGTATGTTAGTGGGAAGGTTGGATGATCAGGAGATAAAGTATGTTAGTGGGAAGGTTGGATGATCAGGAGATAAAGTATGTTAGTGGGAAGGTTGGATGATCAGGAGATAAAGTATGTTAGTGGGAAGGTTGGATGATCAGGAGATAAAGTATGTTAGTGGGAAGGTTGGATGATCAGGAGATAAAGTATGTTAGTGGGAAGGTTGGATGATCAGGAGATTATGTTAGTGGGAAGGTTGGATGATCATAAAGTATGTTAGTGGGAAGGTTGGATGATCAGGAGATAAAGTATGTTAGTGGGAAGGTTGGATGATCAGGAGATAAAGTATGTTAGTGGGAAGGTTGGATGATCAGGAGATAAAGTATGTTAGTGGGAAGGTTGGATGATCAGGAGATAAAGTAAGTTTGGTCAGCAGGTCAAGTCTCTCTCGAATTGATTTACATATAATTTATTGTTTTTTGTGTTTATATTTTGTTTGGGTTTATATTTTCATTCAGGTTTATGTCATGTGCGTGTTTACTTATTCATACATAATTAACTCAAAACAGCTGTGATTCATGGCACTACTTCCTCTTTCATACACACTACTTCCTCTTTCATACACACTACTTCCTCTTTCATACACACTACTTCCTCTTTCATACACACTACTTCCTCTTTCATACACACTACTTCCTCTTTCATACACACTACTTCCTCTTTCATACACACTACTTCCTCTTTCATACACACTACTTCCTCTTTCATACACACTACTTCCTCTTTCATACACACTACTTCCTCTTTCATACACACTACTTCCTCTTTCATACACACTACTTCCTCTTTCATACACACTACTTCCTCTTTCATACACACTACTTCCTCTTTCATACACACTACTTCCTCTTTCATACACACTACTTCCTCTTTCATACACACTACTTCCTCTTTCATACACACTACTTCCTCTTTCATACACACTACTTCCTCTTTCATACACACTACTTCCTCTTTCATACACACTACTTCCTCTTTCATACACACTACTTCCTCTTTCATACTCACTACTTCCTCTTTCATACACACTACTTCCTCTTTCATACACACTACTTCCTCTTTCATACACACTACTTCCTCTTTCATACGCACTACTTCCTCTTTCATACTTCCTCTTTCATACACACTGCTTCCTCTTTCATTCACACTGCTTCCTCTTTCATACACCCTACTTCCTCTTTCAGACTCACTACTTCCTCTTTTATACTCACTACTTCTTCTCTTTCATACACACTGCTTCCTCTTTCATACACACTTCCTCTTTCATACTTCTTCTCTTTCATACACACTACTTCCTCTTTCATACACACTACTTCCTCTTTCATACACACTACTTCCTCTTTCATACACACTACTTCCTCTTTCATACACACTACTTCCTCTTTCATACACACTACTTCCTCTTTCATACACACTACTTCCTCTTTCATACACACTACTTCCTCTTTCATACACACTACTTCCTCTTTCATACACACTACTTCCTCTTTCATACACACTACTTCCTCTTTCATACACACTACTTCCTCTTTCATACACACTACTTCCTCTTTCATACACACTACTTCCTCTTTCATACACACTACTTCCTCTTTCATACACACTGCTTCCTCTTTCATACACACTACTTCCTCTTTCATACACACTACTTCCTCTTTCATACACACTACTTCCTCTTTCATACACACTACTTCCTCTTTCATACACACTACTTCCTCTTTCATACACACTACTTCCTCTTTCATACACACTGCTTCCTCTTTCATACACACTGCTTCCTCTTTCATACACACTACTTCCTCTTTCATACACACTGCTTCCTCTTTCATACACACTACTTCCTCTTTCATACACACTGCTTCCTCTTTCATACACACTACTTCCTCTTTCATACACACTGCTTCCTCTTTCATACACACTGCTTCCTCTTTCATACACACTATTTCCTCTTTCATACACACTGCTTCCTCTTTCATACACACTGCTTCCTCTTTCATACACACTACTTCCTCTTTCATACACACTGCTTCCTCTTTCATACACACTGCTTCCTCTTTCATACACACTGCTTCCTCTTTCATACACACTGCTTCCTCTTTCATACACACTACTTCCTCTTTCATACACACTGCTTCCTCTTTCATACACACTACTTCCTCTTTCATGTACACTGCTTCCTCTTTCATGTACACTACTTCCTCTTTCATGTACACTACTTCCTCTTTCATACACACTGCTTCCTCTTTCATGTACACTGCTTCCTCTTTCATGTACACTACTTCCTCTTTCATACACACTACTTCCTCTTTCATACACACTACTTCCTCTTTCATGTACACTGCTTCCTCTTTCACACTACTTCCTCTTTCATGCACACTGCTTCCTCTTTCATGCACACTGCTTCCTCTTTCATACACACTACTTCCTCTTTCATGCACACTGCTTCCTCTTTCATACACACTGCTTCCTCTTTCATGCACACTGCTTCCTCTTTCATGCACACTGCTTCCTCTTTCATACACACTGCTTCCTCTTTCATACACACTGCTTCCTCTTTCATACACACTACTTCCTCTTTCATGTACACTGCTTCCTCTTTCATGTACACTACTTCCTCTTTCATGTACACTACTTCCTCTTTCATACACACTGCTTCCTCTTTCATGTACACTGCTTCCTCTTTCATGTACACTACTTCCTCTTTCATACACACTACTTCCTCTTTCATACACACTACTTCCTCTTTCATGTACACTGCTTCCTCTTTCACACTACTTCCTCTTTCATGCACACTGCTTCCTCTTTCATGCACACTGCTTCCTCTTTCATACACACTACTTCCTCTTTCATGCACACTGCTTCCTCTTTCATACACACTGCTTCCTCTTTCATGCACACTGCTTCCTCTTTCATGCACACTGCTTCCTCTTTCATACACACTGCTTCCTCTTTCATACACACTGCTTCCTCTTTCATGCACACTGCTTCCTCTTTCATGTACACTGCTTCCTCTTTCATACACACTGCTTCCTCTTTCATACACACTACTTCCTCTTTCATACACACTACTTCCTCTTTCATGTACACTGCTTCCTCTTTCATACATACTGCTTCCTCTTTCATACACACTACTTCCTCTTTCATACACACTACTTCCTCTTTCATACACACTGCTTCCTCTTTCATGTACACTGCTTCCTCTTTCATACACACTGCTTCCTCTTTCATACACGCTACTTCCTCTTTCATGCACACTACTTCCTCTTTCATGCACACTGCTTCCTCTTTCATACACACTGCTTCCTCTTTCATACACACTGCTTCCTCTTTCATACACACTACTTCCTCTTTCATACACACTACTTCCTCTTTCATACACACTGCTTCCTCTTTCATACACGCTACTTCCTCTTTCATGCACACTGCTTCCTCTTTCATGTACACTGCTTCCTCTTTCATACACACTGCTTCCTCTTTCATGTACACTGCTTCCTCTTTCATGTACACTGCTTCCTCTTTCATACACACTGCTTCCTCTTTCATACACACTGCTTCCTCTTTCATACACACTGCTTCCTCTTTCATACACACTACTTCCTCTTTCATACACACTGCTTCCTCTTTCATACACACTGCTTCCTCTTTCATACACACTGCTTCCTTTTTCATGCACACTACTTCCTCTTTCATGTACACTGCTTCCTCTTTCATACACACTGCTTCCTCTTTCATACACACTGCTTGTGAAGAAATTTTCTCCAGGAGGGGGGTATCAGCCCCCTTCAGCCCTTTCAGCCCTGAGGGGCCACTCAGAAGGGGCGAGCGTCTTGTTTACTGCTAGAGTGAGTAATTGATCACAGATGTCGTATGCATGGTCAAATGACCTCTGCTCCTTGCAGCGGTGTTGCAAAGTGTATTTTTATAAGAGACAGTACATCTCTTACTTAGCAGGACAATTAAGGAAAATCCTGCTCCCACTTTATTACCATAGTAAAAATAGTGTACATTGTTGTCTACGCTTAAGACAGCAAGAAACAAACATTCTGCTTTGCTTCATCGAGGAGGTGACAAGGATGCAAGGTACTAGGTCAGCGTTTTTTTTTTTGTGCTGGGGGCAGTGACTGCATGGAGCGCTGTAGCGTCTGGCAGACTAACTTTGACTCTACTACGAGACACTTACGCCAGGATAACCAGCAAAGGACACTGATCTGTGCGTTAGTGTGAATAAAGTGTCTCACAAAACACAATAAACTCTTAAGAGAAGTGTGATCAGCTTCTCTTGTGATACATTGTGAACAATAAAGACAAATCTTGTGGAACATAGTGTACCAGTGTGCGTTTCCTAGACAATGGAAGACGTGGACATCCAAGGACACTGCAGCTTCTATCAAGTCACCGATATCTGTCGAAGGTGTTGAGAACACCATAGCTCACGTTACAAAGAGCAAGGTATGTTACGAATTTCTTGTAGATCGGGGGATTGCGCAATTCTTGAGTCACAAGGAGTTTGTAATCAACCTATAATCGGCAGTAAGGTGTGGACTTTTGAGTCCAAACAAGTAAGTATTTCGTCAGCCATCATCGAATGAAATATGCTGGCATAACACCCCCTAGGGGTAATTTATACTTACAAATTGTATCTCTTGACAGCCCACTGTTGTGATGGTTTCGACAGCTTCTAGACCTCGTCTGCAGGGGCGGCTGTGTAGACGATTTGCTGTCATTTATCAGCTAAGTGTTCATTATATATAATTATATCTTAGCTGGTAAGGCCAAAAATCTCAACACTGCTTCCTCTTTCATGTACACTGCTTCCTCTTTCATACACACTGCTTCCTGTTTCATACACACTACTTCCTCTTTCATACACACTACTTCCTCTTTCATGTACACTGCTTCCTCTTTCATACACACTACTTCCTCTTTCATACACACTGCTTCCTCTTTCATGCACACTGCTTCCTCTTTCATACACACTGCTTCCTCTTTCATACACGCTACTTCCTCTTTCATGCACACTGTTTCCTCTTTCATACACACTGCTTCCTCTTTCATACACACTACTTCCTCTTTCATGTACACTACTTCCTCTTTCATGTACACTGCTTCCTCTTTCATACACACTACTTCCTCTTTCATACACACTACTTCCTCTTTCATGTACACTGCTTCCTCTTTCATACACACTACTTCCTCTTTCATGTACACTACTTCCTCTTTCATACACACTACTTCCTCTTTCATACACACTGCTTCCTCTTTCATGTACACTGCTTCCTCTTTCATGTACACTGCATCCTCTTTCATACACACTACTTCCTCTTTCATCCACACTGCTTCCTCTTTCATGTACACTGCTTCCTCTTTCATGTACACTGCTTCCTCTTTCATACACACTACTTCCTCTTTCATACACACTGCTTCCTCTTTCATACACACTGCTTCCTCTTTCATACACACTGCTTCCTCTTTCATACACACTACTTCCTCTTTCATGCACACTGCTTCCTCTTTCATGCACACTGCTTCCTCTTTCAAGCACACTGCTTCCTCTTTCATGTACACTGCTTCCTCTTTCATACACACTGCTTCCTCTTTCATACACACTGCTTCCTCTTTCATACACACTGCTTCCTCTTTCATACACACTACTTCCTCTTTCATACACACTGCTTCCTCTACACACTGCTTCCTCTTTCATACACACTACTTCCTCTTTCATGTACACTGCTTCCTCTTTCATGTACACTACTTCCTCTTTCATACACACTGCTTCCTCTTTCATACACACTACTTCCTCTTTCATGTACACTGCTTCCTCTTTCATGTACACTACTTCCTCTTTCATACACACTACTTCCTATTTCATACACACTACTTCCTCTTTCATGTACACTGCTTCCTCTTTCATACACACTACTTCCTCTTTCATGCACACTGCTTCCTCTTTCATGTACACTGCTTCCTCTTTCATACACACTACTTCCTCTTTCATGCACACTGCTTCCTCTTTCATACACACTGCTTCCTCTTTCATGCACACTGCTTCCTCTTTCATGCACACTGCTTCCTCTTTCATACACACTGCTTCCTCTTTCATGCACACTTCTTCCTCTTTCATGCACACTTCTTCCTCTTTCATACACACTGCTTCCTCTTTCATACACACTACTTCCTCTTTCATGTACACTGCTTCCTCTTTCATACACACTGCTTCCTCTTTCATACACACTGCTTCCTCTTTCATACACACTGCTTCCTCTTTCATACACACTACTTCCTCTTTCATACACACTGTTTCCTCTTTCATGTACACTGCTTCCTCTTTCATACACACTACTTCCTCTTCTATGCACACTGCTTCCTCTTTCATGCACACTGCTTCCTCTTTCATGCACACTGCTTCCTCTTTCATACACACTGCTTCCTCTTTCATACACACTACTTCCTCTTTCATGCACACTGCTTCCTCTTTCATGCACACTACTTCCTCTTTCATGTACACTGCTTCCTCTTTCATGCACACTGCTTCCTCTTTCATACACACTGCTTCCTCTTTCATACACACTACTTCCTCTTTCATGCACACTACTTCCTCTTTCATGCACACTACTTCCTCTTTCATGTACACTGCTTCCTCTTTCATGCACACTGCTTCCTCTTTCATACACACTATTTCCTCTTTCATACACACTGCTTCCTCTTTCATACACACTACTTCCTCTTTCATGTACACTGCTTCCTCTTTCATACACACTGCTTCCTCTTTCATACACACTGCTTCCTCTTTCATACACACTATTTCCTCTTTCATACACACTGCTTCCTCTTTCATACACACTACTTCCTCTTTCATGTACACTGCTTCCTCTTTCATACACACTGCTTCCTCTTTCATACACACTGCTTCCTCTTTCATACACACTGCTTCCTCTTTCATACACACTACTTCCTCTTTCATGTACACTGCTTCCTCTTTCATACACACTACTTCCTCTTTCATGCACACTGCTTCCTCTTTCATACACACTGCTTCCTCTTTCATACACACTACTTCCTCTTTCATGCACACTGCTTCCTCTTTCATACACACTGCTTCCTCTTTCATGCACACTGCTTCCTCTTTCATACACACTACTTCCTCTTTCATGTACACTGCTTCCTCTTTCATACACACTGCTTCCTCTTTCACACACACTGCTTCCTCTTTCATACACACTACTTCCTCTTTCATGTACACTGCTTCCTCTTTCATACACACTGCTTCCTCTTTCATACACACTGCTTCCTCTTTCATACACACTGCTTCCTCTTTCATACACACTACTTCCTCTTTCATGTACACTGCTTCCTCTTTCATACACACTACTTCCTCTTTCATACACACTACTTCCTCTTTCATGTACACTGCTTCCTCTTTCATACACACTGCTTCCTCTTTCATACACACTGCTTCCTCTTTCATATACACTGCTTCCTCTTTCATGTACACTGCTTCCTCTTTCATACATACTGCTTCCTCTTTCATACACACTACTTCCTCTTTCATACACACTACTTCCTCTTTCATGTACACTGCTTCCTCTTTCATACACACTACTTCCTCTTTCATACACACTGCTTCCTCTTTCATGTACACTGCTTCCTCTTTCATACACACTGCTTCCTCTTTCATACACACTGCTTCCTCTTTCATACACGCTACTTCCTCTTTCATGCATACTACTTCCTCTTTCATGCACACTGCTTCCTCTTTCATACACACTACTTCCTCTTTCATACACACTGCTTCCTCTTTCATACACGCTACTTCCTCTTTCATGCACACTGCTTCCTCTTTCATGTACACTGCTTCCTCTTTCATACACACTGCTTCCTCTTTCATGTACACTGCTTCCTCTTTCATGTACACTGCTTCCTCTTTCATGTACACTGCTTCCTCTTTCATGTACACTGCTTCCTCTTTCATACACACTGCTTCCTCTTTCATACACACTGCTTCCTCTTTCATGTACACTGCTTCCTCTTTCATACACACTGCTTCCTCTTTCATACACACTGCTTCCTCTTCCATACACACTACTTCCTCTTTCATGTACACTGCTTCCTCTTTCATACACACTGCTTCCTCTTTCATACACACTGCTTCCTCTTTCATGCACACTACTTCCTCTTTCATGTACACTGCTTCCTCTTTCATACACACTGCTTCCTGTTTCATACACACTACTTCCTCTTTCATACACACTACTTCCTCTTTCATGTACACTGCTTCCTCTTTCATACACACTACTTCCTCTTTCATACACACTGCTTCCTCTTTCATGCACACTGCTTCCTCTTTCATACACACTGCTTCCTCTTTCATACACGCTACTTCCTCTTTCATGCACACTGCTTCCTCTTTCATAAACACTGCTTCCTCTTTCATACACACTGCTTCCTCTTTCATACACACTGCTTCCTCTTTCATACACACTACTTCCTCTTTCATGTACACTGCTTCCTCTTTCATACACACTACTTCCTCTTTCATACACACTACTTCCTCTTTCATGTACACTGCTTCCTCTTTCATACACACTACTTCCTCTTTCATGTACACTACTTCCTCTTTCATACACACTACTTCCTCTTTCATACACACTGCTTCCTCTTTCATGCACACTGCTTCCTCTTTCATACACACTGCTTCCTCTTTCATACACGCTACTTCCTCTTTCATGCACACTGCTTCCTCTTTCATACACACTGCTTCCTCTTTCATACACACTGCTTCCTCTTTCATACACACTGCTTCCTCTTTCATACACACTACTTCCTCTTTCATGTACACTGCTTCCTCTTTCATACACACTACTTTATCTTTCATACACACTACTTCCTCTTTCATGTACACTGCTTCCTCTTTCATACACACTACTTCCTCTTTCATACACACTACTTCCTCTTTCATGTACACTGCTTCCTATTTCATACACACTACTTCCTCTTTCATACACACTACTTCCTCTTTCATGTACACTGCTTCCTCTTTCATACACACTACTTCCTCTTTCATGTACACTGCTTCCTCTTTCATACACACTACTTCCTCTTTCATACACACTACTTCCTCTTTCATGTACACTGCTTCCTCTTTCATGTACACTGCTTCCTCTTTCATGCTCACTGCTTCCTCTTTCATGCACACTGCTTCCTCTTTAATGTACACTGCTTCCTCTTTCATACACACTACTTCCTCTTTCATGTACACTGCTTCCTCTTTAATTCACACTGCTTCCTCTTTCATGCACACTGCTTCCTCTTTCATACACACTACTTCCTCTTTCATGTACACTGCTTCCTCTTTCATGCACACTGCTTCCTCTTTCATGCACACTGCTTCCTCTTTCATGTACACTGCTTCCTCTTTCATACACACTGCTTCCTCTTTCATACACACTGCTTCCTCTTTCATGCACACTACTTCCTCTTTCATGTACACTGCTTCCTCTTTCATACACACTGCTTCCTCTTTCATGTACACTGCTTCCTCTTTCATGTACACTGCTTCCTCTTTCATACACACTACTTCCTCTTTCATGCACACTGCTTCCTCTTTCATGTACACTGCTTCCTCTTTCATACACACTACTTCCTCTTTCATACACACTACTTCCTCTTTCATGCACACTGCTTCCTCTTTCATACACACTGCTTCCTCTTTCATACACACTACTTCCTCTTTCATGCACACTGCTTCCTCTTTCATGCACACTGCTTCCTCTTTCATGCACACTGCTTCCTCTTTCATACACACTACTTCCTCTTTCATGTACACTGCTTCCTCTTTCATGTACACTGCTTCCTCTTTCATACACACTGCTTCCTCTTTCATACACACTGCTTCCTCTTTCATACACACTACTTCCTCTTACATGTACACTGCTTCCTCTTTCATACACACTGCTTCCTCCTTCATACACACTGCTTCCTCTTTCATACACACTACTTCCTCTTTCATGAACACTGCTTCCTCTTTCATACACACTACTTCCTCTTTCATACACACTACTTCCTCTTTCATGTACACTGCTTCCTCTTTCATACACACTGCTTCCTCTTTCATACACACTGCTTCCTCTTTCATGTACACTGCTTCCTCTTTCATGTACACTGCTTCCTCTTTCATACACACTACTTCCTCTTTCATACACACTACTTCCTCTTTCATGTACACTGCTTCCTCTTTCATACACACTGCTTCCTCTTTCATACACACTGCTTCCTCTTTCATGTACACTGGTTCCTCTTTCATACATACTGCTTCCTCTTTCATACACACTACTTCCTCTTTCATACACACTACTTCCTCTTTCATGTACACTGCTTCCTCTTTCATACACACTACTTCCTCTTTCATACACACTGCTTCCTCTTTCATGTACACTGCTTGCTCTTTCATACACACTACTTTATCTTTCATACACACTACTTCCTCTTTCATGTACACTGCTTCCTCTTTCATACACACTACTTCCTCTTTCATACACACTACTTCCTCTTTCATGTACACTGCTTCCTCTTTCATACACACTACTTCCTCTTTCATACACACTACTTCCTCTTTCATGTACACTGCTTCCTCTTTCATACACACTACTTCCTCTTTCATACACACTACTTCCTCTTTCATGTACACTGCTTCCTCTTTCATACACACTACTTCCTCTTTCATGCACACTACTTCCTCTTTCATGTACACTGCTTCCTCTTTCATGCTCACTGCTTCCTCTTTCATGCACACTGCTTCCTCTTTCATGTACACTGCTTCCTCTTTCATACACACTACTTCCTCTTTCATGTACACTGCTTCCTCTTTCATGCACACTGCTTCCTCTTTCATGCACACTGCTTCCTCTTTCATACACACTACTTCCTCTTTCATGTACACTGCTTCCTCTTTCATGTACACTGCTTCCTCTTTCATGCACACTGCTTCCTCTTTCATGCACACTGCTTCCTCTTTCATGTACACTGCTTCCTCTTTCATACACACTGCTTCCTCTTTCATGCACACTACTTCCTCTTTCATGTACACTACGTCCTCTTTCATACACACACTGCTTCCTCTTTCATACACACTGCTTCCTCTTTCATGTACACTGCTTCCTCTTTCATACACACTACTTCCTCTTTCATGCACACTGCTTCCTCTTTCATGTACACTGCTTCCTCTTTCATGTACACTGCTTCCTCTTTCATACACACTACTTCCTCTTTCATACACACTGCTTCCTCTTTCATACACACTGCTTCCTCTTTCATACACACTGCTTCCTCTTTCATACACACTGCTTCCTCTTTCATGTACACTGCTTCCTCTTTCATACACACTGCTTCCTCTTTCATGCACACTGCTTCCTCTTTCATGTACACTGCTTCCTCTTTCATGTACACTGCTTCCTCTTTCATGCACACTACTTCCTCTTTCATGTACACTGCTTCCTCTTTCATACACACTGCTTCCTCTTTCATACACACTGCTTCCTCTTTCATGTACACTGCTTCCTCTTTCATGCACACTGCTTCCTCTTTCATGCACACTGCTTCCTCTTTCATACACACTGCTTCCTCTTTCATGCACACTGCTTCCTCTTTCATGTACACTGCTTCCTCTTTCATGTACACTGCTTCCTCTTTCATACACACTGCTTCCTGTTTCATGTACACTGCTTCCTCTTTCATACACACTGCTTCCTCTTTCATGCACACTGCTTCCTCTTTCATGTACACTGCTTCCTCTTTCATACACACTGCTTCCTCTTTCATACACACTGCTTCCTCTTTCATACACACTACTTCCTCTTTCATGCACACTGCTTCCTCTTTCATGCACACTGCTTCCTCTTTCATACACACTACTTCCTCTTTCATACACACTGCTTCCTCTTTCATGCACACTGCTTCCTCTTTCATACACACTACTTCCTCTTTCATGCACACTGCTTCCTCTTTCATACACACTACTTCCTCTTTCATGCACATTACTTCCTCTTTCATGTACACTGCTTCCTCTTTCATACACACTGCTTCCTCTTTCATACTCACTACTTCCTCTTTCATGCACACTACTTCCTCTTTCATGCACATTGCTTCCTCTTTCATACACACTACTTCCTCTTTCATGCACACTACTTCCTCTTTCATGTACACTGCTTCCTCTTTCATACACACTACTTCCTCTTTCATGCACACTACTTCCTCTTTCATGCACACTACTTCCCTTTTCACGCCCATTACTTCCTTTTTCATACCCATTACTTCCTTTTTCATACCCATTACTTCCCTTTTCACACCCATTACTTCCCTTTTCACACCCATTACTTCCTCTTTCATACACACTACTTCCTCTTTCATACCCATTACTTCCACTTTCATACACACTACTTCCTCTTTCATACCCATTACTTCCACTTTCATACACACTACTTCCACTTTCATACACACTACTTCCTCTTTCATACCCATTACTTCCACTTTCATACACACTACTTCCATTTTCATACACACTACTTCCTCTTTCATATCCATTACTTCCCTTTTCACACCCATTACTTCCCTTTTCATACCCATTACTTCCCTTTTCACACCCATTACTTCCCCTTTCACACCCATTACTTCCACTTTCATACACACTACTTCCTCTTTCATACCCATTACTTCCACTTTCATACACACTACTTCCTCTTTCATACCCATTACTTCGACTTTCATACACACTACTTCCTCTTTCAAACACACTACTTCCTCTTTCAAACACACTACTTCCTCTTTCAAACACACTACTTCCTCTTTCAAACACACTGTCATATGCGTTGCTACAACAATAAAAATATATTTTAGCCACTGAAAGAGAGACAAAAGTAAACATTTACTTCATATTCAATGGAAGACTTACTGTGTGTGTGTGTATGTGTGTGTGTGTGTGTGTATGTGTGTGTGTGTATGTGTGTGTGTGTATGTGTGTGTGTGTGTGTGTGTGTGTGTGCGTGCAACCTTGACAAGAAGAGAGACTTCGCCAGGTGACAACACTGCCCTGTTTCTTTGATTAATAATAAATTGTTTAACATAGGAAAATACATGTACACTCTTATATATTTTATTTATACTAAAATTTAAGGTGGTTAAAATATAAAACATACACGAAAATAAGAATGAGTTTGACTTGTTGACGTTGACTGGATGTGAGTACCATTATGACCGTGACACTTGCTGCCACAGTCTGGCCACAACACTTCTGATTACTTACAATAGACTAATTATAAAGAGGTGAGTTGTATGTCTCCTGATCTACAATGTTTATACTGCTTACCATTTATTATATTTTGTCTGAATATTGCAGATCCCTTGGCAATATGTGTTTTATTATAGGAAAATAAAAATCGCGATAACCTCCATGAAGCAACTCAAGTTCAAGAATTAGAAAGAACAGGTAGACGATGTTTCGCTCATCCCTCGACCCTCTTAATAGAAACATCAGTGTTGCTGATCAAATTCATGACTTGGGATATGTTGTTCTAGGGACGAGGTGTTGCTCACCTGTATAGTGAGATGATAATGAAGGTAGAGAAGAGGTGTTAATTATACAGTGAGATGATAATGAAGGTAGAGAAGAGGTGTTAATTATACAGTGAGATGATAATGAAGGTAGACAGGTGTTAATCACTTGGTAATTTTCCCTACTAAATACTGTACCGTAGTGTAGACTAAGCATGATATACACACATTAATATATTTTCTAGTAAACGTTATAAAACCAGACAATGTACCATCGTATTGAAAATAATTACTTTTTAAATTACAATTAAATTTTCAGTTACAATTTAGGAAGTCTGTTCCCAAACGAGCCACGGGGGGTGCGATAACCCCAGGAACCCTTAACTGATATAATTGGAAGATATATAGTAGTAAATATCTTGTTACCTGTACTTATATGAGACTGTTTTGTGTTACGTCTCCAGTAACCTTAAACCAAGACAACAATGCCTAAGCGTACGTAATAAGGCAAACAGATACTGGGATTTATATCAAGAAGTGTAAGCAACAGAAGTTTAGCGGATTACAGATTTATACATCATTAGTAAGGCCTCACCTGGATTATGCAGCTCAGTTCTGGTCTCCATATTACAGAATGGACGTAAATTCGTTAGAAAACATTCAGCGTAGGATGACTAAATTAATACATAGCATTAGAAATCTTCCTTATGAAGAAAATTGAAGACTCTTAAATTACATTCACTTGTTAGACGAAGAATGAGGGGAGACCTGATCGAAGTGTGTAAGTGGAAGATGGGTGTTAAAGGGGATATAAATAAGGTCTTGAGGATGTCTCTCCAAGAGAGAACCCGCAGTAATGGATTCAAATTAGACAAGTTTAGATTTAGAAAGGATATAGGAAAGTATTGGTTTGAAAATAGGGAAGTTGATGAGTGGAACAGTCTACCTAGTTGGGTTATTGAGGCTAATACTTTGGGTAGTTTCAAATTTAGGTTTGATAAATACATGAATGAGAGGGGTTGGATTTGAGTGAGACTTGCATAAAAGTGGAGTTATCAGAGCTTATTTCTTGAGTGGCATTGAAAATTGGGTTGGGCAAATGTTTTGTTAGTGGTATGGATTGTGAAGGACCTGCCTAGTATGGGCCAACAGGCCTGCTGCAGTGTTCCTCCTTTCTTATGTTCTTATATAAAGATTTTAAACTAGAAATTTTAAGCATTTTCTAGGTATCAATAACTCACAGTATCATTAACTGACGGTTACCCGAAATCCAGAACTATTTATATGTTTATAATTGGTTACAATCGTCATGAGTTATTTATGCAGACATTAAGTAGGTAAAAGGAATTACAAAAAATATTACCTTATACTTTAGCATGAAATGCTTGTAAAAAAAATGTAAGTGGTATTGCGTTATTTAGAATGGCAAAGTCATGGTAATTCTCCAGAATAGATGGTAATATGCAATTTTGGGTAAAATACTTTGACATTTCTTGAACAGTTCTGAGAACGTTGTGGGCATCCTCCGTTAAAGTGATTGCGTGCTCCCTAAATAGGATCATTGATTCCTTGCTGTATCCAGATGAAACAAAAGAGAAGAGATTAGTGAAATGTTCTTGTTCATCTGTTAATACCACATCTTTTTTCAAGAGACTAAATGCATTCTTGAAGTCTAATTTTACTAATGCATTATCTGCAGGAAAGTTATTGACATACGCCCTTGTTGTATGAACCGCTGCTTCACTGCCTTGAGGGACCATAAAGTCAAGCTGGTTTAGTTGAAGCATCATGGCCGCCCCTGAGCGAATACTTCGGGCAGCAGCTTTCAGAAATGAGACGGCGAAGAGTATTTATTGCATACTGTAATATACCTAATTCCTCCATCTTTCTTTTTATGGGCACAAAACAATGCATCAAACACGAAATGTTTAATTTTGTCAGGAATCAGACCAGGTAAGTCGTGTTCACAATGTGATCACCGATAGGCGTGTTTTTCCGTCTTCCCGAGAAAAATATTCAGGTTCTCTTATACCAGTCACCCCATGAATGCATTTGTCAGACGCCTTTGTAACAACTATGTACATTATATTTGCGTTTTTGTTTTCCTCCAACGCCTTCCAACGTAATTCTGTTATAGTGGTTCAGTAGCAGTGACAGGCATGATTACCCAATTCTTAAACCGTGCTGGTTTGAGGAATGTAGATTGTGCTGTTCCATGAAGTTTGTAATTTGGCATTTTATCACTTTCATTTTTATGGTGTGAACCTTAACTGTTACTTTGAAAACTAGAATCCGGCTAACTGGTTTCCCCCGAGTCCCTTTATAAATTTTACCTTGCTCACACTCCAATAGCACGTTTTATCATTTTTTTAATTAACACATCGGCCGTCTCCAACCAAGGCAGGGTGGCCCGAAAAAGAAAAGCTTTCACCATCATTCACTCCATCACTGTCTTGTCAGAGGCGTGCTTACACTGCAGTTATAAAGCTGGAACTTTAACACCCCTCCTTCAGAGTGCAAACACTGTACTTCCCATCTCCAGGATTCCAGTCCGGCCTGCCGGTTTTCCTGAATCCCTTCAAAAATATTACCCTGATCACACTCCAACAGCACGTTAAGTCCTAAAAACCATTTGCCTCCATTCGCTCCTATCTAACACGCTCACACATGGTTGCTGGAAGCTCAAGCCCCTCGCACACAAGACCTCCTTTACCCCTCTCTCCAACCTTTCATAGGCAGACCTCTACCCCGCCTCCCCTCCACTACAGATTTATAGTCTGGAAGTCATTCTAATTCGTTCCATTCCTTCTACATGCCCGACCCACCTCAACACCTCCTCAGCCCTCTGGATAATAGTTTTGGTAATCCTGCACCTGTTCCTAATTTCCAAACTACGAATTCTCTGCATTATATTCTCACCTCACATTCCCCTCAGACACGACGTCTCCACTGCTTCCAACTTCGCACCCATATAAGAGCGCGTATAGCATGGCACGTATAATCATAAAAATCACTTACCTCCACTCCTATCATGCTCACCCATGCTTGATGGATGTCCAAGCCCCTTGCGTGGAAAACATCCTTTACCCCTTCCCTCCAACCTTTCCTATGATGTACCGTACTCCCAATTTCCCTCCACTACAGATTTATTCACCAAGTCATCATATTTTGCTCCATCCTCTCTAATATTCTAACCAAACTACCCCTTCTACTCTCCAAACTGCTCTCACCAACCTCTTTGATGCAACGTTTAAAAGCTATGCTTTACCCCCATGCGAAAAGTTATCTGAATATTCCCAAACTGTTGCAAAACTACAGATAGGCTTACCTAATTTCCTAGCTGAAATTGTCTCAATTGAACTACTCTCCTTGGGAGGCTATACATTGATCCCAGTTCCTCTTCCACTTCTTGAACAATTCTGGAACACTCTTTTTCGGCATCTTCCGTGGCCTACGATTATCCTTGAATCTCCTCCACCTCGTTATATGCCATCACAGGAATGCAGATCTGGGAAATATGGAGGCTGGGGGAGGATGACATCCATGATGTCTTTGTAGTCTTGAATCAGCAAGCGGAGTATAAATTTATCATGCACTCGGCTCATGTTCAAATTTTTAGTCAAAATGCTTTAACAAGACCCAAAGAATTTCTCAGGAATTGCAATGTCCATGATACTATGACTTCGATTTTCATGTTTAACTTTCCTTGCTTTTTCAGTGCTGTCATCTGTGTTTGACGATGACCAGTCAAAGCGTTCATCACTTTTAAGTGACGTTTGTGTAGCTTTGAATCGAAATTTTTTTTCAAAATACTGTGTACGACCCATTACTTTTTTCCCAAATGCTTGCTTGAACATTTTGTGCGCTTTACTTGCTGTTTTAACGAGCCTGAAACAGATTCTTATACACGTTGTTTGTCGTTTAAAAGATTCTATTCTGTTTCGCAAGAAAGTCGGAAGAATGTATTGACATGACCAAAAAAGTGCCCATTTAACCTCAATGGAATGACCGAATGCACTTAAACTCGCCACGGTACTTGACTAATGAGTTACTGCACAGTTATTATCTACGATGTTACCTTGTTTCACTCAAAGTGCACAAAAGTTCGAATCCATGAACTTTTTCAAAGTACCTCGTACAAGTGTGTCAAACCACTATTCTCTCACACATTCCTTTCCTTATGTCTCCATGGATAAGGTTCTTTGTATTCGCAAATGCCTGACTGCACCATCCATCCGGTATTAAAACTTACGATTTTGGCATAAATACGACCGCTCTTCTTGCCAATAAGACAAGCAAAAAATTGCTTATGAAATAATTTTGCAAAATTCATTCCGAACCTAACGAGAAAAATTATGTAATTGTGTTTGTTCATTATTAAATTGTAAATGAAAAAAAAAATATCTTCAAACGTCTTAGAGAAAATTTAGTGTGTTTAATTTTAAATAAGTTTTTGCTAATTGACCAATTTTACCTATTCGGCACGACATATATATGTATATATATATATATATATATATATATATATATATATATATATATATATATATATATATATATATATATATATATATATATATATATATATATATATATATATATATATATATATATATATATATATATATATATATATATATATATATATATATATATATATATATATTATATATATATATATATTATATATATATATATATTATATATATATTTTTTTTTTTATTATCACACCGGCCGATTCCCACCAAGGCAGGGTGGCCCGAAAAAGAAAAACTTTCACCATCATTCACTCCATCACTGTCTTGCCAGAAGGGTGCTTTACACTACAGTTTTTAAACTGCAACATTAACACCCCTCCTTCAGAGTGCAGGCACTGTACTTCCCATCTCCAGGACTCAAGTCCGGCCTGCCGGTTTCCCTGAATCCCTTCATAAATGTTACTTTGCTCACACTCCAACAGCACGTCAAGTATTAAAAACCATTTGTCTCCATTCACTCCTATCAAACACGCTCAAGCATGCCTGCTGGAAGTCCAAGCCCCTCGCACACAAAACCTCCTTTACCCCCTCCCTCCAACCCTTCCTAGGCCGACCCCTACCCCGCCTTCCTTCCACTACAGACTGATACACTCTTGAAGTCATTCTGTTTCGCTCCATTCTCTCTACATGTCCGAACCACCTCAACAACCCTTCCTCAGCCCTCTGGACAACAGTTTTGGTAATCCCGCACCTCCTCCTAACTTCCAAACTACGAATTCTCTGCATTATATTCACACCACACATTGCCCTCAGACATGACATCTCCACTGCCTCCAGCCTTCTCCTCGCTGCAACATTCATCACCCACGCTTCACACCCATATAAGAGCGTTGGTAAAACTATACTCTCATACATTCCCCTCTTTGCCTCCAAGGACAAAGTTCTTTGTCTCCACAGACTCCTAAGTGCACCACTCACTCTTTTTCCCTCATCAATTCTATGATTCACCTCATCTTTCATAGACCCATCCGCTGACACGTCCACTCCCAAATATCTGAATACGTTCACCTCCTCCATACTCTCTCCCTCCAATCTGATATTCAATCTTTCATCACCTAATCTTTTTGTTATCCTCATAACCTTACTCTTTCCTGTATTCACCTTTAATTTTCTTCTTTTGCACACCCTACCAAATTCATCCACCAATCTCTGCAACTTCTCTTCAGAATCTCCCAAGAGCACAGTGTCATCAGCAAAGAGCAGCTGTGACAACTCCCACTTTGTGTGTGATTCTTTATCTTTTAACTCCACGCCTCTTGCCAAGACCCTCGCATTTACTTCTCTTACAACCCCATCTATAAATATATTAAACAACCACGGTGACATCACACATCCTTGTCTAAGGCCTACTTTTACTGGGAAAAAATTTCCCTCTTTCCTACATACTCTAACTTGAGCCTCACTATCCTCGTAAAAACTCTTCACTGCTTTCAGTAACCTACCTCCTACACCATACACTTGCAACATCTGCCACATTGCCCCCCTATCCACCCTGTCATACGCCTTTTCCAAATCCATAAATGCCACAAAGACCTCTTTAGCCTTATCTAAATACTGTTCACTTATATGTTTCACTGTAAACACCTGGTCCACACACCCCCTACCTTTCCTAAAGCCTCCTTGTTCATCTGCTATCCTATTCTCCGTCTTACTCTTAATTCTTTCAATTATAACTCTACCATACACTTTACCAGGTACACTCAACAGACTTATCCCCCTATAATTTTTGCACTCTCTTTTATCCCCTTTGCCTTTATACAAAGGAACTATGCATGCTCTCTGCCAATCCCTAGGTACCTTACCCTCTTCCATACATTTATTAAACAATTGCACCAACCACTCCAAAACTATATCCCCACCTGCTTTTAACATTTCTATCTTTATCCCATCAATCCCGGCTGCCTTACCCCCTTTCATTTTACCTACTGCCTCACGAACTTCCCCCACACTCACAACTGGCTCTTCCTCACTCCTACAAGATGTTATTCCTCCTTGCCCTATACACGAAATCACAGCTTCCCTATCTTCATCAACATTTAACAATTCCTCAAAATATTCCTTCCATCTTCCCAATACCTCTAACTCTCCATTTAATAACTCTCCTCTCCTATTTTTAACTGACAAATCCATTTGTTCTCTAGGCTTTCTTAACTTGTTAATCTCACTCCAAAACTTTTTCTTATTTTCAACAAAATTTGTTGATAACATCTCACCCACTCTCTCATTTGCTCTCTTTTTACATTGCTTCACCACTCTCTTAACCTCTCTCTTTTTCTCCATATACTCTTCCCTCCTTGCATCACTTCTACTTTGTAAAAACTTCTCATATGCTAACTTTTTCTCCCTTACTACTCTCTTTACATCATCATTCCACCAATCGCTCCTCTTCCCTCCTGCACCCACTTTCCTGTAACCACAAACTTCTGCTGAACACTCTAACACTACATTTTTAAACCTACCCCATACCTCTTCGACCCCATTGCCTATGCTCTCATTAGCCCATCTATCCTCCAATAGCTGTTTATATCTTACCCTAACTGCCTCCTCTTTTAGTTTATAAACCTTCACCTCTCTCTTCCCTGATGCTTCTATTCTCCTTGTATCCCATCTACCTTTTACTCTCAGTGTAGCTACAACTAGAAAGTGATCTGATATATCTGTGGCCCCTCTATAAACATGTACATCCTGAAGTCTACTCAACAGTCTTTTATCTACCAATACATAATCCAACAAACTACTGTCATTTCGCCCTACATCATATCGTGTATACTTATTTATCCTCTTTTTCTTAAAATATGTATTACCTATAACTAAACCCCTTTCTATACAAAGTTCAATCAAAGGGCTCCCATTATCATTTACACCTGGCACCCCAAACTTACCTACCACACCCTCTCTAAAAGTTTCTCCTACTTTAGCATTCAAGTCCCCTACCACAATTACTCTCTCACTTGGTTCAAAGGCTCCTATACATTCACTTAACATCTCCCAAAATCTCTCTCTCTCCTCTGCATTCCTCTCTTCTCCAGGTGCATACACGCTTATTATGACCCACTTCTCGCATCCAACCTTTACTTTAATCCACATAATTCTTGAATTTACACATTCATATTCTCTTTTCTCCTTCCATAACTGATCATTTAACATTACTGCTACCCCTTCCTTTGCTCTAACTCTCTCAGATACTCCAGATTTAATCCCATTTATTTCCCCCCACTGAAACTCTCCTACCCTACTCAGCTTTGTTTCGCTTAGGGCCAGGACATCCAACTTCTTTTCATTCATAACATCAGCAATCATCTGTTTCTTGTCATCCGCACTACATCCACGCACATTTAAGCAACCCAGTTTTATAAAGTTTTTCTTCTTCTCTTTTTTAGTAATTGTATACAGGAGAAGGGGTTACTAGCCCATTGCTCCCGGCATTTTAGTCGCCTCATACGACACGCATGGCTTACGGAGGAAAGATTCTTTTCCACTTCCCCATGGACAATAGAAGAAATAAAAAAGAACAAGAGCTATTTAGAAAAAGGAGAAAAACCTAGATGTATGTATATATATATATGCATGTGCGTGTCTGTGAAGTGTGACCAAAGTGTTAGTAGGAGTAGCAAGATATCCCTGTTATCTTAGCGTGTTTATGAGACAGAAAAAGAAACCAGCAATCCTACCATCATGCAAAACAATTACAGGTTTTTGTTTCACAGTCATCTGGCAGGACGGTAGTACTTCCCTGGGTGGTTGCTGTCTACCAACCTACTATATATATATATATATATATATGTAATATATATATATATATATATATATATAATATATATATATATATATAATATATATATATATATATATATATATATATATATATATATATATATATATATATATATATATATATATATATATATTATATATATATATATATATATATATATATATATATATATATATATATATATATATATATATATATATATATATATATATATATATATATATATATATATATATATATATATATATATATATATATATATATATATATATATATATATATATATATATATATATATATATATATATATATATATATATATATATTATATATATATATATATATATATATATATATATATATATATATATATATATATATATATATATATATATATATATATATATATATATATATATATATATATATATATATATATATATATATATATATATATATTATATATATATATATATATATATATATATATATATATATATATATATATATATATATATATATATATATATATATATATATATATATATATAGTACACAAGTCGTAAAAGATATATTGATAGCACAAAGGTCGTATATACAATACATAAGGCTGGAAGGATACATAAGCATATATTGCTATGTTCATAAAAAGTTACATTACAAAAATTCTCATCCAGCCACATGCCACTTTTGTGCACTGTCAGGAGTTACGCCTTGCTGCTACTGCAATAACAGGTACGCTAAGGGCATAGATTCTGTGATTGAGTGCAGCTCCGAGAGTCCCACACAGTTTTCCCACATTCCCTTCATGTGGGGAATGTGAACCCTCCAAGGTTTACAGAAAGTACAGTAGATTATTACATGAACATTTGATAGACTGCCCAAAGCCATGTCAGACAACATGGATGAATTTCACAAAAAAAAATATTACTGTGAGGAACTTTGTAGCAAAGTAACGAACCTGTGTTACTCATTATCACCTCCTCCAAAATGCTCTCGAAATATGTAATGGTATTTTGGAGGAGGTGATAATGAGTAACACAGGCTCGTTACGTTGCTACAAAGTTCCTCACAGGAACATTTTTTTGTGAAATTCATCCATGTTGCCTGACATGGCTTTGGGCAGTCTATCATATGTTCATGTTATAATCTACTGTACTTTCTGTAAACCTTGGAGGGTTCACATTCCCCACATGAAGGAAGGGAGTGTGGGAAAACTGTGTTGTTAAATTAACTTTTGCGTACCATGCAAATAAACAGGATCAGTATGAAGAAAAAACGATAATTGATAATTAATTACACTTATCATGAAGGGAATACAAAGGTTCACACACCGACACTAATCTACGCATATAAAAAAGTTCACAAATACATTTACTCAATTAAATAATTGAACATGCTAATAACTGACATAGGTAAAAATATTAAATAAAAATATATGTTCCAGATTTCCATTGAGTGGCCAGTTCTTGGTGGGCTAACTGGGACAGAGATCTCTCGTGTCTCAGGTAGTCGACGTTCGAGTCTGTCCGGGAGGATGTTACTACAGAGCGCAGATTTTCTGCGTGTCCTCCTCTGTAATAACATCTTCCTCTGTATACTGATATTAATACATTTGTGTAGTAATATCATATATGGACAGTGCTTCAAGGCTGCCTAAAACTGCTGACCTCAGGGAAGTGGTGATCCACGGACCTGGGGTGGGACTTGCTGACCTCAGGGAAGTGGTGAAAGGTGTATACCTGGATCCATGGACCTGGGGTGGGACTTGCTGACCTCAGGGAAGTGGTGAAGGGTGTATGGATGAACACTTGGAACCACGGACCTGGGGTGGGACTGCTGACCTCAGGGAAGTGGTGAAGGGTGTATGGATGAACACTTGGAACAACGGACCTGGGGTGGGACTTGCTGACCTCGGGGAATGCAAGGTTGGATGTGGGGATAGTGGGGAAGGGAGAGTATCTGACGTCACACAAATGGACTCCTGGAACCACGGACCTGGGGATGCAAGGTTGGGTGTGGGGATAGTGGGGAAGGGGGAGTATCTGACGTCACACAGATGGACTCCTGGAACCACGGACCTGGGGATGCAAGGTTGGGTGTGGGGATAGTGGGGAAGGGGGAGTATCTGACGTCACACAGATGGACTCCTGGAACCACGGACCTGAGGATGCAAGGTTGGGTGTGGGGATAGTGGGGAAGGGAGAGTATCTGACGTCACACGGATGGACTCCTGGAACCACGGACCTGGGGATGGAAGGTTGGATGTGGTGATAGTGGGGAAGGGAGAGTATCTGACGTCACACAGATGGACTCCTGGAACCACGGACCTGGGGATGCAAGGTTGGGTGTGGGGATAGTGGGGAAGGGAGAGTATCTGACGTCACACAAATGGACTCCTGGAACCACGGACCTGGGGATGCAAGGTTGGGTGTGGGGATAGTGGGGAAGGGGGAGTATCTGACGTCACACAGATGGACTCCTGGAACCACGGACCTGGGGATGCAAGGTTGGGTGTTGGGATAGTGGGGAAGGGGGAGTATCTGACGTCACACAGATGGACTCCTGGAATCACGGACCTGAGGATGCAAGGTTGGGTGTGGGGATAGTGGGGAAGGGGGAGTATCTGACGTCACACAGATGGACTCCTGGAACCACGGACCTGAGGATGCAAGGTTGGGTGTGGGGATAGTGGGGAAGGGGGAGTATCTGACGTCACACAGATGGACTCCTGGAACCACGGACCTGGGGATGCAAGGTTGGGTGTGGGGATAGTGGGGAAGGGGGGAGCATCTGACGTCACACAGATGGACTCCTGGAAAGACGGGCCTGGGAATGCAAGGTTGGGTGTGGGGATAGTGGGGAAGGGGGAGTATCTGACGTCACACAGATGGACTCCTGGAACCACGGACCTGGGGATGCAAGGTTGGGTGTTGGGATAGTGGGGAAGGGGGAGTATCTGACGTCACACAGATGGACTCCTGGAATCACGGACCTGAGGATGCAAGGTTGGGTGTGGGGATAGTGGGGAAGGGGGAGTATCTGACGTCACACAGATGGACTCCTGGAACCACGGACCTGAGGATGCAAGGTTGGGTGTGGGGATAGTGGGGAAGGGGGAGTATCTGACGTCACACAGATGGACTCCTGGAACCACGGACCTGGGGATGCAAGGTTGGGTGTGGGGATAGTGGGGAAGGGGGGAGCATCTGACGTCACACAGATGGACTCCTGGAAAGACGGGCCTGGGAATGCAAGGTTGGGTGTGGGGATAGTGGGGAAGGGGGGAGTATCTGACGTCACACAGATGGGCTCCTGGAACCACAGACCTGGGGATGCAAGGTTGGGTGTGGGGATAGTGGGGAAGGGAGAAGTATCTGACGTCACACAGATGGACTCCTGGAAACACGGGCCTGGGGATGCAAGGTTGTGTGTGGGGATAGTGGGGAAGGGGGGAGTATCTGACGTCACACAGATGGACTCCTGGAAAGACGGGCCTGTGGATGCAAGGTTGTGTGTGGGGATAGTGGGGAAGGGGGGAGTATCTGACGTCACACAGATGGACTCCTGGAACCACGTGGATGCAAGGTTGGGTGTGGGGATAGTGGGGAAGGGGGGAGTAGCTGACGTCTCACAGATGGACTCCTGGAACCACGGGGATGCAAGGTTGGGTGTGGGGATATTGGGGAAGGGGGAGTATCTGACGTCACACAGACGGACTCCTGGAACCACGGGGACGCAAGGTTGGACGTGGGGAGAGTGGGGAAGGGGGGAGCATCCGACGTCACACAGACGGACTCCTGGAACCACGGGGACGCAAGGTTGGACGTGGGGAGAGTGGGGAAGGGGGGAGCATCCGACGTCACACAGACGGACTCCTGGACACACGGACCTGGGGATGCAAGAGCGAGGGTTGGGAAGTGGGGAACATCTGACGTCACACAGACGGACCCCTGGACACACGGACCTGGGGATGCAAGAGCGAGGGTTGATAAGTGGGGAAGGGGAACATCTGACGTCACACAGACGGACCCATGGACACACGGACCTGGGGATGCAAGAGCGAGGGTGGGGAAGCGGGGAAGGGAGAACATATGAGGGGACACAGACGGACTCCTTTACACACGGACCTGGGGTTGCTAGAGCGAGGGTAGGGAAGCGGGGAAGGGAGAACATCTGAGGGGGTACAAACGGACTCTTTTACACACGGACCTTGGGGTGCAAGAGCGAGGGTAGGGAAGCGGGGAAGGGAGATCATCTGAGGGGACACAGACGGACTCCTGGACACACGGACCTGGGGATGCAAGAGCGAGGGTAGGGAAGCTGGGAAGGGAGAACATCTGAGGGGACACAGACGGACTCCTTTACACACGGACCTGGGGATGCAAGAGCGAGGGTAGGGAAGCGGGGAAGGGAGAACATCTGAGGGGACACAGACGGACTCCTGGACACACGGACCTGGGGATGCAAGAGCGAGGGTAGGGAAGCGGGGAAGGGAGAACATCTGTGGGGACACAGACGGACTCCTGGACACACGGACCTGGGGATGCAAGAGCAAGGGTAGGGAAGCGGGGAAGTGAGAACATCTGAGGGAACACAGACAGACTCCTTTACACACGGACCTGGGGATGCAAGAGCGAGTGTAGGGAAGCGGGGAAGGGAGAACATCTGAGGGGGGACAGACGGACTCCTTTACACACGGACCTGGGAATGCAAGGTCGAGGGTAGGGAAGCTGGGAAGGGAGAACATCTGAGGGGACACAGACGGACTCCTGGACACACGGACCTGGGGATGCAAGAGCGAGGGTAGGGAAGCGGGGAAGGGAGAACATCTGAGGGGACACAGACGGACTCCTGGACACACGGACCTGGTGATGCAAGAGCGAGGGTAGGGAAGCGGGGAAGGGAGAACATCTGAGGGGACACAGACGGACTCCTGGACACACGGACCTGGGGATGCAAGAGCGAGGGTAGGGAAGCGGGGAAGGGAGAACATCTGAGGGGACACAGACGGACTCCTGGACACAGGGACCTGGGGATGCAAGAGCGAGGGTAGGGAAGCGGGGAAGGGAGAACATCTGAGGGGACACAAACGGACTCCTGGACACACGGACCTGGTGATGCAAGAACGAGGGTAGGGAAGCGGGGAAGGGAGAACATCTGAGGGGACACAGACGGACTCCTGGACACACGGACCTGGGGATGCAAGAGCGAGGGTAGGGAAGCGGGGAAGGGAGAACATCTGAGGGGACACAGACGGACTCCTGGACACACGGACCTGGGGATGCAAGAGCGAGGGTAGGGAAGCGGGGAAGGGAGAACATCTGAGGGGGCACAGACGTACTCCTGGACACACGGACCTGGTGATGCAAGAGCGAGGGTAGGGAAGCGGGGAAGGGAGAACATCTGAGGGGACACAGACGGACTCCTGGACACACGGACCTGGGGATGCAAGAGCGAGGGTAGGGAAGCGGGGAAGGGAGAACATCTGAGGGGACACAGACGGACTCCTGGACACACGGACCTTGGGATGCAAGAGCGAGGGTAGGGAAGCGGGGAAGGGAGAATATCTGAGGGGACACAGACGGACTCCTGGACACACGGACCTTGGGATGCAAGAGCGAGGGAAGGGAAGCGGGGAAGGGAGAACATCTGAGGGGACACAGACGGACTCCTGGACACACGGACCTAGGGATGCAAGAGCGAGGGTAGGGAAGCGGGGAAGGGAGAACATCTGAGGGGACACAGACGGACTCCTGGACACACGGACCTGGGGATGCAAGAGCGAGGGTAGGGAAGCGGGGAAGGGAGAACATCTGAGGGGGCACAGACGTACTCCTGGACACACGGACCTGGTGATGCAAGAGCGAGGGTAGGGAAGCGGGGAAGGGAGAACATCTGAGGGGACACAGACGGACTCCTGGACACACGGACCTGGGGATGCAAGAGCGAGGGTAGGGAAGCGGGGAAGGGAGAACATCTGAGGGGACACAGACGGACTCCTGGACACACGGACCTTGGGATGCAAGAGCGAGGGTAGGGAAGCGGGGAAGGGAGAATATCTGAGGGGACACAGACGGACTCCTGGACACACGGACCTTGGGATGCAAGAGCGAGGGAAGGGAAGCGGGGAAGGGAGAACATCTGAGGGGACACAGACGGACTCCTGGACACACGGACCTGGGGATGCAAGAGCGAGGGAAGGGAAGCGGGGAAGGGAGAACATCTGAGGGGACACAGACGGACTCCTGGACACACGGACCTAGGGATGCAAGAGCGAGGGTAGGGAAGCGGGGAAGGGAGAACATATGAGGGGACACAGACGGACTCCTGGACACACGGACCTGGGGATGCAAGAGCGACGGTAGGAAAGCGGATATGGGAGAACATCTGAGGGGACACAGACGGACTCCTGGACACATGGACCTGGGGATGCAAGACGAGTATAATTAACTGCTCAGTACACAGTGTCGTATGTTCAAACATAACTGACATCACACATCCATGTCTAAGATCCGCAGTGACATCACACATTCCTTCCTGCCCTCCGAATCTGTAGTAGTAAATTCCTTGTGTGAAAATGATCCTTCACTGATACCACCGTTGCTAAACACGTCTCCAACATCTTTTCCAATACCATATTACAACAACACCATAAGTAAGCAACACCATAGTCCCAAGATAAATTGCAAAGGAACAAGACACTCAGAGACTTGTTAGCCTGTAACCGTCACTCATCTGTATAACCAAGAATTTATAGCGAGACAGGTCTTATTCAGATTCGACCTCTTCTCAGAAATCATCTTCATTCCCCACATGACCCTTCACGACACTCTGCTCCCTAATATTCTTACGACTCTCTGCTCAGGTAGATCTGTTTGTGACTTAATAAGGCTCACTGTGTGGGCGAAACGTAGTCAGTAAATGACTTCATTATACTTCAATCTCCATTTTTCCATAACCTAACATATCAGTATATATGAGTATTTTTTCAGTCTTAGAATATTAAATGGACTGCACTCGATCAAACGGTGGCGCAGACAAACACTATACACAGGTTTAAGAGAAGACATGATGAGTCCCTGCAGACCAAGAATCAACAAAGCAATTAATAAAGAGTTATGAGACTGATCCAGGAGATGTAAATTATCCACTGTAAACACAACTGGATGGCAACTTAACCATCTTCTCTGCGTTCTTGCTTCTTTTCACTCACCAGTTTTAACATTAATATAAATCAGAACACCGGTGCTCATGTCAGTATTCATGCACAACACTGACCATTAATGTGATAGGAAACACTGATGGTGTTCTTGGATTGTTCACTTAAAACAGTAAATAGGATTATTGTTCTTGTCTAATGTTAGTTCCTCAAAGTGAACATTAATTTAGTTGGTGAGATTCATTGTTAATTCATTGATCAAGTAACATCCGTCTCAGTTCTATTTATTAATTTATATGTAAATGTTTGACTTTAATAATGATTTACAGGTGAATGTTTAAGGTGAATTACAGGTGAACATGCAAGGTGAATTACAGGTGAACATGCAAGGTGAATTTTAGGTGAACTACACATGAAGGGGGTAAGAGGGAACTACAGGTGAAAGTGAATAGTGAACTGCAGGTGAATATGCACGACAAACTACAGGTGAAGGTGCACAGGTTGAAAATTTATTATGTAAAATAAATTTTATTTAGTGTTGCACTTAAGTCTATATATACAGTTAGAATAAAAGTCATATTTACCACTGTTTCCGAAGCAAGTTTTCAGGTTATAGGATCAGTTTTGTTTAAATTCTTATCGTAAAATGAAGCATATATCATCATCATTAATTCTTTTTTCGAATCTTGTTGAACTAACCATACCAAGGGCGGGGATAGAACCCGCGATCAGAGAGTCTCAAAACTCCAGACCGTAGCGTTAGCCACTGGACCAGCTAGCCACAATAAGATTCGTCCAACTAGGTATATTTCTACACCATAGGAAGGTTAGCATAGGCACCACTGTGGTGTAGAAATATACCTAGTTGGATGAATCTTATTGTGGCTAGCTGGTCCAGTGGCTAACGCGACGGTCTGGAGTTTTGAGACTCTCTGATCGCGGGTTCTATCCCCGCCCTTGGTATGGTTTGTTTGCAATCGTGTCATTACGATTTCGTGAGTCTTGTTGAACTGCAAGAAGCAAAATGTTTGCTTGCACTTGCAAAAATTTTTATTTTATTTTTATTTTTATTATCACACCGGCCGATTCCCACCAAGGCAGGGTGGCCCGAAAAAGAAAAACTTTCACCATCATTCACTCCATCACTGTCTTGCCAGAAGGGTGCTTTACACTACAGTTTTTAAACTGCAACATTAACACCCCTCCTTCAGAGTGCAGGCACTGTACTTCCCATCTCCAGGACTCAAGTCCGGCCTGCCGGTTTCCCTGAATCCCTTCATAAATGTTACTTTGCTCACACTCCAACAGCACGTCAAGTATTAAAAACCATTTGTCTCCATTCACTCCTATCAAACACGCTCACGCATGCCTGCTGGAAGTCCAAGCCCCTCGCACACAAAACCTCCTTTACCCCCTCCCTCCAACCCTTCCTAGGCCGACCCCTACCCCGCCTTCCTTCCACTACAGACTGATACACTCTTGAAGTCATTCTGTTTCGCTCCATTCTCTCTACATGTCCGAACCACCTCAACAACCCTTCCTCAGCCCTCTGGACAACAGTTTTGGTAATCCCACACCTCCTCCTAACTTCCAAACTACGAATTCTCTGCATTATATTCACACCACACATTGCCCTCAGACATGACATCTCCACTGCCTCCAGCCTTCTCCTCGCTGCAACATTCATCACCCACGCTTCACACCCATATAAGAGCGTTGGTAAAACTATACTCTCATACATTCCCCTCTTTGCCTCCAAGGACAAAGTTCTTTGTCTCCACAGACTCCTAAGTGCACCACTCACTCTTTTTCCCTCATCAATTCTATGATTCACCTCATCTTTCATAGACCCATCCGCTGACACGTCCACTCCCAAATATCTGAATACGTTCACCTCCTCCATACTCTCTCCCTCCAATCTGATATTCAATCTTTCATCACCTAATCTTTTTGTTATCCTCATAACCTTACTCTTTCCTGTATTCACCTTTAATTTTCTTCTTTTGCACACCCTACCAAATTCATCCACCAATCTCTGCAACTTCTCTTCAGAATCTCCCAAGAGCACAGTGTCATCAGCAAAGAGCAGCTGTGACAACTCCCACTTTGTGTGTGATTCTTTATCTTTTAACTCCACGCCTCTTGCCAAGACCCTCGCATTTACTTCTCTTACAACCCCATCTATAAATATATTAAACAACCACGGTGACATCACACATCCTTGTCTAAGGCCTACTTTTACTGGGAAAAAATTTCCCTCTTTCCTACATACTCTAACTTGAGCCTCACTATCCTCGTAAAAACTCTTCACTGCTTTCAGTAACCTACCTCCTACACCATACACTTGCAACATCTGCCACATTGCCCCCCTATCCACCCTGTCATACGCCTTTTCCAAATCCATAAATGCCACAAAGACCTCTTTAGCCTTATCTAAATACTGTTCACTTATATGTTTCACTGTAAACACCTGGTCCACACACCCCCTACCTTTCCTAAAGCCTCCTTGTTCATCTGCTATCCTATTCTCCGTCTTACTCTTAATTCTTTCAATTATAACTCTACCATACACTTTACCAGGTACACTCAACAGACTTATCCCCCTATAATTTTTGCACTCTCTTTTATCCCCTTTGCCTTTATACAAAGGAACTATGCATGCTCTCTGCCAATCCCTAGGTACCTTACCCTCTTCCATACATTTATTAAATAATTGCACCAACCACTCCAAAACTACATCCCCACCTGCTTTTAACATTTCTATCTTTATCCCATCAATCCCGGCTGCCTTACCCCCTTTCATTTTACCTACTGCCTCACGAACTTCCCCCACACTCACAACTGGCTCTTCCTCACTCCTACAAGATGTTATTCCTCCTTGCCCTATACACGAAATCACAGCTTCCCTATCTTCATCAACATTTAACAATTCCTCAAAATATTCCTTCCATCTTCCCAATACCTCTAACTCTCCATTTAATAACTCTCCTCTCCTATTTTTAACAGACAAATCCATTTGTTCTCTAGGCTTTCTTAACTTGTTAATCTCACTCCAAAACTTTTTCTTATTTTCAACAAAATTTGTTGATAACATCTCACCCACTCTCTCATTTGCTCTCTTTTTACATTGCTTCACCACTCTCTTAACTTCTCTCTTTTTCTCCATATACTCTTCCCTCCTTGCATCACTTCTACTTTGTAAAAATTTCTCATATGCTAACTTTTTCTCCCTTACTACTCTCTTTACATCATCATTCCACCAATCGCTCCTCTTCCCTCCTGCACCCACTTTCCTGTAACCACAAACTTCTGCTGAACACTCTAACACTACATTTTTAAACCTACCCCATACCTCTTCTACCCCATTGCCTATGCTCTCATTAGCCCATCTATCCTCCAATAGCTGTTTATATCTTACGCTAACTGCCTCCTCTTTTAGTTTATAAACCTTTACCTCTCTCTTCCCTGATGCTTCTATTCTCCTTGTATCCCATCTACCTTTTACTCTCAGTGTAGCTACAACTAGAAAGTGATCTGATATATCTGTGGCCCCTCTATAAACATGTACATCCTGAAGTCTACTCAACAGTCTTTTATCTACCAATACATAATCCAACAAACTACTGTCATTTCGCCCTACATCATATCGTGTATACTTATTTATCCTCTTTTTCTTAAAATATGTATTACCTATAACTAAACCCCTTTCTATACAAAGTTCAATCAAAGGGCTCCCATTATCATTTACACCTGGCACCCCAAACTTACCTACCACACCCTCTCTAAAAGTTTCTCCTACTTTAGCATTCAAGTCCCCTACCACAATTACTCTCTCACTTGGTTCAAAGGCTCCTATACATTCACTTAACATCTCCCAAAATCTCTCTCTCTCCTCTGCATTCCTCTCTTCTCCAGGTGCATACACGCTTATTATGACCCACTTCTCGCATCCAACCTTTACTTTAATCCACATAATTCTTGAATTTACACATTCATATTCTCTTTTCTCCTTCCATAACTGATCATTTAACATTACTGCTACCCCTTCCTTTGCTCTAACTCTCTCAGATACTCCAGATTTAATCCCATTTATTTCCCCCCACTGAAACTCTCCTACCCCCTTCAGCTTTGTTTCGCTTAGGGCCAGGACATCCAACTTCTTTTCATTCATAACATCAGCAATCATCTGTTTCTTGTCATCCGCACTACATCCACGCACATTTAAGCAACCCAGTTTTATAAAGTTTTTCTTCTTCTCTTTTTTAGTAATTGTATACAGGAGAAGGGGTTACTAGCCCATTGCTCCCGGCATTTTAGTCGCCTCATACGACACGCATGGCTTACGGAGGAAAGATTCTTTTCCACTTCCCCATGGACAATAGAAGAAATAAAAAAGAACAAGAGCTATTTAGAAAAAGGAGAAAAACCTAGATGTATGTATATATATATATGCATGTGCGTGTCTATGAAGTGTGACCAAAGTGTAAGTAGGAGTAGCAAGATATCCCTGTTATCTTAGCGTGTTTATGAGACAGAAAAAGAAACCAGCAATCCTACCATCATGCAAAACAGTTACAGGTTTTTGTTTCACAGTCATCTGGCAGGACGGTAGTACTTCCCTGGGTGGTTGCTGTCTACCAACCTACTACCTGAAATTATGAAAATTAATTATTTCTACCAAGGGTTTACATCTAATATCCACAGGCGATTTAGAGACATGATTATTGAATAGATGATTAATTTTAAACTGTAAATTAGCTACAGGACATAAGGTCCCAGTAATATTGTTCTCTCTCGTTATGAGTAGGAATATTATTGAAAAAAATATTCTCTGTATAAAGTACCCAGTATTAATAAATATAAACATAGGCTCTATAGTGCACAGTTTATAACAGTAAAGAAAAAAACGATTTGCAGAACAAACTTGTACTGGAACATCTTTTATATCTGCGTTGATCTTAATGAAATTATAACTTGATCAGTCTTAGCAGCCTTTAACAATGTGTAATAATGCGCTCTACACTCGCATGTATTCTCAACAATGTGCAATAATGCGCTCTACACTCGCATGTATTCTCAACAATGTGTAATAATGCGCTCTACACTCGCATGTATTCTCAACAATGTGTAATAATGCGCTCTACACTCGCATGTATTCTCAACAATGTGTAATAATGAGCTCTACACTCGCATACATTCTCAACAATGTGTAATAATGCGCTCTACACTCGTATATATTCTCAACAATGTGTAATAATGAGCTCTACACTCGCATATATTCTCAACAATGTGTAATAATGAGCTCTACACTCGCATATATTCTCAACAATGTGTAATAATGAGCTCTACACTCGCATATATTCTCAACAATGTGTAATAATGAGCTCTACACTCGCATATATTCTCAACAATGTGCAATAATGAGCTCTACACTCGCATATATTCTCAACAATGTGCAATAATGAGCTCTACACTCGCATATATTCTCAACAATGTGCAATAATGAGCTCTACACTCGCATATATTCTCAACAATGTGCAATAATGAGCTCTACACTCGCATATATTCTCAACAATGTGCAATAATGTGCTCTACACTCTCATATATTCTCAACAATGTGTAATAATGAGCTCTACACTCGCATATATTCTCAACAATGTGCAATAATGAGCTCTACACTCGCATATATTCTCAACAATGTGCAATAATGAGCTCTACACTCGCATATATTCTCAACAATGTGCAATAATGTGCTCTACACTCTCATATATTCTCAACAATGTGTAATAATGAGCTCTACACTCGCATACACTCTCAACAATGTGTAATAATGTGCTCTACACTCGTATACACTCTCAAAACTATCAAAGAAAAAAAATGAACTCTTACATATGAGGGGAACGTTGAGAGCTGTGAACTCCAAACACAGCATTTGCTCAGAGAGGAACTTAACTTTTCATAAGTGGCAGCTCCATGCAGCACTGCCCATATATGATATTATAAAACAAGTCTTATTATATGAAGGATAGATGCAATAGCAGTGGAGGACACAAACAAATTTGCGTCTTGTTATATACGTCCACCCGGGTAGCCTGGAAACCTGGTCCAGCCAGAAGATAAGAACTTCCTGACCACCATGGTGAGGCCACAATTTTTTTGTTTTTACTTTTTTTTTATGTATGTATCATGGTTATTTGTTTTATTTGAGTTTTCTGCATGTTACAATGTATAACTTATCTTTTTATCTCTGTTGTTACTGTGTATAACAGTGTGATCTTTATAAATCTGCTGCAGTTATGTATAAAAGCATGATCTTTGTATCTCTGTTGTTAGTGTATATTAGTGTGATCTTTGTATCTCTGTTGTTAGTGTATATTAGTGTGATCTTTGTATCTCTGTTGTTAGTGTATATTAGTGTGATCTTTGTATCTCTGTTGTTAGTGTATATTAGTGTGATCTTTGTATCTCTGTTGCTAGTGTATATTAGTGTGATCTTTGTATTTCTGTTGTTAGTGTATATTAGTGTGATCTTTGTGTATCATGTGTCAATGTGCATATCACCGTGATCTATTTACATCTGGCCTCTCTCTCTCTCTCTCTCTCTCTCTCTCTCTCTCTCTCTCTCTCTCTCTCTATATATATATATATATATATATATATATATATATATATATATATATATATATATATATATATATATATATATATACATACATACATACAGGCGAAATTATTTACAAACATTGTCTCTACGCCCACAGCAGGACTCGACCCTGCTAACTCGGGATCAGAGTCCAAAGCACTTTACCACGGAGCTAGACCCGCAAAATAGTATGGGTGTTTAGCCGTAGCTGATATATATATATATATATATATATATATATATATATATAGATATATATATATATATATATATATATATATATATATATATATATATATATATGTGTGTGTGTGTGTGTGTCAAGCCGAATATGCAAAACTTGTCAATTAGCAAAAACTCATTTAAAATTAAGTCCTTTCTAAAATTTTCTCTTTAACGTTTAAAGATATATTTTTTTTTCATTAATGTTAATGTAAAAATTTTTAATTTTGCACCAAAAGAATCTTAGAAAACTTACCTAACCTTATTATAACAAGAACAATTTATTTTAGGCTAACCCTACTATATATATTTTAGATTTATTTACAATAATTTAATGCTAAACAAACAGTGAAACATATTTTTTTCGTAAGGTTTAGAATGATTTTGGCGAAATTATTGCATACACAAATTTTCGCTTGTTCTATATGGCAAGATGAGCGTTGCTATTTAAGCCAAGATCGCAAGTTCTGCCTATTCGGCACGACATATATATATTTATAGGTAGGTTGGTAGACAGCAACCGCCCAGGGAGGTACTACCGTCCTGCCAAGTGAGTGGGAAACGAAAGCCTGTAATTGTTTTACATGATGGTAGGATTGCTGGTGTCTTTTGTCTCTCATAAATATGCAAGATTACAGGTACATCTTGCTACTTCTACATACACTTAGGTCACACTACACATACGTGTACATGTTTAATTATACACACTCTACTGAGTTTTCTTTGATATTATCTTAATAGTTCTTGGTCTTATTACTTTTCCTTTTATATCCATGGGAAAGTGAAATAATAATCGTTCCTCCGTTAGCCATGCGTGTTGCAAAAGTCAACTAAAATGCCGGGAACAATGGGCTAGTAACCCCTTTTTCCTGTAATTACTAAAACGAATAAGAAGAAAATTGTCAAAGTGGGAAGTCTGAATGTGCGTGGATGTTGTGAAAATGATAAGAAAGAGATGATTGTGGATGTTATGAATGAGAAGAAGCTGGATGTCCTGGCTTTAAGTGAAACAAAGCTGAAGGGGGTAGGAGAGTTTCAGTGGAGAAGAATAAATGGGATTAGGTCAGGGGTTTCTAATAGAGTTAGAGCTAAAGGAGTAGTAGCAATGATGTTGAAGGATAAGTTATGGGAGGAAAAGAGGGACTATAAATGTATTAACTCAAGAATTATGCGGAGTAAAATAAAGGCTGGATGTGAAAAGTGGTTATAATAAGCGTATATGCACCTGGAGAAGAGAGAAGTATAGAGAGAGAGAGAGAATTTTGGGAAATGTTGAGTGAATGCGTGGGGAGTTTCGAACCAAGTGTGAGAGTCATGGTGGTTGGGGATTTCAGTGTTAAAGTGGGCAAAAATGTTGTGGAGGGAGAAGTAGGTAAATACGGGTGCCAGGGGTAAATGAAAATGGGGAGCCTTTAATTGAGCTATGTGTAGAAAGAGGTTTAGTAATAAGTAATACATATTTTATGAAGAAATGGATAAATAAATATACAGGGTATGATATAGCACGTAATGAAAGTAGTTTGTTAGATTATGTATTGGTGGATAAAAGGTTGATGGGTAGGCTCTAGGATGTACACGTTTATGGAGGGGCAACTGATATATCGGATCATAATTTCGTTGTAGCTACAATTAGAGTAAGAGGTAGATGGGAAAAGAGAAAAATGGCAACAACAAGCAAGAGGGAGGTGAAAGTGTATAAACAGGGTTGGCTGGTGCAAGTATGAGTAGTGGGGGGTTGAAGAGGGTTGGATGAGTTTTAAAAATGCAGTATTAGAATGTGGGGCAGAGGTTTGTGGTTATAGGAGGGTGGGAGCAGGAGGAAAGAGGAGTGATTGGTGGAATGATGAAGTAAAGGGTGTGATAAAAGGGAAAAAGTTAGCTTATGAGAAATTTTTACAAAGCAGAAGTGTTATAAGAAGAGTAGAGTATATGGAGGGTAAAAGAAAGGTGAAGAGAGTGGCGAGAGAGTGCAAAAGGAGAGCAGATGATAGAGTGGGAGAGGCACTGTCAAGAAATTTTAATGAAAATAAGAACAAAATTTGGAGCGCGTTAAACAAGTTAAGAAAGCCCAGAGAACGAATGGATTTGTCAGTTAAAAACAGAGTAGGGGAGTTAGTAGATGGGGAGATGGAGGTTTTGGGTAAATGGCGAAAATATTTGAGGAACTTTTAAATGTCGACGAAGAAAGGGAAGCGGTAATTTCATGCACTGGCCAGGGAGGTATACCATCTTTTAGGAGTGAAGACGAACAGGATGCGAGTGTGGGGAAGGTGCGTGAGGCATTACGTAGAATGAAATGGGGTAAAGCAGCTGGATCTGACTGGATCATGACAGAAATGTTAAAAGCAGGGGAGATATAGTGTTGGAGTGGTTGGTATTTTTATTTAATAAATGTATGAAAGAGGGGAAGGTACCTAAGGATTGACAGAGAACATGTATAGTCCCTTTATATAAAGGGAAGGAGGACATAAGAGATTGTAAAAATTATAGAGGAATAAGTTTGAACATTAAAATGGTATAAAATACCGACAGGTTGTTAGGTAAGACACATATGCAACAGTTAGGTATCTTTATTATGAAACGTTTCGCCTACACAGTAGGCTTCTTCAGTCAAGTACAGAAAAGTTGATAGAAGCAGAAGATACTTGAAGACGATGTAATCAGTCCATCACCCTTAAAGTTTTGAGGTGGTCAGTCCCTCAGTCTGGAGAAGAGCATTGTTCCATAGTATGAAACAATGCTCTTCTCCAGACTGAGGGACTGACCACCTCAAAACTTTAAGGGTGATGGACTGATTACATCGTCTTCAAGTATATTCTGCTTCTATCAACTTTTCTGTACTTGACTGAAGAAGCCTACTGTGTAGGCGAAACGTTTCATAATAAAGATACCTAACTGTTGCATATGTGTCTTACCAGGAATAAGTTTACTGAGAATACCAGAAAAAGTATACGGTAGGGTTATAATTGAAAGAATTAGATGTAAGACAGAATGTAGGATTGCGGATGAGTAAGGAGGTTTCAGAGTGGGTATGGGATGTGTAGATCAAGTGTTTACATTGAAGCATATATATGAACAGTAGATAAAGGTAGGGAAGTTTTTGTTGCATTTATGGATTTAGAAAAGGCATATGATAGAGTGGATAGGGAAGCAATGTGGCAGATGTTGCAAGTATATGGAATAGGTGGTAAGTTACAAAATGCTGAAAAGAGTTTTTATGAGGATAGTGAGGCTCAGGTTAGGGTGTGTAGAAGAGAGGGAGACTACTTCCCGGTAAAAGTAGGTCTTAGTCAGGGATGTGTAATGTCACCATGGTTGTTTAATATATTTATAGATGGGGTTGTAAAAGAAGTAAATGCTAGGGTGTTCGGGAGAGGGGTGGGATTAAATTATGGGGAATCAAATACAAAATGGGAAGTGACAGTTGCTTTTTGCTGATGATACTGTTCTTATGGGAGATTCTAAAGGAAAATTGCAAAGGTTAGTGGGCGAGTTTGGGAATGTGTGTAAAGGTAGAAAGTTGAAAGTGAACATAGAAAAGAGTAAGGTGATGGGGATATCAAATGATTTAGATAAAGAAAAATTAGATATAAAATTGGGGAGAAGGAGTATGGAAGAAGTGAATGTTTTCAGATGCTTGGGAGTTGATGTGTCGGCGGATGGATTTATGAAGGATGAGGTTAATCATAGAATTGATGAGGAAAAAAAGGCGAGTGGTGCGTTGAGGTATATGTGGAGACAAAAAACGTTATCTATGGAGGCAAAGAAGGGAATATATGAAAGTATACTAGTACCAACACTCTTATATGGGTGTGAAGCATGGGTTGTGAATGCAGCAGCAAGGAGGCGGTTAGAGGCAGTGGAGATGTCCTGTCTAAGGGCAATGTGTGGTGTAAATATTATGCAGAAAATTCGGAGTGTGGAAATTAGGAGAAGGTGTGGAGTTAATAAAAGTATTAGTCAGAGGGCTGAAGGGGGGTTGTTGAGGTGGTTTGGTCGTTTAAAGAGAATGGATCAAAGTAGAATGACATGGAGAGCGTATAAATCTGTAGGGGAAGGAAAGCGGGATAAGGGTCGTCCTCGAAAAGGTTGGAAGGAAGGGGTAAGGGAGGTTTTGTGGGCGAGGGACTTTGACTTCCAGCAGGCGTGCATGAGTGTGTTCGAAAGGAGTTAATGGAGACGAATGGTATTTGGGACCTGACGATCTGTTGGAGTGTGAGCAGGGTAATATTTAGTGAATGGATTCAGAGAAACCGGTTACTTTTATGTAGCCGAACTTGAGTCCTGGAAATGGGAAGTACAATGCCTGCACTCTAAAGGAGGGGTTCTGGATATTAGCTGAACACCTCTGCAAAAACAGATTATGTGTGAGTGAGGTGAAGTGTTGAATGATGATGAAAGTATTTTCTTTTTGGGATTGTATTTCTTTTTTGGGTCACCCTGCCTCGGTGGGAGACGGCCGACTTGTTTATATATATATATATATATATATATATATATATATATATATATATATATATATATATATATATATATATATATATATATATATATATCTTATTATCACACTGGCCGATTCCCACCAAGGCAGGGTGGCCCGAAAAAGAAAAACTTTCACCATCATTCACTCCATCACTGTCTTGCCAGAAGGGTGCTTTACACTACAGTTTTTAAACTGCAACATTAACACCCCTCCTTCAGAGTGCAGGCACTGTACTTCCCATCTCCAGGACTCAAGTCCGGCCTGCCGGTTTCCCTGAACCCCTTCATAAATGTTACTTTGCTCACACTCCAGCAGCACGTCAAGTATTAAAAACCATTTGTCTCCATTCACTCCTATCAAACACGCTCATGCATACCTGCTGGAAGTCCAAGCCCCTCGCACACAAAACCTCCTTTACCCCCTCTCTCCAACCTTTCCTAGGCCGACCCCTACCCCGCCTTCCTTCCACTACAGACTGATACACTCTTGAAGTCATTCTGTTTCGCTCCATTCTCTCTAAATGTCCGAACCACCTCAAAAACCCTTCCTCAGCCCTCTGGACAACAGTTTTGGTAATCCCGCACCTCCTCCTAACTTCCAAACTACGAATTCTCTGCATTATATTCACACCACACATTGCCCTCAGACATGACATCTCCACTGCCTCTAGCCTTCTCCTCGCTGCAACATTCATCACCCACGCTTCACACCCATATAAGAGCGTTGGTAAAACTATACTCTCATACATTCCCCTCTTTGCCTCCAAGGACAAAGTTCTTTGTCTCCACAGACTCCTAAGTGCACCACTCACTCTTTTTCCCTCATCAATTCTATGATTCACCTCATCTTTCATAGACCCATCCGCTGACACGTCCACTCCCAAATATCTGAATACGTTCACCTCCTCCATACTCTCTCCCTCCAATCTGATATTCAATCTTTCATCACCTAATCTTTTTGTTATCCTCATAACCTTACTCTTTCCTGTATTCACCTTTAATTTTCTTCTTTTGCACACCCTACCAAATTCATCCACCAATCTCTGCAACTTCTCTCTCTCTCTCTCTCTTGCTCTCTATATATATATATATATATATATATATATATATATATATATATATATATATATATATATATATATATATATATATATATATATATATATATATATATATATGTCGTGCCGAATATGTAAAACTGGTCAATTAGCAAGAACTCATTTAAAATTAAGTCCTTTCAGAAATTTTCTCTTATACGTTTAGAGATATTTTTTTTCATTAATGTTAATGTAAAAATTTCTAATTTTGCACCAAAAGAATCTTAGAAAACTTACCTAACCTTATTATAAAAAGAACAATTTATTTTAGCCTAACCCAACTAAATATATTTTAGATTTGTTTACAATAATTTAATACTAAACAAACACAGTGAAATATATTTTTTTCGTTAGGTTCAGAATGGTTTTGGCGAAATTATTGCATACACAAATTTTCGCTTGTCTTATATGGCAAGATGAACGTTGCTATTTAAGCCAAGATCGCAAGTTCTGCTTATTCGGCACGACATATATATATATATATATATATATATATATATATATATATATATATATATATATATATATATATATATATATATATATATATATATATACATGTAGTGCAATTTCTACTGTTAACTAATAATAAGTAATAAAATAAAAAATTGATTACAGGTCTCATCTAATCCTTAAAACTAATAATATCTAGGAATTTTTCCCCTTATATTAGCTGTTTTGATCGCAAGAATATGCAAAATGTACGTATGACAAAGGCGTCAGCTTATTTACTTCTGAAGTGAATAGTTCACAAGGGATACATTACCTTCCAAAATGTAAAACTTACCTCCGGATTAAATCTGTTCACAGTGTTTTAACGCAAGTCTTCAAACACGTATTTTCCCCCCTCTCCCTCTCTCTCCCTCTTTTTTATTTTTTTTACACAGGATTTGACAAGGTTAGGTTAAGGATTCCTTGCCTTATTGACAAGCTATTTACAGGTTAAGGATTCCTAACTTTATAGACAAGCTTAGAACTGTTACCTACATCAGCTCAATTGAAAGCATTTTTATTGTTATGAAACTTACAAGTAGGGAACAGGATGAGGTTGGAGCCATCTGGGGGCCAGCATCTTCATCTGATCAACTGATTTTATCTCATTGACATCATAATGCTGCACGAGTCATCCTGGGAATAAATGATCTCAGATGAAGTGATGTTCTGGAGGTGGGTACAGCGAGAGTGAAGTTGCTGCTTTCTGCCCGTCTTGTGGTAAAGAAACTTGCTTCAGGCTGTCCTCGAAGTGGATCCAAGTGTGTAACTTTTACAGTATTGGCCTTGTACATAACAGTAAGGCCACCCACATCCCACCTGTGTTGAAGGCTCTGCTGAAATGACAGATCTATCCAGGATTGGTCCAGGCGAGAGATGACACGTCTTGGTCTGTTCTCTACTCTGTTACTCAGTCGCAGATGAGAAGGGGGGCAGGCGAACCAAGAAAGTGGAGCATACTCAAGGTGTGAGCGTACCTGTGCCTCGTAAAAAATCTTGCACCCCTTGTTGTCAAGCAGATGCGAGATATGGCGAAGTGCTGTAAGCTTCCTGGCTGCCTTATTTGCAAGATTTACAACGTGGTTTTTCATGGTCAGTTTGGTGTCAAATTTCACCCCAAGGATATCAACTTCTTCCCCAGGTGCCAACACCCTCTCATTCATCCTTACTACTGCACCAGCATTACCATCTTGGTGCCTAGAGATTATCATCATTACTGTTTTCTCAGGTGCAAATGTTACTTGCCATCTATTTCCGCAAGCTGATATAGCTCTGAGCTGATGATTGATGTAGCTTAGAGCAGCTGGCATTTCTTCTCTTGGATAAGTGAATGTCAGTGTACAATCATCTGAATATGCATGGGATTCTGGGATGAGATGAAAGTCATTGAAGTAGACATTCCATAACAATAGTCCCAGAACACTTCCTTGTGGAACAACTGCCCCAATAGGATGTCTTGCTTATTCTCTTCCATTGAGAACTACCCTTAGAGAACTACCATGAAGGTAATCACTGAGGAGACATAGCGTAGAACCTGCATTTCCCAGAGCTTGCAGTTTTGCTAAGAGGCCCTGGTGCCACACTCGGTCGAAAGCACCAGCAATGTCCAGTGCTACCACACAGCTGACTTTGGATTCATCCAGTGACTGGTGCCACTTAGTAGAGAGGTTTAACAACAGATCAGCAGCAGAGTAACCTTTCCTAAAGCCATATTGACGGTCACAAAGTAGTGAGTGGTAGTCAAAAAACTCTGTATTTTTTCTTGAGATTATTGTCTCAAGGAGGTTGCCAATGATTGACAGAAGTGACACTGGTCTGTAGTTGCTGATTTACGCTCTGCTCTTCTTTTTGTGAACAGAGAAAATTTGCCTCTTTCCACAGAGAGGGCCATTCACACTGTACTAGGCAGTGCTGAAAGATGCGAGTTGGAGGTGCTGCTAGCTGGTCTGCACATCTTCTCAGCTATCTTGGGCTCAACTTGTCTGGGCCCACAGCCTTTTCTTGGTCAAGTGATTTAAGAAGGAAATGCACCTCCTCCTGCCTTATTGTCACCACTGAAAGTTTTGACACAGTTCTTGGTAGCAAAGTGTTCGGCAAAGAGGTCCGCCTTCTCTTGACTACTAGTAGAGGTGGTCCCATCCTGTCGATTTAGAGGTGGAATGAATTCATCAGGCAGATAACCTTGCCTGTCCTTGACCAGGGACCACCAGGTTTCATAGCCTACCCTACCTGATGCTAGCTTTCTTGTGTCCACCTCCCATTTAGCGATGGCCCACTTTTGAACGACACCCATATGCTTACAGGCTTGCTTGTGCAAGTTCCTGTTATAGGTGGTAGGATGTCTCTTATACCTTTGCCATGCCTCATACTTAGCAGTAGCAGCCTCTCTACAACGAAAGCCAAACCAAGGCTGATCTGTAGGTTTTGTCACATATTGCCGGTGAGGAATGTGTTCCTGTTGTAGATTAAGGATGTGTCCAGTGAAGGCTCTCTCTCTCTCTCTCTCTCTCTCTCTCTCTCTCTCTCTCTCTCTCTCTCTCTCTTTCTCTCTCTTTTTTTTCTCTTTCTCTCTCTTTCCCCTTTCCCTTTCCCTTCCCTTTCCCATTTACGTGACAGCTTTATGATGTAACCTTCATAGTAAAATGATCAAATAAATATAACATATTTTACTTCTATTAAATAATTATAAAAATAAAATTACATATCTTCGTTTTTATGATAAGATGGAACTATTGAGGAGTAACATGATTTGTAGGGTCACTGGTCATGACCTTGTAAAGTCATGGCTCTCTGTTTTACAGGGTCATAGACTACGACCTGCTTACGTGATCCTTCCTGGGGTGCTGGTTATGGGGCAGTGACCTGGTGAAGTCATTCCATCGTGTTTATATGTGTGTGTGACATTCCCAGCTCTTTGTAGATGTAGAGTTCGTTACCTGTGGGAAGTCGGGCCTTGGTGCTTGAAGTGTGAGGGGTCATGTCCTGGTGAAGCTATGCCCCCCTGCTTGTAGTGTGAGGAGTTAGGTCCTGGTGAGGCTATACCTCGCTGCATGTAGTGTGAGGAGTCATGTCCTGGTGAAGCTATGCCCCCCTGCTTGTTGTGTGAGGAGTCATGTCCTGGTGGAACTATGCCTCCCTGCTTGTTGTGTGAGGAGTCATGTCCTGGTGAACCTATGCCTCCCTGCTTGTAGTGAGAGGAGTCATGTCCTGGTGAAGCTATGCCTTGCTGCTTGTAGTGTGAGGAGTCATGTCCTGGTGAAGCTATGCCTCCCTGCTTGTAAGATGGTAGAGAATGTGGTGTCTCCCAGGCACGTCTTCCCAAGAATTCTTAAATGACTGAAGTTTGAGAAGAAAGTTTGGGATGGGCCATCTGTGTTGTTTATTTGCTCGGTATTTGTGTTGAGCACGCAGCACAGCAGAGAACTAAAACAAATATATATAGGAACTGAAATAGAGCACTGAAGGAATAACGACAAGTAATACTGCGGCACCAGTGTTGTTAAAATATGGTGTTGATAAATAATGTGATGACAAAAATAAGACAACTGCTGCCTGAGACTGATATTAAGTTTATTGTATCGTAGTGAAGAACTAAAACCACAAAGGTCGTACAGCACTTGGCTAATGGTAGGTTGTCAGGTTTGATTCGAGAAACCGGAGGGTAGTCCAGTTTCTCGGATCAAAAGCTCTTCACTAATATCAGCAAATCACTCTTCTGTGACGAATGGTTTTGAAAACCGATTAGTTGGAGATTGAGACACTTATGCAACATGTGGGAATCTTTATTAAGGAAACGTTTTGCCACACAGTGGCTTCATCAGTTCAATACTCCTCATCTCCTTACCCATTTCTACTTTGTATTGAACTGATAAAGTCACTGTGTGGCGAAACGTTTCCTTAATAAAGGTTCCCACATGTTGCATAAGTGTCTCAATCTCCAAATCACACTTCTCATTCCTCTCAGGGGCTCCAAGATATACTTTTACTTAGTGGTAATCTTGAAAGTGGAGCACTCTAGCGGAACTAAACCTTTTCCTTCCTTCAGTATGACCTTGCATTTTGTTGTGATTTTCCGAACTTTTGCGACTGTAATATCTTGCATTGTTATTTTACGTTTTTTTGTAGTTTTGCGGTGTTCAGAGTGCTCTTAGAATCAGTCTTATTTTCCTATAGCAGTTACAGTCTTATCTTCAATTCACATGTGTGTTCATGAGATCTGGTTGTGCAAGAAAGGTATAAAATACCGACAATAAGTAAGTTAAGACACATGTGCAACATTTGGATATCTTTATCTGGATGGCGAAACGTCACCAATAATTTTTTTAATTATACAATGAAGATATCCTAATGTTGTACATGTGTCTTAACTTTCATGATCTATTATCGTTATTTATCAACTAGGAAAATACAAGTCACAACATGAACTCAAAAACAGAAGAAGCCAATTGAACGACAAAACGGTCAATCCACAACTATAGAAGCCCATGACCGACGGAACTGTTTAGTTTTCATTTCTTTTTGTGAGTTTGATGAAATTAAGACACATGTGCAACATCTGGGTATCTTTATTGTAGACGTTTCGCCATCCAGTGGCTTTATCAATACAAATTCCACGACATAACTTGAAGACAGTAGGACTATATACAGAAGGATTGGTAATCAGTCCCTCAACCTTGGAGTAGGTGCGAAGAGCACCGTAGTCGTGGAGATTCTGAAGCAGAAGTAAGGAGCCTGGCGCTTATGTACTAACGTCTGGTGTAGCAGACGATGAGTTTGATGAGATTTTGAGGAATATCCTTTGATCCTGCTTGAAGTTATAGACGATGGATGAAGGAATTCTAGTTACAGCTTCATGACTTGGCTATAATAATGGTTTTTAGGGTTATGCGACTTCTAATTGCACAAGTTTACATATGAGTGGCTTGTAAATTTATTAGTTTTAAAAACTTTAGTCAAGATGGAGTGCGATGTTGAAGACTGTAATGAATGCGATATTAATTAGCACAGACATCTAGAAGAGAATACTAGATGGTCTAGCGCCTAGTCTGTTTCTGGCTTTGTAACACATTGTAGTTAGCAATAATCCTGGCCCAATTATCCTATACCACAATAATATTTTAATAGCACTTTTGGGTGTTCATAGGACTGAATGAAACAAAAGAGGTAGCTAGGGATGTAACTAATGATGATGGAAATAAATGGTATAAAATACCGACACAATGGAAATATAAACACTTAAGCAGTATATCATTTACTGACAACGTTTCGCCCACACTGTGAACTTTATCAAGTCACAAACTGTTTGTGACTTGATGATGCCCATTGCGTGGGCGAAACGTTGTTAATAAAGGATCACATTATACTGCTTAAGTGTTTGTATTTCCAACTAATGATGATGAAATTAGGCTCATACACACCAGCAAATGCAGAGCTTCTAAAACTTAAGATTATTCAATTCTTCTCTGTACATAAAAATAGTGTTGACGGCACTTACGCTGTACAGCACTATTAATGATAAACTGCAGCATCTGGCATTTTACTTTTCGTTATTGTACTAGAAAGTACTAGATTAAGTAATATTAGAGCTGCAGACATAGATCTTTACTAACCAAACCAAGTAGTCCCTCATCTACCTTCTGGATAACAGAGGCAATAAACACAGCTTGTTAAACTGTAAAGCGACCAGTTCGCAAAACAGCAAAACGAACAAAGGAGCTTCAGATAGGGAAGGAGACACAAAAATGATCTAAACCGGAGACAGTCTACATGTCATCCATAAAAAGGAAAAAAATCTCGCAAATTATTGAATCCGAGTTCAGCAACTTCTAAACCCTGATTACCAGAGTGCTTAGATGATATAACAAGGTAAGTCTAGATAAAAACTCGGGACCTGAAGCACATGTAGTGTCTCACTACACACACACAACCGTAAAATTATAATCGCTAATTCTAGAGGCTCCGTGAACAGATTTTCATAAAGAGCAGGATTCATGGAGCAGCTTACCAACGAACATATTCTCAAGTCAAATTCGGAGGCAACATCCCTAGTAGCGAAGTAAAGGTAATGTAATCAGCCTATCAACAGCGGAGAAACAGTTTTTGAAGTAGTCTCTCAACTTAGAGAATGATTCATCTCTATTTTCTGAAACAAACTGAAGCCGAATTATAAGAATGAAGCATTAAATACTACCGAAGGTGAGGCGGGAAGGTCTCGATGACATAGGTGGAGAACACTAGTAGAGGAAAGAGTGCAAGAATTTGAGTACTACAGTTGGTCTACTGGTCCATGCTAAGTAGATCCCTCCGGATTCCAACCCTTTTTATTACTAGTTATGAGAGTGGCTGGAAACCAGAGGAACCTATATAGCATGGACCAGCAGGCCCACTGTAGTGTTCCTCAAATTCTTGCCCCATTTCTTCTAGTGGACCCCGCCTCCCTCTACAGTCTACATCATCGAGAGGTTCCCGCCTCACCTTTTGCAGTATTTAAGATTTCATTCTTATGCTTCAGCTTCATTTTGTTCCAGGCTATGGAGCTAAAAACTTGTCCAGGCTGAGGAACTGACTTCATCAATAACTTTCTCCAACGCTGGTCTAGAAAACAAGCTTGGAAATTTCAAACAGAAGAGGACGTAACATAAGTATGAATAGACAACTGACTGCTCTAATTCAAGCACCCAAATATTGAAAGTATTAAGAATGGGAGAAGAATGGAGACCAAACCAGTACCTCATTTGGAAATAAAATAACGAAAAAGAACTCCCATCACTCCCAACTTTTTGCAAGAATCCCGTAAACCAATAATGTCGCTGGCATGTGGGAAGTTAGCATACGTTAGAGAGGAATTTAAAACTCTGAATGTGGAAAAGTACAGAACAGTATATAGAACAAATATTCAACCAGTTCTCTAGTAAGATGTAATGTCTTAGAACCCACAACAATTTGCACACAATGATTTTAAAATATCTCAACGATAAGATTCTTATTTCAGCTAAAAACAAAAACCTTTATAAAAAAAATAAGTAAAATGAACTAATGGTTTTGCAAGAACGGATAGAGGAAAATAATTTAAAATATTTAAAGTATCAGGCGCATATAAATGCATCCAAAGAGAGAGAAGCCTGAATGAGGTGACAGATGAAAGCTGAACATGCAAACTACTTGCAAAAGAACAAGGAAACATATGTATTGTGTTACTTGACTATAGAATGACCTGGTGGAAATTAAAACAATCTACAGCTTCAGGAAATACGAAAAATGGGGATTCAATCAGTGAACGCACAGCAAGGGTGTCCCAAGAACAGCAGGGCAAATTCCATATACATTCCAACACCCATATGACAACACACAATAAAACAGAGGAGAAAATGAGAGATTTTTGGGGAGAGGAGATTCTTGCTGGAAACGGAAGTACAGTAATTAATGATTACAAATTGTGGAATATTAACAAAATGTGAGGGGGAAAAAGGAGCATACTGATTATCTTCAGTGACTGAGATGAGGACAGTATGAGACTGATTACAGTAGAAAGAAAAAATCATAGTGTCTGATTATATATTTTTAGAAGTAAAACGAGCCAGGATACAAGGAGTAAAATACATTTATGTATTCCTTGATTAGGAAAGAACGGAAACATATATGTAATATTTCAGCGGGTGAGTGAAACATTAACAAACCCAGGAATAAGAAACATGAGAGGCATTAAGAGAAAAAGAAACTGGATCTCCAGAAACGAGTCTTATGTACGGATCTAAGTTCAAGAATATCAAATATGTGTAATAAATTAAAGGAAGTTATAGCAAAGGCAATATCTTGTATCTGGAGGCTACCTGGAGGGCATTCCGGGGATCAACGCCCCCGCGGTCCTGTCCATGACCAGGCCTCCCGGTGGATCAGGGCCTGATCATCGACGTTGTTACTGCTGGCCGCACATAGTCCGACGTACAAACCACAACCCAGTTGATCTGGCACTAAGTATCTGTCCAGTTCCCTCTTGATGAAAACCAGGGGTCTATTGGTAATGACTCTTATGGCTGGTGGGAGGTTGTTGAACAGTCTTGGGCCCCGGACACTTACTCTTAGTGTTGCACCGCCTGCCACTGTTCTTACCAAAATGAAACATAGAAAGCACATGAAATATTTCAACAGGATATAAAGTACTAACAGAAAAACAGGAAACAGATGTGTACAACTGCTAAAAAGATATCCGCAGGATTTCATGTAAATGAAATGGGTTAACAGAAACGAGAAAATGAAGACCAATGGGACCGAAGATAGCATAGAATCACTTTGTTCTTGTCTTGCTGCCAGTTAGTTTCAAACCATAGATTGATACCTTATCAGAAGTGATAAAATAATTTTAAATAACCAAAACTAAGCTAATATTCATAGATAAATCGAACAGCAAAGAAATAGACTTGAAAAACTGGTATCCAGATATAAATACCGGAAATAAGGATGAAAATGAAACTATTGATGTAAAACGTCATGTGCCGGCATATCTGACACGGTGAGAGAGAGACGAGGTATGAAATATGATGACCGAACTTGTCTTTCATATAAAGCAAATCAAATAAAGGCGAAATAGAGCATGAGAGGTCACTGGACCATTATGATCAACATTTAGTTGAGAATATTGAGCATAAAATGCGTAGAGAAGTATAGAAATTATAGAAAAACTGAAATGAGATAAAAGAGATGAAAATGCCAGGATTAGACACGAGTTGAATGCATTACAATAAAAAAAGGAACTAGAAGGATGATTATTGAGCTGGAGAGAGTTTGTAGGCAGACGTGAAAATTAAACCCAGAAGAGAAGACAAAGGAAAGAAGATACAGTGCACGAGGTTCAAACAAAAATCCGGAAAAGAGAAAAACTTTGAAGTGAGAGAGCAGGAAAATTTATTTAGAGACGAAAATTGAGAATAAGCATAAAAATTACACCTCGTTAAAGAGAGAGGATGAATGATATTTTTAGATTGTCTTAGCAGCGAAATCCCCAATATAACTAAAAACTCTTCTAAACACTCGCACTACAAAGAAGATGCAGGAATAAACTAGTTCATCTTTAAAAATGGAAGACAGCTCTCTGGGGACGACAAGGAAACCTGTAAGAAAAACCTGACGTTTGGTTTAACGTGTTCAGAATGGAAAGAGGGAAATGCCGGAGTCAAAAAGAAAGCCAGTATACACACAATTCTGAAAACCATTAAAAATTCTACTGGATTCCTTATAGGCACTGTGATCTGACAGTGTCACGGTGGGTTTCAAGAACCGAAGCATAAGCGCCGTGCTGATCGATATAATCAATAACTCAATAGAAACAGAACAATTGCCAGAAGTGTGAAAGACAGCAAATGTAAATCAAATATTTAATAAAAAAGTCAGATAGGTACAACTAAACTGCAAACCAATTTCAGTGGCATGGATGCTATGTATGGTAATGGAGAACAAAACTAGGAGGGGGACAGAGCTCCTGAAGGAAAGATGTTTCAGTAACAACAACTATCATGGGCTCAGATATCGTCAGTCCTGTTGCTGAAATTTGTTGTTCTTTGATAAGGGTAACGAAAGTGAGGAAGGAAGGAGAGAGAGAGTCGTGCGTTGACTGTATATTACTTAGCTGCAAAAATGTATTTACTTTAGGAAAGTTATAGTGCATCAAAGAAGACGTATAGGAAGGAGATATAACAACAGCGGTTCCACACTAAGCGGATATTGGACAGGTCCTGTGTCTGATACATATTTATGACATGCTGATGTATTCCTGTTCTCGGATAATATCAGACTAATCAGCAGAATAAAAGATGAGGATAGAGACGTGACTTAAACTACAGGATTAGTGAGGTGGGGATAATGCCAGCCGACCTAAGTTCTGCTGTTTGTCGTACAGAAATGTGCTCACAAAAAAAAAGTTACACAGGGAGCTTGCTTTCAACCTGACCTCGTCTGGCTTTCTTCAACAGCAGTACCAACAGTTATTAATCATAGCTTATGAGACAACCGGCGTCTCAGTACTGAAAGACAGTATTGGTAGTAGTATAGTAATGGTAACAGTAGTGGTATCACAGTTGTATGTAATGAAGTAATAGTGATAATGGTGAGACAAATGGTAACTGTAACAATAGAAGAATAGTAGTAGTGAAAGAATTAATAGTGCATAAGCAAGTACTGTAAAAGAAAAAGAAAAAGCAGAACTTAGCAAGGCTACTGGCCCTCAGGCTTAGGGCAAAACCCAGACTGGACTAAACCCCTTGGGAAAAACCCAGGGACAGAACCCACCGAAACAAAAGTCAGAAGAGACAAAGAAAAATAATCAGATGACAAAATGGAAGAAGAGGAGACGGCAAAGACTAGCTGAAGTCGTGTGTTCTTAGGGTGAGCTCATCTGTCACTATAATGGGAAAGGCCGGTATCTGAAGAAACAAAACCAGAACTAAGATTCATGGTAGGAAAGTTGTGTATTAGAGCTGTTTCAGCAAGACCTCTCATGTGAAGACTTGAAGAGTAAATAGTTTTAGAAGAGGATCAGATAATAGGATGACTGTGACCTCTGACAAGACGAAAAAGAACATTATTGATATCACCAAACGGATCACTTTTTTTGTGATTTTTGTATGCCGAAAAGAGAGAGTCCAGTTTCAACAAAGTACGGAAGAGAACAGGAAGAGCAGGAAATGGAGTAGACATCGGAAGCATCAGTGCAAGAGCAGTGTGGACAATATAAGTGTGAAGGGTATTAATTGATAAAAAGCAAGTTGATAGCTAACAGAGGAATGGTGTTCAGGTTTGGATGATTGGAAATGTAAGGAAGGTAAAGAATTGATTTCACAGGAGAAGTGTGTCTGGGAAAGAAGAAAATACGTTTAGCATGAGTGTATGTACAGTTTATGAAACGAAAAGAATAGCAAAGGAGAGAGCTGCGAAAAGTGAAAATTTCAGAGTTGAGAAATACGGTCACAGGTGCGGAGGGCACTTTGCATGACAGAAAGAGGATAACAGGAAAAGTAGTAACTATACATCCCACTGATCAAAGGTGTGCAGTAGATGGAAAGAGAAAAGTCAGTTACAGTGCGGTGAATATGAACATCAAGGATATTACTGAACAAATTAAAAAAATCAGCAGCTTTATCTGTAGAACTGATGGGTTTTAGAAATCTCGTATGACATCGTATTCCACTGCTGCCACCTATCTGTCCAAGATCTGAGCATTTCGTGGGTTATCCATGATAAATGGAAAATCATAGCTGCCCTCATCTAGCCTTAGGGACAACGATGCTAAAGGGTATAAGTCACACCCGTCATCTTAATATTGCATTCACAATTCTGTTGGTTATTAATGGCAAGCACATAATACAGACATACTAACGCATGCAATGCTTTAAAAATATACATGAGAGAACTCTTGAAGTTAGAAGAGAGTGAACTCACTGAAAGCCTGTTAAGTACTATTACAGGAGCATAGACTCGATAATTGTCACCAAAGATTGAAAAATATTCACGCGCGCAAAGGTACATAACGCGCGCGCACACACACACACACACACACACACACACACACACACACACACACACACACACACACACACACACACACACACACCACGAGTATGACGAGAGCAATAGAGTGATGGTTGACACACTGGCTGCAGTGGCCAGAAGAGCTCATGCATGCAGGGCAAAGCTCCTGATCATGGGTGACTTTAACCACAAGGAGATCGACTGGGAGAACTTGGAGCCACATGGGGGCCAAGATACATGGAGGGCTAAGATGATGGAGGTGGTACTGGAAAACTTCATGTACCAACATGTAAGGGACACTACAAGAGAGAGAGGAGAGGATGAGCCAGCAAGACTGGACTTAGTATTCACCTTGAGCAGTGCAGATATTGAGGACATCACATATGAAAGACCCCTTGGGGCCAGCGATCATGTGGTTTTGAGCTTCGAATACACAGAGCTACAAGTGGAGGGGAAAGCAGGAAGGCCAGGACAAATGAAACCAAACTACAAGAAAGGGGACTACATGGGAATGAGGAACTTCCTGAACGAGGTTAAGTGGGACAGAGAACTGGCAGGGAAGCCAGTTAATGAGATGATGGAATATGTAGCAACAATGTGCAAGGAGGCTGAGGAGAGGTTTGTACACAAGGGAAACAGGAATAATGAAAAAGCCAGGATGAGCCCATGGTTCACCCAAAGGTGCAAGGAGGCAAAAAACAAGTGTGCTAGGGAATGGAAGAAATATAGAAGGCAAAGGACCCAGGAGAATAAGGAGAGCAGTCGTAGAGCCAGAAACGAATATGCACAGATAAGAAGGGAGGCCCAATGACAATATGAAAACGATATAGCAGCGAAAGCCAAATCTGACCCGAAAATGTTATACAGCCACATCAGGAGGAAAACAACAGTCAAGGACCAGGTAATCAGGCTAAGGAAGGAAGGAGGAGAGACAAAAAGAAATGGCCATGAAGTATGTGAGGAACTCAACAAGAGATTCAAAGAAGTGTTCACAGAGGAGACAGAAGGGGCTCTAGAGGGACGGAGAGGTGTGGCACATCACCAGGTGCTGGACACGGTACACACAACCGAAGAAGTGAAGAGGCTTCTGTGTGAGCTAAATACCTCAAAGGCAATGGGGCCAGATAACATCTCTCCATGGGTCCTGAGAGAGGGAGCAGAGGCGCTATGTGTACCCTTAACAACAATATTCAATACATCATTCGAAACAAGGAGATTGCCTGAGGCATGGAAGACAGCAAATATAGTCCCAGTCTTTAAAAAAGGAGACAGACATGAAGCACTAAACTACAGACCAGTGTCACTGACATGTAAAGTATGCAAAGTCATGGAGAAGATTGTCAGAAGAAGAGTGGTGGAACACCTAGAAAGGAATGATCTCATCAACAGCACCCGACATGGTTTCAGGGACGGGAAATCCTGTGTCACAAACCTACTGGAGTTCTATGACAAGATAACAGCAGTAAGACAAGAGAGAGAGGGGTGGGTGGATTGCATTTTCTTGGACTGCAAGAAGGCGTTTGACACAGTACCACACAAGAGATTAGTGCAAAAACTGGAGGACCAAGCAGGGATAACAGGGAAGGCACTACGATGCATCAGGGAATATTTGTCAGGAAGACAGCAACGAGTAATAGTACGTGGCGAGGTGTCAGAGTGGGCACCTGTGACCAGCGGGGTCCCACAGAGGTTGGTCCTAGGACCAGTGTTGTTTCTGGTAATTGTGAACGACATGACAGAAGGAATAAACTCTGAGGTGTCACTGTTTGCAGATGACGTGAAGTTGATGAGAAGAATTCATTCGATCGAAGACCAGGCAGAACTACAAAGGGATCTGGACAGGCTGCAGACCTGGTCCAGCAATTGGCTCCTGGAGTTCAATCCCACCAAGTGCAAAGTCATGAAGATTGGGGAAGGGCAAAGAAGACCGCAGACGGAGTACAGTCTAGGGGTCCAGAGACTACAAACCTCACTAAGGAAAAAGATCTTGGGGTTAGTATAACACCAGGCACATGTCCTGAAGCGCACATCAACCAAATAACTGCTGCAGCATATGGGCGCCTGGCAAACCTCAGAACAGCATTCCGACATCTTAATAAAGAGTCGTTCAGGACCCTGTATACCGTGTACGTTAGGCCCATGTTGGAGTATGCGGCAACAGTTTGGAACCCACACCTAGCCAAGCATGTAAAGAAACTGGAGAAAGTGCAAAGGTTTGCCACAAGACTAGTCCCAGAGCTAAGAGGTATGTCCTACGAGGAGAGGTTAAAGGAAATCAACCTGACGACACTGGAGGACAGGAGAGATAGAGAAGACATGATAACGACTTACAAAATACTGAGAAGAATTGACAAGGTGGACAAAGACAGGATGTTCCAGAGACTGGACGCAGCAACAAGGGGACACAGTTGGAAGTTGAAGACACAGATGAATCACAGGGATGTTAGGAAGTATTTCTTCAGCCACAGAGTAGTCAGGAAGTGGAATAGTTTGGGAAGCGATGTAGTGGAGGCAGGATCCATACATAGCTTTAAGCAGAGGTATGATAAAGCTCACGGTTCAGGGAGAGTGACCTAGTAGCGACCAGTGAAGAGGCGGGGCCAGGAGCTTGGAATCGACCCCTGCAACCTCAACTAGGTGAGTACACACACACACACACACACACACACACACACACACACACACACACACACACACACACACACACACACGAGTGAAGTTTTCCAGAGAGAAGAGGGATAACCAGATATGCAAATTATTTCATAGAACCCAATTAAAACTGGAGTTCCCAGAGTAGTTGCAGTGATATACAATCCTGCACACGTATAGGAGAGTGACAGAAATGAAGTTGACGTCATTGCAGAAGCAGCTAGGAGTGCAAATGAGTCCAAGGCCAAGCTACTCATCATACTTAATATAAATCAAGAAATATATTGGGTAAAGTGGGTAAACCAGGGCGTGACGGAGGTGTCATGGGATCCTAGTATTTACTTCTAGTACTTTAGACATATAGGAAATGGAATATGAGAGCGTCTTGGGCACTAACTCTTATATATTAATGAATATCGAGTATCTTGTGGAAATAAGCATAGAGGAAATAACAGCAAATGATGGGTATGACGGGCAAGAGTTTACAAGAGGGAACTTCTGGAGGAGAAAACTGTTGATTACAGTGAATTGGGAAATGAAATTGGATGGACACTCAGCTGATAAGATGATTGAAAATACAAGGAGTTAAAGGAAAAAATTCATGACCAAAGGAATTGGAAACAATAACAAACAAAGAAAGCCCTTTATTCAACCAAAGATGCAGAGAGGCAAAAGAGAAAATAAAAAAAAAGTCTGAAAAGAATACAGAAAGCGAGGTCAGATGTTAACAGAGAATGAGAAGATAAGCCAGAAGCGAATATGCAAAAGTGAGGAGCGAGGCTGAGAACAGCTTTGAAAATGACAATGCAGTGAATGCCAAGTTTGAATCAACAATACTTCAAGGTCGTATCAAAAGAAAGAAGAGAGAAAATGACTTAGTTAATCAGATCAAGAAATAACGAGGACTGAGGAACATAACAAGGAAGTCGCCGAAATTTTGAACATTTGATTTGAAGAAGTCTTGCAAGTGGAAAGGGTTGCAGTACGATAAAGGCTACACCTGAACAAGCACGTCAGGAAGTTACATAATATGCAAAGGTTTGTTACAAGACCAGTTCTGGAGCTAAGGGGCATGTCATGTGAAGAGAGGGTAAGGGAATTCAACTTGATACTGGAGGAATGAAAGGATAGGGGGGATATGATAACGACGTATAAAATACTTAGAGGAATTGACAAGGAGAACAGCGACAGAATGTTTCAGAGATGGGACACAGGAAAAACGGACAACAGCTGGAAGCTGAAATCTCAGATGAGTTACAGGAATGTTAAGAAGTATTTCTTCAGCACTAGAGTTTCCGGAAAATGGAACAATCTGGAGAATGATGTAGTGGAGGGAGGATCCATACATACATTGAAGGAGAGGTACAAAAAGGCTCTGAGAGCAGGGAGAGAGTGGACCTAGTTGCTACTAGCAAAGAGGCGGGGGCCAGGAGCTGCGAATTGACACTTCAGCCACAAATAGATGAGTACGAATAGGTGATCTCTCTCTCTCTCTCTCTCTCTCTCTCTCTCTCTCTCTCTCTCTCTCTCTCTCTCTCTCTCTCTCTCTCTCTCTCTCTCTCTCTCTTTCTCTCTCTCTCTCTCTCTCTCTCTCTCATTCTCTCTCTCACACACACACATACATTCATACATTTCATTTCTTTAGAAAGGTGTGTGTTACCCTTTTCATGTTATGTGATGTCAAGTTCGTTGCCAAAGAATTCCTCCATTTTTATTTCCTTGTGATACAAGCACTTGATAAAAAAAAATTAAACCTTTTCACTAACTGCGAATACATAACTGCAAATAGGCAATATTACACGCACATTCCACCGCCCACAGCGAAACTCCCATCATTTGCTCGAGATTAATTACGCACTCTAAAAATCTATCCCAAGGTTAATTTATAGCAGGCGAGCCAGCGAGTCTTTACCAGATCTGTGTTCGGTTTTCTTGTGTTTCATGATTCGCAATATACGCAGCATAAATCTTTTTTTTTTTTGTGATGTAATTTTGTTGTGCTAATTGAGTGTTTGCATAACGGAGACAGACTGATGAGGATGCAAAGACAGTGGAAGTATCTGTCAAATATTTTGAAACTGATGATACTTTTTGATGCAAAAGATTATAAAATCACTTGGGCCTTGTAATAGCAAGCACCAATTCAATAGAAGCAAAATGAAAATACAAAAAAAAAAATCTATATCTTTTGATTTAAAATTCTAAAATACAATAAAGACTTAGGACAAATAAATTCCTCCCCTAAATAATGCTAAAATATTTAAAGATTTGCCATCTTAGAAATGTATCCATGTGTTGCAAACGAGACACTGTGCCTCATCGCAAGAGCAATAGTGCAGGGTACAGCGTTAGTTTCTAACATCACTGAATATTAGCGTTGCGGGTTTGCAGCGAATATGATGATGCATTCACAAGTTAAAACATGAAAACTAACATCAATTTCTTCAATTAAAATGGCAGTTTAGGACATACACAGCTTAAAACTAAGGCTTTCCATTAAGAAGCACCAGTTGTGAGGGTTTTGAGACGTACTGGTGATCTGAGAGAGAAGGGTTGTAGCCAGTCGTATCTAGCACTGAGAAATAATTACAATTTTGTTAATTTCACCCATAAATAAGGCAAAATCGGACCTACTCATGGCTGACTTCGTTCTTTAATAAGATTGACCAGCTTTTAAGTTAGCCAAGTAAAGTAAGTAAATAAGAATGGAATCAATTTGTATTATGTCTGATACTAAACAACCATTTTTAACTATGGTGTTGAGAGCACGTAAGAGTTATGGACATGTAAAAATTACATTGTACAAATTAAACTAGGATAACTCAGCAAAGTCAAATGATTACTTCACGGAAATCCGTTGACTTAATAAAATCCAATTATATAATTAGTGCCGACATGGACAGGAGAATGAATCTGGGAATGGCTGGAACTCAACATTCAGCCATTTTCATGTGGTGAGATGCGAGTTCCTCTGATAAAAGACAGTCAGACTAGCTAAAAGGTGTACTCAGAAAAACGGTGAATGTATTATCTAAAACAATGAATTTCCAAGGTTGCTGGAGTACTCTAGGAAATCAATACTTCACTCTGATACTAAAACAGAAGTATAGGCATAGACGCACATATCGCACGTGCGTATATACGCAAAATAAAGCTAGAGTTAAGGGGATTTAACGCGTTGAAAATAATTTAATAACTGATAAACAATTTGGTTTTCGGTCTGCATATTCGTGTATTACAAATTTGTTAGTAAACATGACAGAGTTGCAGAAATTGTTGAAGAACGAAATAGATGGGCAGATTGCATTTACCTAGACTCTAAGAAAGATTTTGAAAGTTTCCCATGAAAGACTAATTTGTAAACCAAAAAAATGCAAAAACAATTAAAGAAAAATTATTACAATGGATGAGAGAGTTTTTGTTTAAGAATAAAATGTGAACAATTATAGGATAATTGTCTCCTTGGGGAATGAGATACGTGGGGTGCCACAAGGGGCTGTACTTACCCAAAAACACTAGACATCAAAATTCTACTTTATCTATTTCAAAAACTAAATTGGTTGTTTTAAGCTAACTTTGATATGCTGCTCAGGAATCTAACTTGTGTAGTGTAGCTTTCGTAATTTTTTTTATCTTTATTAATATTTTGGCTATTTATGGGAGTGCTGGGAGTGGTAATGGACCAAAATGTTAAGGTTACAACCAGCGAAAGAGAGGGGAGGATGAACTAGCAAGGCTCGACCGTGTATTTCATTGAGTGTTTCTGATATAGGGGATATCACATATGAAAGGCCCCTTTGTTCTGGTGACCACACGGTCCTGAGTTTTGAGTACCTTGCAGATGTAACTGTAAAGAGTGAGAAGCAACATAGAAAGGACGTGATAACCCAAATAAGGCAATAGAGGGATAAGCTGTTTCCATTTTCTTAGTCTGCAGGAAGGCTTTTGACACAATGCTGCACATGAGACTGGTACAAGAGCTAAAGCAGGCAGGGTTAACAGGAAAAGCGTTACAATGAATCAAGGCATACCTGACAGGTAGGAATGAAATGGGTAATTGCCCGTGAAGAAGTGTGGGAATGGGTGCAAGTGACGAGTGTTTTTTCACAGGGATCAGTACTAGGGTCGGTGCTATTTCTCGTATACGTGAATGACATCACTGACATGAAACTAATGAGGAAAATACAAACAGACGTGGACCATGAAAGATTACAAATTGATTTCGATAGGTCTGGTCTGACACGTGGCTCTTGCAGTTTAATCCCACCAAGTGTAAAGTTATGAACTTTGGGTAATTACAGAGAAAACTTCAGATAGGGAGGAAGAAGGCTGCGAACCTCAGTCAAGGAGCACCTTGGGTAAGGATTATACTGAACATATTACCTGGTACGCGCACCAACCAAATAACTGCTGCAGCAATACAAGTCTGAAAAATCTAAGACAAAACCACTCACCACACTGTACACCGTGAACATCAGGCCCATAGCGGAGTATGCGCACCAGATTGAAACCCACACATGGTCAAGTAAGTCAAAACATTGGAGAAAGTGCAGAGGTTTGCAACAAGACTAGTCCCGGAGTTAATAGGCATGGTATATGAGGAGAGTTAAGTAATTCAACTTGATAACACTGAAGGACAGGAGGATATGCTAACGTATAAGAGAGGTCAAGGGAAATCGACCTGATGACACTGAAGGACAGGAGAGAGTGGGGGAAAATGATAATGGCATTTAAAATACTGAGAGGAATTGACAAGGTGGACAGAGACAGGATGTTCCGGAGATGGGACACAGCACTATGGGGTAACAAATACTTCCTAACATCCACAGGGATGTTAGGAAGTATTTCTTCAGTCATAGAGTTGTCAGGAAGTGGAACAGTCTGGAGAGTGATGTAGTGGAGACAGGATCCATACATAGCTTTAAGAAGAGGTATGATAAAGCTCATGGAGCACGGACAGTGAAGAGGCGGGGCCAGGAGCTGTGAGTCGACCCCTGCAACCATAATTAGATAAATAACACACATTGGCACTGTATCAACACAGCATAGCATTGCTATATGTCACTGCATCAACACAGCATAGCAACGCTATATGTCACTGCATCAACACACCATAGCAACGCTATATGTCACTGCATCAACACACCATAGCAACGCTATATGGCACTGCATCAACACACCATAGCAACGCTATATGTCACTGCATCAACACACCATAGCAACGCTATATGTCACTGCATCAACACACCATAGCAACGCTATATGTCACTGCATCAACACACCATAGCAACGCTATATGTCACTGCATCAACACACCATAGCAACGCTATATGTCACTGCATCAACACACCATAGCAACGCTATATGTCACTGCATCAACACACCATAGCAACGCTATATGGCACTGCATCAACACACCATAGCAACGCTATATGTCACTGCATCAACACACCATAGCAACGCTATATGTCACTGCATCAACACACCATAGCAACGCTATATGTCACTGCATAAACACACCATAGCAACGCTATATGTCACTGCATCAACACACCATAGCAACGCTATATGTCACTGCATCAACACACCATAGCAACGCTATATGTCACTGCATCAACACACCATAGCAACGCTATATGTCACTGCATCAACACACCATAGCAACGCTATATGTCACTGCATCAACACACCATAGCAACGCTATATGTCACTGCATCAACACACCATAGCAACGCTATATGTCACTGCATCAACACACCATAGCAACGCTATATGTCACTGCATCAACACACCATAGCAACGCTATATGTCACTGCATCAACACACCATAGCAACGCTATATGTCACTGCATCAACACACCATAGCAACGCTATATGTCACTGCATCAACACACCATAACAACGCTATATGTCACTGCATCAACACACCATAGCAACGCTATATGTCACTGCATCAACACACCATAGCAACGCTATATGTCACTGCATCAACACACCATAGCAACGCTATATGTCACTGCATCAACACACCATAGCAACGCTATATGTCACTGCATCAACACACCATAGCAACGCTATATGTCACTGCATCAACACACCATAGCAACGCTATATGTCACTGCATCAACACACCATAGCAACGCTATATGACACTGCATCAACACACCATAGCAACGCTATATGTCACTGCATCAACACACCATAGCAACGCTATATGTCACTGCATCAACACACCATAGCAACGCTATATGTCACTGCATCAACACACCATAGCAACGCTATATGTCACTGCATCAACACATCATAGCAACGCTATATGTCACTGTATCAACACACCATAGCAACGCTATATGTCACTGCATCAACACACCATAGCAACGCTATATGTCACTGCATCAACACACCATAGCAACGCTATATGTCACTGCATCAACACACCATAGCAACGCTATATGTCACTGTATCAACACACCATAGCAACGCTATATGTCACTGCATCAACACACCATAGCAACGCTATATGTCACTGCATCAACACACCATAGCAACGCTATATGTCACTGCATCAACACACCATAGCAACGCTATATGTCACTGCATCAACACACCATAGCAACGCTATATGTCACTGCATCAACACACCATAGCAACGCTATATGTCACTGCATCAACACACCATAGCAACGCTATATGACACTGCATCAACACACCATAGCAACGCTATATGTCACTGCATCAACACACCATAGCAACGTCCTTACAATCTCACCCGAATCTCAGCTGCCAGAAAATTAATAACTTAGTATTAAAACACCATCCAAAATGTAAAATACGTAAGAAATATGAAGCCACCGTGCACAAGTATCAAAGATAAAATTTAAAAACCACCCATTATCACCACTGTACCACAAACACCGTCACATGCAGCCTTACCAGCTACCACCACCACCACCACCACCACCACCACCACCACCACTCACTGTCAGACCACAAATTCTACATCACATCTCGTTCCCTAACCCTTCATAACCACCGTTAATAACCACCATACTTAACATAAATTTCTAATCCCGTTTTGCTCATAATTGTTGTGCTATTATTGGAAAAGCCACGAGAAAGCACCAAACCTATAGGAGCGAGAGAAGCCCTGGGAAACGGTAGGCAATTAGTTTTGATCTAGTAAAGGATAGGGTAGCTTGACTTGATCCAGTAAATTACAGGGTAGCTATAACTCACTGGATTTGATCTAGTTATGGATAAGAAGGCTATAACTTACTGGATCTGATACAGTAAAGGATAAGGTGGCTATAATTCTAGATTTGATCCAGTAATGAACTACTACTCACTAGACTTAATCCAGTAAAAGTTAGCGTGGCTTTAACTCGCTGGATTTCATCCAGTAAAGGATACAGTGGCGATAACTCAATGGAGTCTATTGAACGGGGAACATTTAAGCAGATTAATAGATGTTTTGCACTAGTTCCTTTATTGAAAACGACATTTTAGGGGCAAGAACCTGCTAACTAGCAAAGAATTCGGGTTTGAGGAGTAAATAAATAAGGGAATCAAACCATGGAACCCGTCGAGTTTGAACCCGTGACACTGGATTATTACATTCGCTAGAATTGTGTGAGGATAACATCCGTATTTTACAGAAAGACCTCGACATAATTCTGCTTGCAAGACTGTTATACAAAGACACAAATTAAAACAAACTGAAAACATTTTCTGTTTGGTAGGCAAATGAAAACAGAAAAATTAATGTCAGGTAATGTAAACACGAGTAGAGCGTCAGTTTCTATTAGTGAACATGTCACCTTGAATGGGGCTTTAGTAAGGCTATGCCAGGAAAAAAATGTCCTCATGGAGAAAACGTTATCTGTGTAGTGCCTCAAGGCGCGTTACTTGCTGCGTTATTGGTTTAAATTTACAGGAATGACTTATCAGGGAGGAACAATGTTTTAATAAGTTAGCGGATGAAGCAATGATCCCCACAAGATCACATGGCTATATTAAGTGAATATTGCGGTGACTGTATTATCAAGATTTTGTAGATAAGTTGATAGATATAGAAATAGGACAAAGTTAAAAAAAAAAACTACCACGTAGATTATAGACTGTGTCAGACAAATGACTGAATATTATAAAACGATTTTAACATGATCCTTCCTCAGCTCATTGGAAAGCCTTCCACTATCTATGTAAGATTGCTTCTACTATCTACTCAACCCAGGATGCAATTTATCACAGTCGGCTACATCCGAGATAACTACTTACTACTATGTGAATATTAGCAAAAGGTATAAGGAAACGTGTTCATCTGTACCAGCACCAGGATTCATCCTTGGTTCCTTGGTTCCTTGTTTCCTTGGTTATGGACCAAAGGATATGCTATAACGCTACCTTTACAATAAATAAATAAATATTATATATATATATATATATATATATATATATATATATATATATATATATATATATATATATATATATATATATATATGGTATAAACCTTGGTAATAAATACCGACAAGTTGGTTTAGAAAGACACGTAAGCAAACACTATAACATATTTATTAGAAAACGTTTCGGTCCTGGGACCTTGATCACTTCTAACATACAGAGGTAGAAAGACATTATATATAGGCGGAGAGTGAGGTGTGACGCACGTGACCTGAGGAATGTCATAAGAATGGATGAACACTGTAGAAGGCCTACTGGCCCATGCGAGGCAGGTCCTTATCAAAAACAACCTCTGCCTATGATGAGGACGGGTGGACGATGAAATCACGTGACTCCTGTGTTGTTGGGTTGATGCTGCTTAAGTATCATGTATGCCAATGTTTTTGAAATTTTGTAGTTTCCAGTGTTGCGTTCTATAGTGTCGGTGACGGCGATTAGTGAGGCTTCTAGGCACCGTCGGCGTCTGAGGTCTGGTTCGGTGAGAACGAGTTGTGCCTCATTCCAGTTCATCAAATGCCCAGTGAAGTCTCTGTGGAGGACACATGCGTACCTTACATCGTCTCTGTTAGAGGCATTTCGATGCTCATTCAGGCGGACTGCAAGATCTCTGCCTGTCTCGCCTACATATTTCTTGGGACAGAACCCACAGGGGATAGCGTAGACGCCTGCTGTAGAAGTTAGAGGTGTGGGGCTGCGTTTCGTAGTGAGGTCTTCGATAAATGATGTGTTTATGGTGGAAACGTTGATGTTACTCATAGCAAGTGCCCTGCGAGTATTCGTGGCAACATCGCCACATGGGAGTACTATGAACTGTTTAGGGGGCTGTTCCATGGGCGGTTTGTTGAGGATAGCTTGTGCCTTGAGTCTGCAATCTCGGATGAAGAAAGATGGGAACTGAAGACGTGTAAAGGCTTGTGTTATGTAAGTGCATTCTTCTTCTAGAAAACAAGGGCTGGAGATGCGAAGAGCTCTCAAGAAGAAGCCAATGAGGACTCCTCTCTTAGTGCGGGTGTCTTGGTGTGAATAAAAGTGTATAAGACCGTCCTTGTTGGAAGGTTTTCTATACACTTTGAAGAGAAGTTTGTCACTGTCGGGAGATCTGCACAGTAGAACGTCGAGGAAAGGAAGTTTGCCATCATTTTCGAGTTCAAGTGTAAACTTTATTGATGGTTCAACTGCATTGATCTTGTTGAGAAGGGCCTGGATATTGAGACGTCTCGGATAGAAAACCAATATATCATCAACGTATCTTAGCCAGGTAACGGTGTTGGGAATGAGGGTGCTGAATTTCTCTGTCTCCAGGTTTTCCATGAAGAGGTTGGCAAGCACAGCACTGAGCGGGCTGCCCATTGCCATCCCAAAGCATGTTTGTAACAGTTGTCCTGATACTTGAAGAAGTATCAACGTTCCTACTGACGCTGCAATCAACATTCTGAGACAGAGGCTCACTGAAAACCACGACCTCCCTTTACCTCTTCTAGATTTCATCAATCTAGTGGAACTTTGTGTTAATTTCAACTTCTTCAAGTATCAGGACAACTGTTACAAACAATGCTTTGGGATGGCAATGGGCAGCCCGCTCAGTGCTGTGCTTGCCAACCTCTTCATGGAAAACCTGGAGACAGAGAAATTCAGCACCCTCATTCCCAACACCGTTACCTGGCTAAGATACGTTGATGATATATTGGTTTTCTATCCGAGACGTCTCAATATCCAGGCCCTTCTCAACAAGATCAATGCAGTTGAACCATCAATAAAGTTTACACTTGAACTCGAAAATGATGGCAAACTTCCTTTCCTCGACGTTCTACTGTGCAGATCTCCCGACAGTGACAAACTTCTCTTCAAAGTGTATAGAAAACCTTCCAACAAGGACGGTCTTATACACTTTTATTCACACCAAGACACCCGCACTAAGAGAGGAGTCCTCATTGGCTTCTTCTTGAGAGCTCTTCGCATCTCCAGCCCTTGTTTTCTAGAAGAATGCACTTACATAACACAAGCCTTTACACGTCTTCAGTTCCCATCTTTCTTCATCCGAGATTGCAGACTCAAGGCACAAGCTATCCTCAACAAACCGCCCATGGAACAGCCCCCTAAACAGTTCATAGTACTCCCATGTGGCGATGTTGCCACGAATACTCGCAGGGCACTTGCTATGAGTAACATCAACGTTTCCACCATAAACACATCATCTATCAAAGACCTCACTACGAAACGCAGCCCCACACCTCTAACTTCTACAGCAGGCGTCTACGCTATCCCCTGTGGGTTCTGTCCCAAGAAATATGTAGGCGAGACAGGCAGAGATCTTGCAGTCCGCCTGAATGAGCATCGAAATGCCTCTAACAGAGACGATGTAAGGTACGCCTGTGTCCTCCACAGAGACTCCACGGGGCATTTGATGAACTGGAATGAGGCACAACTCGTTCTCACCGAACCAGACCTCAGACGCCGACGGTGCCTAGAAGCCTCACTAATCGCCGTCACCGACACTATAGAACGCAACACTGGAAACTACAAAATATCAAAAACATTGGCATACATGATACTTAAGCAGCACCAACCCAACAACACAGGAGTCACGTGATTTCATCGTCCACCCGTCCTCATCATAGGCAGAGGTTGTTTTTGATAAGGACTTGCCTCGCATGGGCCAGTAGGCCTTCTACAGTGTTCCTCCATTCTTATGTTCTTATGACATTCCTCAGGTCACGTGCGTAACACCTCACTCTCCGCCTATATATAATGTGTTTCTACCTCTGTATGTTAGAAGGGCCCGGGCCGGGAAAATACCGGCGAATCTTTAACAACAATCTGTATGTTAGAAGTGATCAAGGTCCCAGGACCGAAACGTTTTCTAATAAATATGTTAGTGTTTGCTTACGTGTCTTTCTAAACCATATATATATATATATATATATATATATATATATATATATATATATATATATATATATATATATATATATATATATATATATATATATATATATATATAGTATGCTTTCAAATATATGGATAAAAAAATATTAAAAGAGCTGCTAAAAGAATAAGCTTAACTACGTAATATACACTAGTAATGTGGTGCCACGATTTAAAAAGTGAGTTAGTTACACATTGGTTGCTAAAACTATGCAGATGATGATTTAATGTTAGTTCAATGAAAAGAGGAGTCATGATAACGGGATAGAAAACATAAATGATATGAAAGAAAAAGATTTATTAGGACCTACAGATAGAGAAATGAAAAGCGTCAGTTGAAAAATAAGATTTTTTTTCCTTTTATGGCCCTGGAAACCAGGTTCGGAGGGACAGATCAGTCGTCTTGTTTCATAATATGATGTAAATTCGTTGTTAATTGTTCCATTTTTGTGACGCTTAGTTCTTATTACGAAGAACTTCGGACAGAAGCTACTCAATATAGGAAAGAACATGCATAACACAGGTGTTGATAATGAATGAATAGAGAAACACTGAAATGTGAGAAGAGGAAACAGATAACAGATAAAGATGCAACTGAGAGACAGGATAATGAAGTATTTTCTTCAATATAAAGATGGTTAAGAAACAAAATATTTGAAGATGAATTGGAGGTAAATAATCTACACTGTCTAAGAATGCATATCAATGACCCGTAATGACCAAGATTCTGTAAAGAGTATTGATAAGAATTAAGTATCGGGGCCAGTAGTTAGGATTCAGCTTCTGTCAGCCCAACTGGGTGAGAGCATAACTATGTTACTATAACTAGTTACTGTAACTAGTTATTACATGGTATAATGATTACGACATTATGGATGAAAGGACATTATTCTGCCAAATTAGGGGATCTTTATTGGATACGTTTGTACTCGTCTAGTTGTGGTTGCAGGGGTTGAGTCACAGCTCCTGGCCCCGTCTCTTCATAGGTAGATTGGGCACTCGTTTTGGGTTACAGGTTTCAGGGCCGAAACATATTCAGTAAAAATGTTGTAAATATATATTCACTAGCGTCCTGTCATCTACACGAAACTAAGCATAACTAGATGAGCATAATTTAGGATAATTAGATGGTTATAAGTAGACCAGATTTACTGGGCGAATGTGCAAACAAATACGCTGTCTCTCTCTCTCTCTCTCTCTCTCTCTCTCTCTCTCTCTCTCTCTCTCTCTCTCTCTCTCTCTCTCTCTCTCTCTCTCTCTCTCTCTCTCTCTCGCTCCCTCTGTCTCTCTCTTTCTTCTTTCACACACACACACAAAGTGAGGTAGTGAAGGCAGGAACCATACATAGATTTAAGAAGAGGTATGATGTTCATGGGCCAGTGAAGAGGCGGGGCCAGGAGCTGAGCTTCGACCCCTGCAACAACAAATAGGTGAGTACAAATAGGTGAGTACACACACACACACACACACACACACACACACACACACACACACACACACACACACACACACAAACACACACACAGTCCTAATCTTTAAAAAGGGAGACAGACATGAAACACTAAACTACAGACCAGTGTCACTGACATGTACAGTATGCAAAGTCATGGAGAAGATTATCAGAAGAGTGGTGGAACACCTAGAAAGGAATGATCTCATCAACAGCAGCCAACATGGTTTCAGGGAAGTAAAATCCTGTGTCACAAACCTACTGGAGTTCTATGACATGGTGACAGCAGAAAGACAAGAGAGAGAGGGATGGGTGGATTGCATTTTCTTGGACTGCAAGAAGGCGTTTGACACAGTTCCACACAAGAGATTAGTGCAAAAACTGGAGGACCAAGCAGGGATAACAGGCAAGGCACTACAATGGATCAGGGAATACTTGTCAGGAAGACAGCAGCGAGTCATGGTATATGGCGAGGTGTCAGAGTGGGCACCTGTGACCAGCGGGGTCCCACAGGGGTCAGTCCTAGGACCAGTGCTATTTCTGGTATTTGTGAACGACATGAGGGAAAGAATCGACTCCGAAGTGTCCCTGTTTGCAGATGACGTGAAGTTGATGAGAAGAATTCATTCGATCAAAGACCAGGCAGAACTACAAAGGGATCTGGACAGGCTGCAGACCTGGTCCAGCAATTGACTCCTGGTGTTCAACCCCACCAAGTGTAAAGTCATGAAGATTGGAGAAGGGCAAAGAAGACTGCAGACGGAGTACAGTCTAGGGGGCCAGAGACTACAAACCTCACTAAAGGAACAAGATCTTGAGGTGAATATAACACCAGGCACATCTCCTGATGCGCACATCAACCAAATAACTGCTGCAAACCTCAGAACACCATACCGACATCTCAATAAGGAATCGTTCAGGACCCTGTACACCGTGTACGTTAGACCTATATTGGAGTATGCGGCACCAGTTTCGAATCCACACCTAGCCAAGCACGTAAAGAAACTAGAGAAAGTGCAAAGGTTTGCAATAAGACTAGCCCCAGAGCTAAGAGGTATGTCCTACGAGGAGTGTTTAAGGGAAATCAACCTGACGACACTGGAGGACAGGAGAGATAGGGGGGACATGATGACGACATACAAAATACTGAGAGGAATTGACAAGGTGGACAAAGACAGGATGTTCCAGAGACGGGACACAGCAACAAGGGGACACAGTTGGAAGTTGAAGACACAGATGAATCACAGGGATGTTAGGAAGTATTTATTCAGCCACAGAGTAGTCAGAAAGTAGAATAGTTTGGGAAGCGATGTAGTGGAGGCAGGATCCATACATAGCTTTAAGCAGAGGTATGATAAAGCTCAAGGTTCAGGGAGAGTGACCTAGTAGCGACCAGTGAAGAGGCGGGGGCCAGGAGCTTGGACTCGACCCCTGCAACCTCAACTAGGTGAGTACACACACACACACACACACACACACACACACACACACATACACACATTCACTCTCTCCCTCTCTCTCGTACTCTGATTCCTCCTATAATGCATTTCACAGGTCAATCACTCTATGTAGACTTTTTTTTCTATCCTCTTCAATCTCTCCTTTTCTCAATTTGCAACGGTGGCCTCTTGTTATACCTGTCGCAGGTACTAAGAAATCATTTTATCCCCTCTTTCAAGTCCTTTCAAGACATTAAATGTTGTTATCGTGGCTTTCCTGCTATCCGCCTACATGGCCAGACAGTTTTATAAATATTCTGAAATATAGGAATTTTGGAATCATAAATAGTTTCGATAATTAGAGACTACCTCTTCTGATCAGCTTCTAATTGTTACCCATTTTGTGTTTTCCAGAAGGCGAGAATTGCTATGTTAAGTGAGTCCTATTTTTTCAATTTTATTAAAGAGTTTGTTCGATTTCCATTTCGTAATTGAGGAATGGATGCTCAAAATAGCTTCAAAATATTAACGCCGATGCATTCTACAAGGATGACAGCCTGTGTGTGTTTTGACTCTAGGGGAAAATTTGAAAATTTAAAGAAATTTACAGAAGTCACTGGAGGATGCATTTTCTGTTAGACTTCAAATTGCAGTGTTGTTTTATTAAGAGAAAACTTAGCCATCGTTATGTCCTATGCAGATTTTCATAGACAACTTTATTAAATAAATCGTGATTTTTTTTTATCGAATTTGGGGAATGTATATAACGGCTAATTTTATGGAAAATATTTCTTTAAATGTATAAATTTTATTAACTAGAAAATAGCTGAGAAGTACTGAAAGCTTCCATTTTCAAGTTATTTTTAATTTTCACGAGTTAGGTTAGGTAGGCCTGTCAAGAAACAGGACAAGTGTTTCCTGACCGCGGGTCTTAAGTCAAGTGATGACCCGCAGCTAGAACTTTTGGTCATCTGGCAGAGACCCTGGCGGACTTCTAAGATAATTTTGTAGACTGTTGCATTTGACTGTGTTCAGAAATCAGCTAGCACGTATTGTCATCTATTCATAAGAAACGAGTTTTCGAGTGTGCTCTTGTCTGCTTTTTGTAAAGTAGTAAAAGGTTCCAACTCCAGAAAGATTTCCTGTTTTATTTATTCTTTACTTCATGTTATGTCGAGAGAATGATTTTCAAAAAATGAAAATTATTTAAGTGAGTTCAGCAGAGATGACTGTGGCCATATTACTTGAGGATGATTAAATATTGAAATCGTAATGATTCATTGGTAAACAATTGACCGATCAAAGAGTTCATATTCATAAGCTAGGTTGTTGAGAAATTACCTGCATGAGGTTTGCAGGGTATTACCTGAATTATTTTGTGCAAGTAATTTGGGTGAGGTAAGTAGGACTTAGTCACAGTAGGTCACAGGACTGTCACTCCTTCCATGCCCAGTCCATCACCACTCCTTCCATGCCCACTCCATCACCACTCCTTCCATGCCCACTCCATCACCACTCCTTCCATGCCCACTCCATCACCACTCCTTCCATGCCCACTCCATCACCACTCCTTCCATGCCCACTCCATCACCACTCTCACTAAAAAAAAGGTTGACCCGACATCAAATTAATAATTACAATGTTAAGCAATAATTCCAATATTGGTAAATTATAAAATAATGTGGACAATATTATTTAGCTTGTTGGATGCACAGAATATAATTATTGTATAATACATATAATTCAATAGTGTTATTAGAAAATAAATTTGTATTATCACTTACCATTTATTTACTGTAGTTGCATCACACCACAACGCCTAACATACAGCAGCCTATACTGGCCAGCGAAAAATCTAAATGAAAGAACAATGGCGTACAAACTTGGATAAGTGATGGCGTCGTCCCATTAATTTCCACCATCGCCACTTATGTAAGGGATCTGGAGCATACTAAGCCAATTTATATATTTGTAAATATATGAATAAAACTGGCGCATATTTCAGCATTTCAGTTTAATGAATTAATGCTGAAAATATGGATATATACTTGTTTGGGCTCAAAAGCCCACCTCGCTATCTATAAAAAACCCATAACAACCTTGTGTCTACTCGAAACTGAAGTTTGAGTTAAACAAAAGATTGAGACCTACCTTGCTCTGTAACTTGAGCGGTGGTGCTGACAGCACCACATTCGACAGTATCTGTGACTTGAGTGGAACAGTAGTGTCTTTTGTACTGTTGCACTGTCCTTCTCTCAGTCGAGGGTCCACAACACACACTGTTACACTACATCTGATCCACCAGGAGGCCTGGTCACAGACCGGGCCGCGGGGGCGTTGACCCCCGGAACTCTCTCCAGGTAAACTCCAGGTAAACACCAGGATCAAGATTAGTCATTGTTTCGCGGTATTTCACAACAGGAAGACCTATCCCACTTAACTGTGTCATTAGTTCTACCACAAATTGCTGAGATTGTCACTGAACGAGAAACAAAACAAGCAATCACTAGTGTTCTTTGTCCTTTCTCCTCGTATAAAGCACGTTTCCCCTTCCGTTCCTGAAGTCAATCTGCCCTGTGTAGTGCCCTCAGCCCTCGCTTTGTCCTCCTTACAAAGGATTTGCTGAATCACTGCAACAGTATTCAATTCAAGATATCAGATTTCTCGTTATCAAGTAATAGACGACAATTTATGATAGCCTCAGCTTGTAAAAAAAAAGTGGGTGTAGGGTTTTCTTTAATTTTCCTGCTATGGTAAAGAGAGTAAATACTCTCGTTAACCCACACTATGGTAGCAACGCTGAACTCTTGCAAGGAGAGTGGCGTGACTATGATTGGTACACTCTGGTACTGCATCTGCTTCAAATTAAACTTTTGATCATGAAGCAAGACATCATTTGCCCCTTCTGGGAGGGTAAAGTCCCTTAAGTCCCTCGGGGGCTGAAGGGACTGAAAGGACTGAAGTCCCCTGTCTGGAAAAAATTTCTTCAACTTAATTCTGGAGGACCCGTAAATTTCCTGTCCTTATTCTTCAGCAGGGGACATTAATACGGGTTCCTATTACAAATTCGGGCCGAAACACCCCATTATGGCCTCGATGACGCCGGATTATTAGACGATTTCACTACAACCACCAGTGCTCATGCATTAATTCATGCCTGTATCACTCCATGGCTGCTGCTCACCTTTCTTTATACCAATTTTCTTGAAGGGTCAAATCAGCATCAAATTTTGATATGTAGTTATTATATTATTCATACTTACACATGCTGAATTTAGGAAAATTATAAAAAGAAAAAAGTCACAGATGTCCTGAAACTAGCAGGTCAGTGTGTTGTCTACTGCATACTGGCGGCAAATTAAGATTAGCCCAACGATGTGTATTTTCGTCCACCACAGGAACGTTTTCATGGGTCCCATTGTTACCACAAATGCAGGTATTCATAGACGATTTTGTCACAATGGTCCCATGCGAACCTTCCTATGGAATATAGAGATACATTTAGTTATGATTTTTGTTAGGCCAGTGTAATACAGTAGATAGCACTATTGCCTGCTAGATTCATGAGTGCTTTGACTTGGTTTCGAATATTCTATTCGGTGACATAAAGATATGGGTCACTCTACCCGCTGCCCGGTCCACCCGCTGCCCGGTGCACCCGCTGCCCGGTGCACCCGCTGCCCGGCCCAACCATACTTCCTGGCAGAAAGCCTGATGAGGCAGTCTGTTGGATATAGTTGAATGCAGTTTAATGTATGTAGCATTGTAGATGAATGGTTCAGAGAACGGACATGTTGTTAAATTAGACACATGTGCAACTCTTGGGTATCTTTATTGAGGAAACGTTTCGCCACACAGTGGCTTCATCAGTCCATACAAAGGAGAAACTTGAAGAACAGGAGGAGAATGAGGTAATCAGTCCCTCAGCCTTGAGTCGATGTGGTCAGTCCATCAATCTTGAATAGAATACGGCATATGAGCGGGATCTTAATACTTGGGAATTCTTCACTTGCCTAACCCTTGGGCACGACCTACTTCCACAATGAACAAATGTGACACCACCTACGACTGCTGCCCCTCACCTGTCTACGGTTTATAAGCTGCTTCTCCGCTCATATGCCGTATTCTATTCAAGATTGATGGACTGACCACATCGACTCAAGGCTGAGGGACTGATTACCTCATTCTCCTCCTGTTCTTCAAGTTTCTCCTTTGTATGGACTGATGAAGCCACTGTGTGGCGAAACGTTTCCTCAATAAAGATACCCAAGAGTTGCACATGTGTCTAATTCAACAATGTATGTACCACAGCCTGGCTAATCAGCAACTGACTGAGTTCCCACTTGAAGACAAATAGCTTACTAAGGGAACGGCCGGCAATTCTCCTTATTCGTGTGGGGAAGTTGTTTAAAAGTCTTGGATTCTTTACAATTACTATTGTGTTGTTTTACAATGTTCTCATTGCGTCCCTGCTTTTCACTAAGATATTTTGCACCGTCTGCCTAAGGGAAGGGCTCAACTTAATACGCTTTATTACAAAGCAGTAATATTAGTGGTAGCCCTAGAAACTATTGTACCACTTTACAGACTTCCTGGAATATTACCTTCGCAAAATTGAATTGGATAGCCTTCGTTACCATGAGTAAGTGGGAAAAAGTAATTAGTTCCCGTTTGGTAATGTATATGCTTGAGTGAGTGCTTGAATGTGTTCATGTGTACCTGTGCATATTCGTATGTTCGCGTTAAAACATGTGCTTGTGTGTACCCACCTACATGTGGTTGCAGGGGTTCAGATTCAGCTCCTAGCTCCTCTTATCACTTGCAGGATCTACTCTGTTTATAACTAATGATTAAGGTTATTCCAACTCTTGACACCCTATTCATAGTTCATTAGCTGTGGCACTAGTCTCCTTGCAAGCCATTACACTTTCTTCAGTATCTTAATAACAAAATTATCAGGTATAAGTTTTATGTTGGTGCTGCATATTTCACGATGGGCACGACGTAGGTCGAATTAAGATTTTTTTCTTGAATGAGGTTCCCATTTTCTGTCTCCCAAGTCTATGCTCAGTCTATGTCCAATTTAAATGACCTTGTATTTGTTGTGGTTCAGTTTTATTAGCAACTTGTTTGATCAATGTCCTAGTTAATGTTTATTAACCTCATAATTTCTATATCGTCAACACACTTCATAAATAAAGGGGATGTAAATAGCGTGCTGAAAATTTCCAGCCAAGACAGGACTCGCAGCAATGGTTTCAAGTTGGAAAAATTCAGATTCAGAAAGGATATAGGAAAGCACTGGTTTGGTAATAGAGTTGTGGATGAGTGGAACAAACTCCCGAGTACAGTTATTCAGGCTAAAACGTTGTGTAGTTTTAAAAATAGGTTAGATAAATACATGAGTGGATGTGGGTGGGAGTGAGTTGGACCTGACTAGCTTGTGCTGCTGGGTCTGGTGCAGTGCTCCATTCTTGAGTGGAGGTGATCAGACTGGGTGAGTCATTGGTCTAATCCGGGGGGGGACATGGACCTGCTCCGCATGGGTCAATAGGCATTTTGCAGTGTTCCTTCTTTCTTATGTTCTTATAAATAAGCACAGACACCACAGAAGACGAAACTGCTCACCATAAACTATTGTTTTAAATATATAATACCGAAATACGTTAAGTGTTGCTCACCTAAACAAGTATTTCAGAAGATTACCCTTCCTCTTGATGTATTTCTAAAAGTCTCCTAGACACTAATTAAGCTAACTTTTGGTGGATAGAAAAGTCATTACCTTCCCACACTTACTAAATGGCACTCGAGATTTTGGGGCTAGGGGACATTCGTGTCTGAAGCTTAGGTTTAGTAAGTTTTCAAACGTTCACCAGTCCACTGAGTTTCCAGGCTAGTCATTAAAGCTTGAAAAAAAAATCACAACAATTCAGCCGATTCTCTATGTCTTATGTATTATAGCAAGGAACATTGCTTTCTATACAAAACCTGTCTTTGCACTTTTGGAATCTGTCAGGCAAATAATCTGTTGAAGGTATACTGTTTGGAGTACGTCTTTCTTTCACCTTCTGTGCATCTGATGTTGTCTTTCTCTATTATCAAGAACTGTACTGATCCCAGTACTGATTCCTGTGGAACATCCACTTGCTAGGCTTACCCAGCCTTGCATCTGATGTCAGAAAAATCACTATTTCTTTCCCAAAAAGTACTCTTTGACCCACTTTAGTTCATACCGTGTTATACATGCCTGCTTCTTAAGCTTCATTTTAAAATCTCTTGTGAAGAAGTGTCAGATTTCCTCTTAAAGTCCAAGAATAAGCAGTTCACTCAACCATTTCTTGCCTTTTTATCTGTTACTTAGTCAAAAAAAAAAAAACGACAGCAGATTTGTGAGACGGGATTTGCCATGTCTAACCGTGTTCCGACTATTCTCAATTAAACCACTTTGTTCCAGGTGCTAAACCGCTCTTCTGATTACACTGGCCAACAATAAATTTGTTGCTTCCATAAAGGAAAGCATGCTGAACCTGTATCGGAAGTCAGAATTAACCCATCACGTATGATATTGGCAACACATGTGGGTCTAGGTTACATTTTTAGAATTTAATACACCCCCCGAGGAAAGTCTTGTAGCTGTCTGCATGCATGCATAAATATGAATCATATACATCATGCCTGCTTGTCAGGCAGATTTAAAAAGCATCAGTTATACTCTGACTTTCCCGGTGTTCAGACAAATTCGTTGTGTACAATGGCGTTTATGTTGCTTAAATTGTATTTCTTTGTCATATACACACATCCGTAGTTATATTCGATATCTTTTCTTCCTTTATATGAAATATCAATCAAATTAACATGAACAGACAAGAATACTGAACAGTGTAGATAGCTTTTGCTATGCAAGTATACAACACGTGATAAATGAGAAAACATAATCGATCGTGTCAAGATTGCTGACCCGCGCTCTGTCGGTTGCAAGATAACTGAGTAAGATAAAGCATGAACTGATTCAGTGGTTGAATGGGAAACATAAATCAATGTCATTTGCAGTCCCAGTCATGTGGCGAGAAACAAAGAATCACCCTAAGTGACTGCTGCTTCTACGTGGATATTGTGACTGGTATCCGGAAGAAAAACAAAATCAAGATAACATATCCAGAATGTGAGTCAGCATTAAAAATTGTGTGACATAGTGAGGACGCTACTGTACCTGTTCCACCTGTTGCTTATAACACTGGGCAATATAGTAAAGAAACTGATAACGCTGATCTTCAAGAACCACATTGAGATGCTATCACTTAATCACTATACGTGATAAATGACCTTGTCAGGACCCTTGACCCATCAGGCCAGAAGGCGAAACTTCTTGGATTGCACTTGCAAGAATGGAGAGTTTTAGGTGAAGGAACAAAAATATTACATTTTCAAGCACACTATACTAGGTTGACGCCATTTTACTGAAAGAATTGTGTATAATTTAGCACTTGTGTGAATGATCTTACGAAGAAATTGGTTTATGAACACAATTCTGATGAATGGAGATTGTTCATCTGCTACGTCAAGGTCAACTTGAAAGCAGTGCTCCTCCACAATGACAATGAAAGGCCAACTGTGCCAGTGTCTCTTGATGTGGGATTAAATAAAACATACGAGTCCATGGAAATTCTACTCAGACTAACACAATACAACGAACACATGTGGAATATATGTGCGGGCATTAAAGTGATGGGGTTAATATTTGGTCTCCAACAGGTTATACCAAAATACAAGTGTTTCCTTTGTTTGTGGAATAGTTGTTACGATAATGATTACTACGAGATCCTGAAATAGCTGTAGATTAATGGCTCAGAGAACCGACAAGTTGATAAATTAGACACATGTGCAATACTTAAGTATCTTTAATGAGGAAACGTTTCGCGCCACAGTGGCTTTATCAGTCCATACAAAGGAGAACGGTGAAGAAGAGGAGAAGTTTGAGGTAATCAGTCCCTAAGACTTGGGTTGATATAATCAGTCCAAGTAGCTTATATACCGTAGGCAGGAGAGGTGCAGCAGTCGTAGGTGGTATCACATTTGTCCAGTGTGGAAGTAGGTCATATCTAAGGGTCAGGCAAGTGAAGAATTCCCTGTATTAAGATTGCAAGATGTTGCTGCGTCATACAGGAATGCAGATGAATGGAAAGGGAAGACCCTATTCCAGGAAAATTTAACATACAACATTCACCACTGATGCATTCTCAAAGATATTTCTTCCATCACTCCATATAAAGTTAAACGTATTGAAAAACTTTGTACAGGCTATGGATGGGGAAGGCGAAAAAGTTGTTTAAGGGAAAAATGTAGATGAGTTTTAGCTGACTCAAGACTTGAGGCTAGAGTATTTATTGCGTTATTAATATGTGAACTGTTATCCAGTCAGTCTTCCAAAATAAACTGTTCCCACTAGAGTTGGTAGCATGGAAAGCGTTCAAACAGGTTGTCCAGTACTACCTAGAAAGGAACAGAAGAAACAATTATACTGAGTTAGTCCAAAACATGAATGAAGGTTGTTCCAGACTGGTATACGGTATGTCCCTGAAAATGTAAGTGTTTCTTTCACACCTGGACCTCTCACCGTACCAACTTGGTGGTGTTAGTGATAAGTATTGTGAAAGATTTCATTAACATATCAGGATAATGGAGGTACGCGTTTTAATCCCAACATAATGTGGGACTATCGTTAGTTTCTTCACAGATACACCACTGCTAGCTATTAGTATAACGCCAAATGCTTAAAAACATTAAATATTTTCTGCTTCCAGAGAGAATTTGTTGCTTAATCTCCGTGAAGTAATTTTTAAGTAGCTTTTATTGGCTCATTATATAACTCAACGCTGTAAATTTTAATGGAATATGGTACATTAATAAACAGTTCTTTGAATTATTTAAATAATGTTCTTTGCAACAACTAAAAATCCTGACTTGTTAGCTCAATTTCAACTTCAAATATGGAATCAACTTGTTCGTATTACATTAGAACATCTAAATTTATCTCAGTATTAGACAAACATAACTTTCATTTTCCAGTGCTATCTTTACAATTTTGCATAGTTTGCTTGTCAGTGATATTGTCCTATAATTTAATGCTTCTTGTCTATCTCCTTTCTTAGATATTGAGAGTAAATTGGTTGTCTTCTAGATCTCCAAACTTCCTGGTCAAGCTGGTTGCTGGGTGTTCGTCGGAAATCTAATTGTCTATACGAACATCCTAACTGATCATACCACCATAGTTCCTTAGCCTATTTTTTCCAGACCTTACACAGAAAAAGTCACAATTAAAGAAATAGTGAACAAACCGTATAATTATCCCGTATTCATTGATTTATTGTTCATTTTAGCTAGCAGTTAGGACAGTGCCTCTCCACCCTCTTGCGAATCCCATGGTGATACTTTATCAGGTTTCATTGTTTTTTTAAATATCCAGCTCACACCGATGTTTCTTCACCTCATCTCCTTTTATGTGCATGGTGTCCAGTACCTAATAATGTACTCATTTCCTTTGACAATAAGGTATTTCCAGTTTCCATTGCGAATATCGTAGATTGTTCAACACCTAACACCCTCTATAGTTTCGCATAAGTTCTTCTTTTTTCCTCAGTCCTATTACCTCGTCTTTTATTTGAGTCTTTATTCTGATGTGGCTGTCAAGCAGTTTTTTTCTCAGACTTGGCTTGGTCTGCTGTGTCAGTCTTAAATTCCACCCTGATTTTCATCTCACACTTGAATATTAATTTCTGGTTCTTCTCATATTTCCTATGTTTTCTCTGTCCTTCTCTTTCCAAATTTATCAATGCTTCTTGTACTTCTTCCCTTTGCCTTCTCTTCTGGGTATGGAGTTCGCAATTTCTCCACACACTGAGACTGGGTTTTGTGCATCTTATCATTTATTTATTTCCTTTCACTTTCCATTCCCAATGTACATCACTGAATAATTATCTCATGTCTTCATTGGCACAACCTCTGAAATGTGTTTTTTCCCTCTCCCCTTAGCTGCTATTCTTACCTCATTGTTCACTTCCACTTGGCTTTTTTAATCTGTTCTGTATGGTCGCAAGTGCCCAGAGGTCTTTACATTGTGTCTACATCAGATGCACCCAAGGTGAATACTAAGATTAGTCTTGTTGATTCATCATCTCACATCTCTTTCTCTATCGTTGTGTCCCTGACTTGTTGATACACAGTTTTCCATCCCCACTTCTATCAACATAATCCACCACGTTTTTGGTTCCACTTGTAGGTCTCATTTCACACAGTATTTCTTCGTGATAGAAATCACCTGTTATTTGTAACTTTGCTTGGAAATTATTTTTTTTTTGTTCTTGCTTCCAATATAGTTAAAAAATTCATTTTTTGCATTCCTGTCTTGATCTACGGTTTGATGGATAGCAATAAATAATTCTGCTCTGAGATTTTTCTCTGAATATTTGTGTTTAAGCTTCCTTCTTTATGTCTATATGTCAGGAAGGGAAGGGATTAGACTGAGATTGATGTTTTCATAGTTAAAGAGAAAGGGGTTAGGGTTATTGTTGTATATGTGGGGAAGAAGAAAGAGCGTAGGTTTTGTTGAGTTATTGATCTGATAGGGGAATATGATGTGGGTCTAGAAATGGGCCTGCTGAGAAGTGAACATTCCGGGAACTTTGAGAGATTTCTCTTGCCTCTCCATCCTTTTTTTCCTGTGTCTGATATTGTTTTTGCATGCTTCCTCAGAAATTCGCTTCTCCATTTCTGGTCTGTCCAGATCCAAGTACACATGCCGGAATCTTAAAGTATTCAGGAACAAACTGTCTCTCAATTTTGTGTTCCAAGAAACTGCTGACCAGAGGATTAGTTAGATTGCACGTCATTTATCCCGACAATACTTCTCAATTCTCTGAAAATAAACCATCTACTCTAATTCCTCTCCACCTGTAACCTCAATGACTGCTGTCATTCCTGTTAATGCTACTCCCATTTTCTTAATTCCATCAGCTAGCTGATATACATAGATTATCTTTTTCCTCCAATTATCTTTTCCTGCAGATTGCCTTGACTGTTGTTGTCAGTTCTCTAGCTGTCTATCTTCTTTCCTTTTGTGCCTTTAAGTCTGCTGTAAGCATATCTGCTAAAACTGTTTCCCCACCATTAATTCACGGTATCTTTTTTCCTCATTTTTCCATTCATTTTCCTTTTTAGTATTTGGGTTCTTCAGTTGTAAATGTCATTTTCCCCCATTTCTCTCATTCATTTTTTTAACATATTTAACATATTTCCTTCCCTGCATTTATTCCTTGTCCATTATGGCTCTTCAGTCAAGCTGTTTATTAGGTCCATCTACTTTCTCTCCACTCTGTTTTTCATTTCCCTCCCGCACCCACTTTCCTGTAACCACAAATCTGACACTACACTCTTAAACCTACCCTATACTTCAACCCCCATTGCCTATACTCTCACTAGCCCATCTATCCTCCAGTAGTTGTTTATATCTTACCCTGACTGCCTCCTCCTCTAGTTTATTAACCTTCACTTCTCTCTTACTTGCTGCTTCCATTTTCCATGTTTCTCATCTACCTTTTACTCTCACTGTAGCTACATATGAAAAGTGATATATCTACTATTCCTCTACAAATATGTACAGCCTGAAGTCTACCCAACACACTTTTATCTACCAATACATAGTCCATCTCATATTGTATATGTAGTGACAATTTGTATATATAGATAGTTTTAATAAAGATTAGATTTTTAAATATTTTAATATTTAACGAACGGAGTTGTATCAGCAACGACCACAAGACAATATTGTAAGTTTTATTTTGATATTTTTTTCCAGAGAAACATGCTACATTTGTGGCGAACACTGTGCAAAAAAAAAAAGCGCAGATTTTGTAAAACAAACGTATCATCTTTATTTTGGAGTGGTGCTTGTAGGACAAAAGTCTTGGCTTACTGCTATGCCGTGCATAAAGCTGTGAAGAGTGCTTATGACAGTGGAAAAATGGGCAAAAGAAAAGTTTAATCTTCGGTGTGCTTATAGTGTGGAGAGAGCCGAGAAACCAGCACGATGATTGTTTTCTGTATGGTGAATTTGACAGGTTTCAATCGATATAAGAGTGTGAAGTGGGAATATCCTGATTTTGAGTAAACCAGGAGACCTGTGCCACACAGAGAATACGTTCGCATACCAGTGTTTACAACACTGCCTGACCTTTTCTTTTTAGATATTGAAGAAATTCAGAACTTAGGACGTAGCTCGGGTGACAGCAGTGTAAGTCAATAACAAGTAAACATTTCAACACCACATCACCTCTCTCAAGAGCAACTCAATCATCTGAATCTTTGATGATCCTCAAATTCTAACACTTTTCAAGGATTATAATTTCACAAGATGTGTGAATGGTGTTGAAGTTTTTGCATGGTACAGTTATTTATCATTTGTCAAGAACATTTTTTGTAATCACAAAGCAGACAGTTATGAAGAACTGGTGCAAAACTTGCTGACAAGCTTTAAGAATTTAGATACTAATGTGACTTCCTCCACAGCCACCTTGACAAATTTTCACATAATCATGGTAATGTCAGTGAGGAAGAAAGGGAGAGGTTCCATCAAGAGTTGAAGGTGATGGAGGAAAAATATCAAGACAGATTAGGGACACACATGATGGCACACTATTGCTGGAGCTTCCAGCGAAACTGTACTGATGACAAACGTAGAAGATAATCGTACAACGTTTTCATATGCAATAATCATTGGTATATGAATTATCTTATTATATTAATTTATTATTATATAGAATGAAGTGCTAGTGTGTATTAATTGATTTAACTTTTTCATGGTCTAAAAAAAAATTTCAAAAGTATTTGTAAGTTAGCCACGCCTGATGAATGTGTTTTTTTACAACGTTCATATTTTTCATTGGAATATCAAATTTACTAAAAAAAACTAGAGCCACTTAAGCAAAACTGATGATATACTCAGAGTCAGCACCTCAAACTTACCCTGAAATCGGTGCAATATCATTGACGATAAAAGAAATCTTGACCAGTGTTATTATAGTTACTAATTTTATCCGAGTTTTAATGCTATATCAAATTCAGTAATCATCAAAAGTCTTAGTCGCTGCAAAATAGCAATAACTAATAGTCATGAAATAAATTGGACCTTCCTGCCTCTCCCTGAAGGTCAAGTGTTCAGCTAAAACCATTAAAATACACAATACACAAATGTGTTCGTTATTTCGTGGGGAGTCTGAGAGTTCTCGTGCTATCATATTACACATCCGATAATTCAGCTGCTTAAGAAAGCTGTTTTACAAAGTTAATCTACAGGCTGCTTGGTATGCAGATCTCCCAGGGAAGCATGAACTTCCAAGCCTATTTTAACTTAGCTGTTTTAGATTGATGGTTGCCGAAGTAATATTTTATACTTCCGGGGATTGTGTCCTGAGAAGAGGAACTGAAAACTGCTGTTGTAAATAAACGATCATATTCGCCTTCATAGACTTCTCGACGGTTAATATTCTTTAAGCTCTTGTTGCGAGACAGAGAATCTTCTCCTAATGTAGGAGCTGCCTGAAAGTTTTTACAAGGCAATGGCGATCAATACTTTTCTCTAGCCACAAGTGATTTAACATTGCATCTCAAACACACACACACACACACACACACACACACACACACACACACACACATACACACACACACACACACACACACACAAAGATGTCTGAATACTTCATGGAAGTGAACGTAGAAGGGACATAGAGTATGAAGGAAGGGCAAACTTGATTTCAAATTAGGTATCTGTAATGTTACGAGGCAACTCCCAAGTAGTGTGGCATGGGAAAAGGATCAAACGAAACGATGGAGTAAGTAGCTAGTAAGTGCCAGGAGACAGACGAGAAATTCACATCTTGAAGCAGCAGCAGCACAGACAAGAACAGAAAAAATCTCGTGGTTCACACAGATGTGTAGGCAAGAAAAGCTAAAAGAGCGAAAATATGGAAGGTGTACAGGAACACTGGAGAATAGGGAAGTAAGCAAAAGAGCTAGAAATTAATAATCGTGGGTAAGAAGAAAGGCTGAGTGACAGTTCGAGAATGACATAGCATCAAAATTCACTTCTGAACAAAAGTTAATGTAAATAGTTATTAGTATTATAATCATGGGGAAGCGCTAAACCCGTAGGATTATATAGAGCATGTTAGGGGGGGGGCTGATGGAAGGTATTAAGGCTCAATTCGGGGAACCGGAGGAAAGTACAGCCACGTTAGAAGGAAGATATCAGTGAATGATCAGGAAATAATTCCGAGGAAAGAAACAGGAAGCTCTGTGGGTACGACTTGGAAATCTCTGAAGTTTTGTCAGTGAATCCAGAACATCGCCAGCTAGTCAAGGAAAGAGAGTTTGCTACCGAGTACTGGACACAATACAGACAACAGGAGGAGGTGAAGAAAATACTGAATGAACTAGACACCTCGAAGGCGATGGAGCCAGACAAAATCTCTGCTTGGGTTCTGCGGAAGAGTGCAGAGGAACTGTATGAAATACTTTCAATGACCTTCAGTAAATCACTTGAAATAGGGCATGTTCCGGAGGTGTAACACAGAGAATGTAGTCCCAATATTGAAAAAAAGCAGGATTGATGGTATTGAGCTAATCGCCTGTCACTAAAAAAACACATTGGATGACAGGTTATGTAGAATGTTATCAGGGACATAGGAACGGAGCTCCAGGAAAGAGCTTGTAAACAACAACCAAAACGGTTTTCGAAATGATAAGTCTTGTCTCGCAAATCTGTTGGAGTTCTATGATAAGGTAACGAAAAATAGTCCGGAGAGGGAGAGAGCGATGGGTGTAAATTTCAATTTGCCAGTTCTGTTAAGCAAATTGTTTTTTCTATGTAATAACTAGGGAACGCGTCTTCTGTTTCGGTTCAAACACTGTGGTGGTATACCTTAGGTATTTTTGTATTAATTTTGAGCTATGTGGATGCCAAGCTGCATTTTTTCTTCGGCCAAAATTATCAAATTAGATTTTTGGGAAAAGCAAAATAAAAAAAAAGCCTTATCCAAATTGCTGATCATTTACTATTTTTCGGACTAGGGAACATTTTTGACTAATCATAAACTCATTAAGCTAGTTAACTGGTGAGGAAATTTTACAACTAGCACAAAACAAAATGGTTTTTCTTATAGACTAGAAGAAATTATAGTGTTACCAGAAGACCAGCTAATGGGATGGCTGTGATATCTGACATGACAGAAAAGAGCATTGTTGGCCTCTGAGGACGTCATGCACAGTGTCATCACTTTGGTTTCACATGTCATAGCCGAAAAGAAAGCTAAGATAAGACACATATAGAAAAAAAATAAATAGGGTTTATTATATTATAACTTGATAACGTTCCACAGACAAAGTCTCAGTGAACGCGTGTTCCGCACTGTTTTTTTCTTCAATAACTGAATGACAATACCTGGTTATTTGCCTAAATATTTAGTGTATTCGATCGACAATGATGTGGCTGTCTAATTGTGTGTGATAGTTGTTGGCCTTGTTGCAGCAGGTACCTTTTTTAAATTATTATTATTATTATTATTATTACTATTATTATTATTATTATACTCTTGTTTTTAAAGTTTATATGTCTTATTACTTTGCTGCATTGTTTTCATTTGCTTATTATAAAATTATATAATTTTTTATGTATGTATGTATGTATGTATAATTTTAGGACAATACAATTAATCCGCCGTAAACTTCTCAGAACAACAGGTGAAAGGAAACCAAAACAATGTCTCTTCCAGCTCATAATCGAGCCACGACCCAACTGTTCCTAGGTACACCGAAATGCATGTCACATTTATTTGTTTCCATTATAGTCTTGTTAGAAGTAATATTATTTTTTAAAGTACGACCTGTAAGCCAGCGGAAGGTTTTGGTCAGATGGCCAAAAGCTAAAGTGATGGGTCATTATGTGACTAATACTCGCGTTAGGAAACACTTGTACTGTTTCCATACGAATCTTGTCTAACCTAACCAAGCCTTGTTGCTGAGTCGTTTACGAGACGTTGCATTACCTTATGGGTTAAAAGAACTTGTTTTAAACATAGGCTTCCCATGAAGTAAGAGAGTCATTCAGTCATTCTGGGATAAAAGCACTTTTGAATAACTAATAAAAGAACCCACTCAAACCCCAGGTAACGTAACCTAGTCTACATTCTGGGATAAATTTATCCCAGAATCTAGGCTAGGTTAGGTATGGTTGAGTTTGGTAGGAATAGGTATTAGTTTTTATGGTTGCCATAAAAAAAACGGCTGTCCCTATAAGCCCAAAATATAACCATCTAATCTATATAAATTGGTAGAATTTAGATAATATCAAACCTAGCAGTAAATATTTAACTCGAAAATTTGCTTTAAAAATTTCGTACACAATAAATAACTTAAATTATCACCTAGGCTCACCGAGCACCTAATGCAAATATTTGACCTGGCTCTCTCTTACTATCACATAGCCGGAGTAACAGTAGATGGGCATGTAGATGCCCATCTACAAAACTGACATAGTGGAGAGGACGGGGTGTTTGCCGCGTAATAGTTACCTGGATATTAGGGAATGTATCTAACATTATTTAATATATGAAAAATTAGAGCAACTCTTCGTCCTATGCTCTTTTACATTATTTCCCGAGTCTGTCTGATAGGTGAATGTTGGTAGTTTTGTTTCTCGTGTCATTTGTCAAAATAAAGATATGATGCTTCTATCGTTTTTTGGTAAGGATCTGCAGGTGCGCAGTTGCACATAGTTGGCAATAGCCGTATCTTGGCACACACACATCTGTGTGCATCCCGATGGCTCTTTCACTAACCACCTTCAAAGGAGGTTGAAATCAAATAGGTAAAGTTGCCAATGCAATCAAATCGACGTCAGGAAGAATTAATCTTTAGAGCTATTGAGAGAGTTAGTTTCAAAGACAATTGTTGTCAGCACAAAAACACGTTCCAAAACAAGTAAAATAAATGAAGTTTGGTGTATATTGAAAAACAAAAACCTATGGGCTTTTTTCAAGTACAAATATATAATCTCTCTTACCTTTCCATAATTCTTTTACTTCTCTCCTAAAGTGAATATAAATGTTTTGGATCATAACGTGACACTCTACTTTCTTGATTTGCCTGTAAATACCTTTCTTTTCACCTTTAGTCACATTATCTCGGTTCACATTGCTCGAATCTTCAGTTCGGAAATCAGGAATTTTAGTATTATGTGTCATCTCCATGAGAAATTCGCACTAAGTGATTTTTGATCACTCCAAGCTCTTCAATAACCTCAAAGTTATTTATAGTAAATTCCTTGCTTGCCAGAACCAGGTCAGAGAAATGATAAATTGTCAATAATTTTTTGTTTTAGTTTTTCCACTGCTACTTAAAAACTTCAATGACAAGTTTTTTTTTTTAGTTCTGAATTTTTATCGTGTGACAAGCTGTTCATCAGTTCCTCAAATCAACTGAGAGAACAGGATTTGTTCACTCAAACAACAGTATCCTGCAAAATATACACAAATATATAAGCATATTATAACTGTAAAAGCATGAAATAGCTACAGAAATAATAGTAAATAAACGAGATTATTTCGAGCCAACATTTTTTTGCATAAAGGAGATCACTAGACAAACGAATATTTCCAAAACTTTCCTCGATGTATATTGATGTTATGTCTTTCAATACAGGATAAAACGTAAAAATATTTTATAGTTAGGAAGCAAACAGAAATAATATCGTAATATGTTCCGTGCTTCACGTACTGAGGAAGCCAACCTTTAAAAGCGAAGCAGTTTCCTAAGTTTATGGAAAGCGTGTATAAGGCTTATATATCCTAGATTTAGTCGTGCAAGAGGCAGAAGGGGTCAGAATATCCGATGTATCATTAAGCGCACATTAGAGTCCACTACAATGACTACGTCCGAGTGCACAAGAGCTTACCGTGCACGGACGATGGTCATGTTCGGTGTTCCAGCTCGTGGAGCAGGAAATGGTGTGTTTTGGAGGACCTTTCTTGTTAGTGCTACCAGAGAAATGTTTCATGTTGTTATTGTGGTGGCATCGTTGTGAGAACTACAGAGAATTCTCCAGCAACACCATGAAAATGCTTTTATATTTATCTGAATATATACTAGTGTTTGCGCTTGAGGTTGTTAAAACACACACACACACACACACACACACACACACACACACACACACACACACGCACGCACACACACACACACACACGCACGCACACACACACACACACACACACACACACACCACACACACACCACACACACACACACACACACCACACACACACACACACACACACACACACACACACACACACACACAAACACAAACACACACGAAAGAGTCAAAGAGGCATCACCGGGCATCATAGCTTTCACAGAAACCAAGCTTACAGGTATGATAACAGATGCCATCTTTCCAACGGGATACCACATCCTAAGGAAAGACAGAGGGAACAGGGGGGGTGGAGGAGTGGCACTGCTGATCAAAAACCGATGGAATTTTGATGAGCTGGAGAGAGGAGACAGCGGAGAAGCAAGCGATTACATAGGAACACTTCAGTCTGGAGGTCCCAAGGTGGTAATTGCAGTAATGTATAACCCACCACAGAACAGCAGGAGGCCAAGGCAAGAGTATGATGAGAGCAATAGAGCGATGGTTGACACACTGGCTGCAGTGGCCAGAAGAGCTCATGCATGCAGGGCAAAGCTCCTGATCATGGGTGACTTTAACCACAAGGAAATCGATTGGGAGAAATTGGAGCCACATGGGGGCCAAGATACATGGAGGGCTGAGATGATGCAGGTGGTACTGGAAAACTTCATGTACCAACACGTAAGGGACACTACAAGAGAGAGAGGAGAGGTTGAACCAGCAACACTGGACCTAGTATTCACCTTGAAGAGTGCAGATTTTGTGTTTTTAAGCTTCGAATACACAGTAGCGCTACAATTGGAGGGGGAAGCAGGAAGACCAGGGTGAATGATGCCAAAATACAAGAAAGGGGACTACACGGGAATAAGGAACTTCCTGAACGGGGTTCAGTGGGACAGAGAACTGACAGGGAAGCCAGTTAATGAGATGATGGAATATGTAGCAACAATGTGCAAGGAGGCTGAGGAGAGGTTTGTACCCAAGGGTAACAGGAATAATGAAAAAGCCAGGATGAGCCAACGGTTCACCCAAAGGTGCAGGGAGGCAAATCCCAAGTGTGCTAGGGAATGGAAGAAATATAGAAGGCAAAGGTCCCAGGAGAATAAGGAGAGCAGTCGTAGAGCCAGAAATAAATATGCAAAGATAAGAAGGAAGGCCCAACGACAATATGAAAACGACATAGCAGCGAGAGCCAAATCTGGCCCGAATCTGTTATACAGCCACAGCAGGAGGAAAACAACAGTCAAGGACCAGGTAATCAGGCTAAGGAAGTAAGGAGGAGAGACAACAAGAAATGACCTTGAAGTATGCGAGGAACTCAACAAGAGATTCAAAGAAGTATACACAAAGAAGTGTTCGCAGAGGAGACAGAAGGGGGCTCCAGAAAGACGGAGAAGTGGGGTACACCAAGTGCTGGACACAGTATATGCAACCGAGGAAGAAGTGAAGAGGTTTCTGAGTGAGCTAGATACCTCAAAGGCAATGGGGCCGGATAACATCTCTCCATGGGTCCTGAGAGAGGGAGAAGAGGCACTATGTGTATCCCTAACAATATTCAATACATCTTTCGAAACAGGGAGATTGCCTGAGGCATGGAAAACAGGAAATATAGTCCCAATCTTTAAAAAAGGAGACAGACATGAAACACTAAACTACAGACCAGTGTCACTGACATGTATGGTATGCAAAGTCATGAAGAAGATTATCAGGAGAAGAGTGGTGGAACACCTAGAAAGGAATGATCTCATCAACAGCAGCCAACATGGTTTCAGGGACGGGAAATCCTGTGTCACAAACTTACTGGGGTTCTATGACATGGTGACAGCAGTAAGACAAGAGAGAGAGGGGTGGGTGGATTGCATTTTCTTGGACTGCAAGAAGGCGTTTGAGACAGTTCCACAAAAGAGATTAGTGCAAAAACTGGAGGACCAAGCAGTGATAACAGACAAGGCACTACAATGGATCAGGGAATACTTGTCAGGAAGACAGCTGCGATTCATGGTACGTGGCCAGGTGTCAGAGTGGGCACCTGTGACCCACAGGGGTCAGTCCTAGGACAAGTGCTGTTTCTGGTATTTGTGAACGACATCACGGAAGGAATATACTCCGAAGTGTCCCTGTTTGCAGATGACGTGAAGTTGATGAGAAGAATTCATTCGATCGAAGATCAGGCAGGACTACAAAGGGATCTGGACAGGCTGCAGACCTGGTCCAGCAATTGGCTCCTGGAGTTCAAACCCACCAAGTGCATTCCGACATCTTAATAAGAAATCGTTCAGGACCCTGTACACCGTGTACGTTAGACCCATATTGGAGTATGCGGCACCAGTTTGGAACCCACACATAGCCATGCACGTAAAGAAACTAGAGAAAGAGCAAAGGTTTACAACAAGACTAGTCCCAGAGCTAAGAGGTATGTTATATGAGGAGAGGTTAAGGGAAATCGACCTGACGACGCTGGAGGACAGGAGAGATAGGGGGGACATGATAACGACATACTAAATACTGAGAGGAATTGACAAGGTGGACAAAGACAGGATGTTCCAGAGATGGGACACAGATGGAAGTCGAAGACACAGATGAATCACAGGGATGTTAGGAAGTATTTCTTCAGCCACAGAATAGTCAGGAAGTGGAATAGTTTGGGAAGCGATGTAGTGAAGGCAGGATCTATACATAGCTTTAAGCAGAGGTATGAGAATGTTCACGTTTCAGGGAGAGTGACCTAGTAGCGACATTTGAAGAGGCAGGGCAAGGAGCTAGGACTCGACCCCTGCAACCTCAAATAGGTGTGTGTGTGAGTGTGTGAGTACACACACACAAACAGAATAGAAAGAATATGATGAGAGTAACAGAGCGATGGTTGACACAAAGGCTGAAGTGGCCAGAAGGGCCCATGTGGGCAGCGCAAATCTAATGATTGTGGGTGATTTCAATCTCAAAGAAACTGGGAAAGCTTGGAGCCACACGAAGTCCCAAAAACTTGGAGGGCTAAGATGATGGCGGTGGTACTGGAATACCTCATGCATCAACACCTAAGGGACACTGCCGGAGAGAGAGAGAGAGGAGCGATCGAATCCGCATGACTGAACCTATTATTCACTTTGATTAGTGCAGATATTGAGGACATGAACGACCCATCGGGGCTAGTGAGCACGTGGTTCCGAGCTTTGAATAGAGTTAAAAGTGGAGGAGGAAACAGGGAGGGCAGGACGAATTAAGCCAAAGTACACGAGAGGGAACTACTCATGCAAGAGGAATTACCTGCACGTGGCTCAGTGGAACAGAGAACTAACAGGAAGATCAGTAAATGAGATGATGGAATATGTGACCACAATATGCAAGGAAGCAGAAGTGAAGTTTGTATCCAAGGGCAACAGAAATAATGAGAATGCTTGGACGAGCCCTCGGTTCACCCGAACGTGTATAGAGGCCAAAACCAAGTGTTCTAGAGAATGCAAGAAGTATAGAAGGCAAGGACCCAGGAGAATAAGGAGAGTAGTCGAAGAGCAAGAAAAGAATATGCACAGATGAGGAGGGAGGTCCAGGTGCAATATGAAAATGATATTGCGTCGATAGCCAAGTTTGACCCGAAGGTGTTCTACAGCCACATCAGGAGGAAAACAACAGTCAAGTACCAGGTAATCAGGCTGAGGAAGGAAGGAGGAGAGATCACAAGAAACGACCGAGAAGTATGTGAAGAGCTTAACATGATTTATGGAAGTATTTTCAGTGTAGACAGAAAGAACTCCAGAAAGCCGGAATGGTGGGGTACACCAACAAGTACTGGACACAAAACACACAACAGAGGAGGTGAAGAGGCTGCTATATGAAGTAGATGAATCAAGGGTGTAGGACCGGGCACATCTCTCCGTTGTTTCTGAGAGAAAATACTGTTGACAGGCTGAACTCTTCGGATCGTCTTCTTTAGCACGATATACAGTCACTGAGATGGCCCGAGAGTGGAGAATATAGCCTCAACAATGCTTCAGTGTGTGTCAGGGAAGGATAGAGCCACCTCTTGGCTCCTCATGCAGGGGACTTTGTGTTGGCTGTTCTCGACTCCAGCCTTGGCACACTCCTCGACCCACAGACCATGCGCATTAGTGATGCCCTTCGACTTGCCGCCCCTATTCTTGTCGAACACTGGTGTATTTGTGGCAGTGAAGCAGCAGACCGATTCATGTACCATGGTCTTGTGTGCCGTAAATACGAAGGAAAGATTGCAAAACATGAGGAGGTTAATAACATTATCAAGAGGAGCTTCACAACAGCCGGATGTCCAGCATTGAGGGTGCCACCCCAACTATGCAGATCTGATGGCAGCTAAGAGAGTCCAGATGGTATCACACTTCAAGCCTGGACAGACGGTAAGCAGGTGGTGTGGGACTACACATGTGCATCTACCTTGGCTGATACCTATCTCCAATACACCAGGGAGGAAGGAGGGGAGCCGCCAGCTTCAGGGAGTCCCAAAAATCTAGAAAATATGGAGAATGTGCCCATCATTATGTGTTTGTTCCCATAGGCTCAGAGACCCTTGGCTCATGGGGAAAGAGTGCATCTAAGTTCCTTAAGGATCTAGGCAAAAGACTCCTCAGGGTAACTAGAGATCCCAGAGCAACTAGTTTTCTGTTCCAGCGACTCAGTGCGGCTGTTCAGAGGGATAATGCCTGCTGTATTTTGGGCACGCGCCCCAGCTCTGAAGAGCAGGATGAGATTTTCGCATTATATTCAGTGACAAACACACAACAATATGTACTAGACATGTATCTCTCACATCTCATGTACTGTATATGCCATCTTTATATCAACAATGTATCAAACATTTCGTACCACATTATGTAATAAAATATACCTATTGGTAAAAAAAATGAAAAGATGGGGTAGTAGGGGAAGTGGAATATTCAAACTGCTTCTGGAAGAAATCCAAATATTCTTATTGAAGCCTTTCTCTCCACTTCTCTGAGGCTATGGGTCCCACAATTTGCATCAGAGGTGGATCTCTCTCTCTCTCTCTCTCTCTCTCTCTCTCTCTCTCTCTCTCTCTCTCTCTCTCTCTCTCTCTCTCTCTCTCTCTCTCTATATATATATATATATATATATATATATATATATATATATATATATATATATATATATATATATATATATATTCTATTGTATTGTATTTTTGTGAATGTTTTGTCAATGTATTTTGTCTTTAAATAAAATATATATCAAATATAAGGGTGGTAGGAGACAATTCTCAAACAGCTTCAGGGAGAACCTTGAGTTTTCCCTGAAGCAAGTTTATTCTTTTCTCTGAGGATGAGGGTCCCCAGGACAATTCTAGAGGTGGTACCTCTCTATATTTTATATATTTTATATAAGCTATGGCAGGAAAAGAGGGACTATAAATGTATTAATTCAAGGATTGTGTGGAGTAAAAGGTTAGATGTGAGAAGTGGGTTACAGTAAGCGTATATGCACCTGGGGAAGAGAGAAGTGTATAGGAGAGAGAGAGAAAGATTTTGGGAAATGTTGAGTGAATGCGTGGGGAGTTTTGAACCAAGTGTGAGAGTAATAGTGGTTGGGGATTCCAATGCTAAAGTGGGCAAAAATGTTGCGGAGGGAGTAGTAGGTAAATTTTGGGTGCCAGGGGTAAATGAAAATGGGGAGCCTTTAATTGAGCTATTCGTACAAAGAGGTTTGGTACTAAGTAATACATATTTTATGAAGAAGAGGATAAATAAATATACAAGGTATCATATAGCACGTAATGAAAGCAGTTTGTTAGATTATGTATTGGTGGATGAAAGGTTGATGGGTAGGCTCCAGGATGTACACGTTTATAGAGGGGCAACTAATATATCGGATCATTATTTAGTTGTAGCTATAGTTAGAGTAAGAGGTAGATGGGACAAGAGGAAAATGACAACAACAAGTAAGAGGGAAGTGAAAGTGTATAAACTAAGGGAGGAGGAAGTTTGGGTGAAATATAAGCAGTTATTGGCAGAAAGGTGGGCTGGTGCAAGTATGAGTAGTGGGGGGGTTGAAGAAGGTTGGAATAGTTTTAAAAATGCACAGTATTAGAATGTGGGGCAGAAGTTTGTGGTTATAGGAGGGTGGGTGCAGGAGGAAATAGGAGTGATTGGTGGAATGATGAAGTAAAGGGTGAGATAAAAGAGAAAATGGTAACTTAGACGTATTTACAAAGCAGAAGTGTTATAAGAAGAGTAGAGTATATGGAGAGTAAAAGAAAGGTGAAGAGTGGTGAGAAAGTGCAAAAGGAGAGCGGATGATAGTGGGAGAGGCACTGTCAAGAAATTTTGATGAAAATAAGAAAAAAATTTAGAGTTAAACAAGTTAAGAAAGCCTAGGGAACGAATGGATTTGTCAGTTAAAAACAGAGTGGGAGAGTTAGTAGATGGGGAGATGGAGGGATTGGGTAGATGGCGAGAATATTTTGAGGAACTTTCAAATGTCGACGAAGAAAGGGAGGTGGTAATTGCATACACTGGACAGGGAGGCATACCATCTTTTAGGAGTGAAGAAGAGCAGGATATGAGCGTGGGGGAGGTGCGTGAGGCATTACGTAGAATGAAAGGGGGTAAAGCAGATAGAACTGACGGGATCATGATAGAAATGTTAAAAGCAGTGGAAGACATAGTGTTGGAGTGGTTGGTATTTTTGTTTAATAAATGTATGAAAGAGGGAAAGGTACGTAGGGATTGGCGGAGAGCGTGTATAGTTCCTTTATATAAAGGGAAGGGGGACAAAACAGATTGTAAAAATTATAGAGGAATAAGTTTACTGAGTATATCAGGAAAAGTGTACGATAGGGTTATTATTGAAAGAATTAGAGGTAAGACAAAATGTAGAATTGCGGTTAAGCAAGGAGGTTTTAGAGTGGGAACGGGATGTGTAGATCAAGTGTTTACATTGAAGCATATATGTGAACAGTATTTAGATAAAGGTAGGGAAGTTTTTATTGCATTTATTTATTTAGAAAAGGAATATGATAGAGTGGATAGGGGAGCAATGTGGCAGATATTGCAAGTATATGGAATAGGTGGTACGTTACTAAATGCTGTAAAGAGCTTTTATGAGGATAGTGAGGCTCAGGTTAGGGTGTGTAGAAGAGAGGGAGACTACTTCCCGGTAAAAGTAGGTCTTAGACAGGGATGTGTAATGTCACCATGGTTGTTTAATATATTTATAGATGGGGTTGTAAAAGAAGTAAATGCTAGGGTGTTCGGGAGAGGGGTGGGATTAAATCATGGGGAATTAAATGCAAAATGGGAAGTGACACAGTTACTTTTTGCTGATGATACTGTGCTCATGGGAGATTCTAAAGAAAAATTACAAAGGTTAGTGGACGAATTTGGGAGTGTGTGTAAGGGTAGAAAGTTGAAAGTGAACATAGAAAAGAGTAAGGTGATGAGGGCATCAAATGATTTAGATAAAGAAAAATTGGATATCAAATTGAGAAGGAGGAGTATGGAAGAAGTGAATGTATTCAGATATTTGGGAGTTGACGTGTCAGCGGATGGGTTTATGAAGGATGAGGTTAATCATAGAATTGATGAAGGAAAAAAGGTGATTGGTGCATTGAGGTATATGTGGAGGCAAAAAATGTTATCTATGGAGGCAAAGAAGGGAATGTATGAAAGTATAGTAGTACCAACACTCTTATATGGGTGTGAAGCTTGGGTTGTAAATGCTGCAGCGAGGAGGCGGTTGGAGGCAGTGGAGATATCCTGTCTAAGAGCAATGTGTGGTGTAAATATTATGCAGAAAATTCGGAGTGTGGAAATTAGGAGGTGTGGAGTTAATAAAAGTATTAGTCAGAGTGCTGAAGAGGGTTTCTTGAGGTGTTTGGTTATTTAGAGAGAATGGATCAAAGTAGAATGACATGGAGAGCGTATAAATCTGTAGGGGAAGGAAGGCGGGGTAAGGATTGTCCTCGAAAAGGATGGAGGGAGGGGGGAAAAGGAGGTGTTGTGGGCGAGGGGTTTGGATTTCCAGCAAGCGTGCGTGAGCGTGTTAGATAGGAGTGAATGGAGACGAATGGCATTTGGGACCTGACGAGCTGTTGGATTGTGAGCAGGGTAATATTTTGTGAAGGGATTTAGGAAAACCGGTTATTTTATATAAGTGGATTTGAGTCCTGGAAATGGGAAGTACAATGCCTGCACTCTAAAGGAGGAGTTTGGGATATTGGCAATTTGGAGGGATATATTGTGTATTTTTATATGTATATACTTCTAAACTGTTGTATTCTGGGCACCTCTGCAAAAACAGTGATTATGTGTGAGTAAGGTGAAATTGTTGAATGATGAAAGTATTTTCTTTTTGGGGTTTTCTTTCTTTTTGGGTCACCCGGACTCGGTGGGAGACGGTCGACTTGTTGAAAAAAAAACGCAGACGGGCGAATTTAACTATGCAAGACAAGCCACGGGGAGGGGGTGGAAATCTGTATCTCAAGTATTTTCACACTTCTCAGTGCATCATCAGGAGCTGTGCAACGTTGTATGAGAGCAACTAAAGCAGGGAGAGTTCCCAGGGTAGCATAGTGCGGATGTGTCACCGTCCATGGTTTCCCTTAGAATGTGGTCAGTGGTCAGTGCCAACCCCACCCTACTGCCATCCTCCTACTCCCCCATATGGTGTAGGAGGTTTCTGAGATGCCAAGTATGAAATTACAAGAATTAATAGCCAACCCCTAGCTTTTCCTAGTCGTTTATAACAGGTTACGTGATTTGAGAAAATGCATTTCTTGTTGGATACTATACACATAGATTACTATATTCTGTGTAACCTCCTTCAAATAATAAAAGAAAGGAATGGAATGTGCTCTTTGTCTGTTTAAACGTCTTCCTCTGGGGTACTCAAATGTTCTACTGAGGTACTCAGAAGTATCTCTTCCTAAATATTGTCTACTAATCTTCTCAGTGTTGGTTAATATACCTTACTTGCGAATCTTCTATGCTTTTCCAATAATGTGACACGACCTGTTATAAACGACTAGAAAAAGCTAGGGACTGGTTATTAATTCTTATAATTTCATATTTGACATCTCACAAACCCACAAACGAGGGGTATTTAATCAATAACAACACTGCGACTAGCCAAGGACTCGAACCCATGACATTTTGGCCAACCTCATGGTGAGCGAAAATCACATGATACTTTAACCCGCAGGACCACCAAATCCTACAAAAATCAAGAACCCAGCAGAGCTAGGTGTTTTACCTTGATCCGAGGACATACGGTGGTGTGGGTGCCTCTGAGCTAATTTCATTCTACTCCCCGTTTGATGTAATAGCTTCCACAAGCAGTATTTTATATTGTAACCTCGAACTAGGGGTATTTAATCATTAACAACACTGCAACTGGCCAAAGATTCGAACCCGAGTCCTTGGCTAGTCCCCGTATGGCCTCGGATCAAGGTAAAACGCCTACCTTTGCTGGGTGATTGATTCTTGTAGGATTTGGTGGTCCTGAGGGTTAGAGCGTCATGTGATTTTATGCTCACCATGAGGCAGGCCAAAACGACATGGGTTCGAGTCCTTGGCTAGTCGCAGTGTTTTTATTGATTATTGACGTTTCAGATTTTCATTTATCCATCATCAGAATCTTAAAATTAAATGATAACAATGTAAACGATCTATTTTTAAATTATAAAAGAAACATACCTATTGAATTAAGTAAAATAAATAATTTAGCCTTTATGGTAACTATTTACAATGTAATTAAATTCACAGCCTTTGGTGTATACATATTATTTCTATAAAGGGATGTAAATTTAAATCCACTGTAATTATCATACAGAATAACGTTACCATGACCTCATGTGGGAGAACCAAGGACGTACGGACGAGAGGCTCGACGTGTTGGTTCTAGTCATGAAGTACAGAAGGCATGGGTCATGGTGCCAGGTTTCACAGAACTGGACCGTGAAATATTTTTTGAAAATTTTAAGAATCATGGTTACTCACTGGACTGGCCATGGAAATATTAGGCTGCCCTGGTTAACTCTCTACTTGCTGGAAAAACTTAGTTACACTGTTACTTTAATTAGTCAGCAGTACGTTAATTATGATAACGTCAAGGAGTCAGGCGTTAGTATTTATGAGCTCAGTCCCGAGAAATACCAGAAAGATTTCCGCAAGCTAGCCAGTCTGAAAATTCCTGTTTAGACTTCACCACTGCCAGACAGACTGCACATAGTCGATGGCGTAAGACTACAAAAAATGGCTAATTAGTGTACACTCATCTGAGCACTCTCCGGATGGTTAAATATAAGGAGGTGGAGAAGGTGACATTACTGATATGAGGAATTAAGTACAAGTTTTTTATTTTGTGAGATTGGAAGGGAATTGAGAAGAAAAGGATCCCATAACTTATGCCATGAGCTGAATATATTAAAAATTAATAAATCAAGTCAATAGAGCTAATCTTGCCAATCGTTAATAATTATTACATATTTTTATATTAATACTCAAAAAATTCATTAGAATAGATGCATACACTGCATACATTTAGTAACAAACCGCTTTATTACAGCCGAAAAATAAGTACAAAAACAATCGTCTTCTAGAGGCCGACAATGATAATCCCAAAAAATTTAGTAATTAAACTATAATGAAAACTTAAACATATTGCAATGCGAGAAAAACTTGTAATAAAGCATTATGGGTAATGATTCCATGTACAATACAGCAATATCACTTAACTATTAAAATTTTAAAACTGCGCCCACACATCCAGAAGTCAATTCGAGCCTTTCTGTAAGTAAGATACACATGCAGAGGAAGTTAGAATGCCGATCAGAAAAAAATCGTTTTCAAGCTTTTACGTGGAAACTGATATCCCAATTTAATAATTATACCCTTAATCACCACGACTCACGAAATCGTAATAACAAGAGTGTGAACAAACCAGGGAATGGGTGGAGTCTGAACCCATGGCGAGTGAGTCCTACAACTCCAGGCCAGTGTGTAAGTCACTGTGTTGCATACAAATGTACGTAGCTGGATGAATCTTATTGTAGCCAGGTGGCCGAGTGGCTTACTCATTTGCTGGTTTCCGGACTCACTTGCCATAGGTTCAAACCACACCCGTTCCGTGGTTTATTATACCCTTAAAATTGGCAGCTTATTATCTGGGGTTACAAGTTGTAAATATATTAAGTGAAATACAAGCTCGTATTGAACAGTTATACTGAAAGAAAAACTATTTTAATTCAATTCTTTTTAATTTCACAAGGAGTTACATGTTCTTAATCAGTTAAACAAAGTCATAAGATGCTATGCAATGAGTATAATTTTACTTGGAAAAATAATTTTCTTTTATCTAAATTGCATCAATGGTAATCTTGCAACCGGAGTTCTGCCATGATCACTCCGAATGTATATAGGACATTGTAGGCTTCCTCTAAGTACATGTACCAATTGTGAAGCAATTTTGAAAAAACAAGATATAATTAGTTCCTCTATCAGGTGGGATTCATAGCTGGACATTTCATTGGTCTCATGACATGTGTTCTCTGTGTTTTATCCTTTCATTAATTGTGAATAAAAAAGGCACCCAGAAAAAAACAAGAAAAAAGAGTACACTAACATAATATATTATGGCTCCTGTAGTGTGTGTATTTCAGAGTCTGGTACTGAAGGATGAAATCATATTCGAGGCATCGTCTGGAGACGAGCACCCCTGACATAAGACATGTGATGCTCTAAAAATAAATGCGACTGTTTACAACCTAACCCAATAAGAAAAGTGCAAGCCGCCATGGCTAGATACAAATATTTCACTTTGAACAAGCTCCACGAGGTGGGGGCGAGTGAGCCTAAGTCGTGTTAGACCGACGTCTCTCCTTCACTTACTGGGGTCTTCCCGCAGGTCATTTATTGGTTGTCCAGCCTCGATGTGGCCACTTGGCACCTGCTCCGTCTTCCCACAAACTGCACAACAGGGAGCCACCAACTCGAGGTCTTGGTTATTATAACTTGGGCGTTATTGTTTTTTTATATAAAGAATTCCAATAGTTATTTTAATTTGATGATTAGTTACAAGCTGATCTCATTCAAAGTAAACTAGAGATCAGTAATCGACTGGATCGAGAAAACGCTTTATTTTTAGAGAAAGTTTTAAAACAAAATCAGTGTATATCTCAGGTTAGAAGAAAAAACATTTGTCTAACCATTTTTTAACTGATTTTAGTTATTCACAGTTACATCTAATAATTAAAATATTTATCATTCCAGTAAAGAAAAACTATGCTGCTGCTTTTGAATAAATATTTTTACAATTAATTTTCAAACTGTGTAACAAATTTCGTTTGATTACTTAGTGGAAAACTGTTTTTCTTGTGTAAGCTCGTCAGGTCCTCTGATACTACTGACGAATTTTATTGTGTCATCTGAGCATTCGTCTTGCAAGACGGAAAAAATGGCTCGTTTAAAGGGTGCCATATAACTTTCTTTTTAATTGGGTGTCATTCATCTGGTGTTGGGGAACATCCATCTTGTACAGACTTTGACTTTCCTGGATTAAAACTAGAGTGGTTTTACTCAATTGGTATTTTATATTGCACCGCCTACCTGGTTTCGAATTATTATTATTATTAAGAACATAAGAAGGAAGGAACACTGCAGCAGCCCTTCTGGCCCATGTGAGGCAGGTCCAAGTCTCTTAACGGCTTAAGCCAATGACCCAACCTAGTCAGGTCAGGTCACATCCACTTAAGGAAACAGCAGGGCATCAAACCTATTAGCACAAGCTAGTCAGGTCCAACTATAGCCAACCACACCCACTAATGTATTTATCTAACTTTTTTTTTAAACTACACAACATTTTAGCTTCTAAGACGGTACTCGGGAGTTTATTCCACTCATCCACAACTCAGTGCTTTTCTATATCCTTCATAAATCTGAATTTTTCAAATTTAAAACCATTGCTGCGAATCCTGTCTTGGCTAGATAATTTTAGCACGATGTCTACATTCCCTTTATTTATTCCTGTTTTCCATTCATACACCTTGATCATATCCCCCCTAGTGCAGATTCAGGGCCTTCAGTCTCTATCTCACAGAGGCAGTGGGACCCGACTAGGAAAACACTTCACCGTCACTCAACCAATCAGTGTTTTCCCGGAAGGACACGGATATAACAGTTAGATGACCCTCCATGCCACAACATTCTCATCCCTCCTTCAGAGTGCAGGCGCTGTACTTCCCATCTCCAGTACTCATGTTTGTCTAATCGGTTTCTTGAATCCGTTCATAAATAGTACTTTGCTCTTATTCCATCAGCATATCAAATCATATGTTCCATTTACCTCCACTCCCGTCTAACATGCTGATGCACACCTGTTGCCTGTTCAAACCCCTAGCACTCAAAATCTCCTTTATCCGCTTCCTTCACCTTTTCCTGGGACGACTCTTAATCTTTCTTTCCCTCCACCCCAGATTTATTCGCCCTTCATAGTCACCTGTTGTTTCCATTCTCCTTAAGTGCCGAAACCCCCAAAGCCATCTGATTATAAATATTATTATAAATGTTAATAGCAATTTTATTTTTAGCAAACCGGCCGTCTCCCACCGAGGAAGAGTGACACGAAAAAGACGCATGTTCATCATTAATTCAGCCACTGCCCTGCCAGTCTAGATCCCTCCTTCAGACTTAGATCCCTGAGTCACTTCATAAATGTTACTTTGCTCAAGCTCCATTCACTTCCATGATACACTTATACAAGCGAGCTGCATGTCCAAGCCCCTCGCACTCAAAACCTCCTTTATTCCCTCCCATCCTTTCCTAGGACGATTCCGACCCCTCCTTCCTTCCACCCTAAATTAATACACACTCCTAGACGTAGTTTTGCTCCATCTCTAAATGTCCAGACAACCTCAACAACCCCTCCTCAACTGGTAAGCCCATTCATCATAATCAGTAGACTACGAATTCCGTGCACAATATTCACACCACACATTGCTTTCCAACACGACTTCTTCACTGCCTCCAGTCCCCTCGCTTCAAAATTCGTAATCCGTGCTTTACACCCATATATATACACCTTATATATACCGTCGGTGTCCACGTATTGTTTGTAACGGCTTGATAAAGCTCCTGGAGAACGAAACGTTGCCACAATAAATCGTCACATTATTTGCATGTGTGTCCTTTTACTTAACATAAAAGAGTGCTGGGATCACTGCCCTTGCATTTAAATCGGTTCATCACTTGCCTTATTCTCTTCGCCATCTCTGTGGTACATCTCATCTTTAATAGAATCCTCCGCAGACAAATAACCTCAAAAAATACTCATTAACTTCCTGATATATAACCTTTTAATCTGATATATAACCTTTCATTTCATTACCAACCTTTACAACAAAAATGCATAATTCTGTGACTGGAACAATGCACAAATAACCCGCACATAGAGAGAAACATCGTTTCGGTCTGTCTTGGATCATTCACAAGTCCCACTGACAGAAGGGAGTGGGTGAGTGAGCCACTATATATATAGGTGAGATGAACTAGGACGGGGAAAAGAAATGAGGAACAAGAAGTAGTGGTAGTGTTAAGGATGGTAGAGGAAGTAGCAGTAGAAGTAGTAGTGGTAGTGGAAAGTAGGGGTAGTAGTCTATGCCACAAAAGATAGAAAGGGGAGCAAAGGGGAGCAAAGGGGAGCAATAGTAGTTGTAGCAATAGAAAAGGTAGAAGGTAATGGTACTAAAGGAGTGGTAGACAGTAGTAGTTAGGGAAGTGAGGTAAGTCTAAGAACAAGAAGAGGAGCATTGCAGGAGCACTAAGGGCCCACAAGGAGTAGGACAAAAACACAGACGGGGGAGGGGAAAAAAGATCTGAAGGAAGAGAACACAGTAGGCAGAAGAAAGAAGAAAGCTGGTGTATTTAAGCTGGCGCTTGTATGCATCTGACGGCAGCACATAAGCGTCAGCATTCTTGTCTGTGCTCCAGAATCTTCACGACTACGGTGCTCTTCACAATAACTCCAAGGCTGAAGGACTTCTGTCTTCTAATTATGTTCTTGAATTTGTATTGATAAAGCCACTGGATCGCGAAACGTCTACAATAAAGATACCCAGATGTTGCACACATGTCTAATTTTTCATTTTGTCGATATTGTATGCCATTCATGTATATTTTGCCATTGTCATGTGAGTTCAGCGTGTACCTTCCAAAGTTACGTAGGAGTTTGGAAGGCTTGTGGCTCAGGTACTGGCAGGTGTGAAGGAGGGGCAGAGAATGCATGTGATAATTGTGTGAAAGGTGTTGGGCAAGTTTGTTGGGAGGTTGTCTTAGGAGTTTGAGAAAGGCTTGAGTGCTTTTAGTCTCAGAATGTGAGCTGGGGGAAGTGAATGCATACTGAAGGAAGTCTAGGGGGAAGGAAAGCTGGAGGTGGATTTGCATGGATTCTGTATGAGGGAGGACGTAGGGTTGGAATGCTTGTGGTTAGTATAATAGAGGAAGGGAACTGAGGACGATGTAGACTTTCCGCTAAGAATTGATGTAGCTGAAGTGTTGTGCTGTAATAAACAGTATTGTGGGTAAAGGCAGTGCATTGCTACTCTATATGTTAGTTTCATAATGATAATAAAAGGAAGTTGTGATTACTCGTTACATTCCATTATACAAGAAGGATTTTGCCCATCAGGTAATCACATCTGTCAACCCTAGCTGATATACTTCAGTAAGGCGATGAAGATTTCAGCAAGTATTAAGTGTCTACGGCAGCCTCTAAGGCTTCCTTTCAGAAGAGGAATCGTTATTACCTGGTAATACTATCCCTAAGGAAAACCTATATCAAACGCACGGGATATCGAAATACTGAACACAGCATCAAAGTACTGAGCAAAAAAATATATAAAAAATCGTACATATAAGTATATGTATATACATTGAGTGCAAATGCATTGTTGTAATAACTTGGCGATAATCAGCCTGATTATTATTAATTAAGAAACCTATCTGATCTCATTAACGACAATTAGACTAGATGTGTTTCACTAGCTGTAAGATATGAGACACGTATCCCAGTATTCTGTAAGTCCAGCCACGACTAATTCAGTGCAAACATATGCAACAGTGCAGGACCAGGAAAAATTCTAAGGCAGGAAAATGTATAAAAATATGTGCGCGCGCATATATACATGTGTATGCGCTTATGTATGCATGTACATATGCACACTACGCATGTACAAACGTACACTACGTATCTTTGCGCATTTACTTATGAACACTTTGTCGTATATTTGTGTGTATATGTACTCACCTAATTGTACTCACCTAGTTGAGACTGCAGGGGTCGAGTCCAAGCTCCTGCCCCGCCTCTTCACTGTTCGCTACTAGGTCACTCTCCCTGAACCGTGAGCTTTATCATACCTCTGCTTAAAGCTATGTATGGATCCTGCCTCCACTACATCGCTTCCCAAACTATTCCACTTCCTGACTACTCTGTGGCTGAAGAAATACTTCCTAACATCCCTGTGATTCATCTGTGTCTTCAACTTCCAACTGTGTCCCCTTGTTGCTGTGTCCCATCTCTGGAACATCCTGTCTTTGCCACCTTGTCAATTCCTCTCAGTATTTTGTATGTCTTTATCATGTCCCCCCTATCTCTCCTGTCCTCCAGTGTCGTCACGTTGATTTCCCTTAACCTTTCCTCATATGACATATCTCTTAGCTATGGGACTGGTCTTGTTACAAACATTTGCACTTTCTCTAGTTTCTTTACTTGCTTGGCTAGGTGTGGGTTCCAAACTGGTGCCGCATACTCCAATATGGGCCTAACGTACACTGTGTACAGAGTCCTGAACTATTCTTTATTAAGATGTCGGAATGCTGTTCTGAGGTTTGCCAGGCGCCCATATGCTGCAGCAGTTATTTGTTTGATGTGCGTTTCAGGAGATGTGCCTGGTGTTATACTCACCCAAAGATCTTTTTTCTTGAGCGAGGTTTGTAGTCTCTGGCCCCCCTAGACTATACTCCGTCTGCGTTCTTCTTTGCCCTTCCCCAATCTTCATGACTTTGCACTTAGTGGGGTTGAACTCCAAGAGCCAATTGCTGGACCAGGTCTGCAGCCTGTCCAGATCCATTTGTAGTTCTGCCTGGTCTTCGATCGAATGAATTCTTCTCATCAACTTCACGTCATCTGCAAACAGGGACACTTCGGAGTCTTTTCCTTCGGCCATGTCGTTCACAAATACCAGAAATAGCACTGGTCCTAGGACTGACACCTGTGGGACCCCACTGGTCACAGGTGCCCACTCTGACACCTCTCCACGTATCATGACTCGCTGCTGTCTTCCTAACAAGTATTCCCTGACCCATTGTAGTGCCTTTCCTTTTATCTCTGCTTGGTCCTCCAGTTTTTGCACTAATCGCTTTCGTGGAACTGTGTCAAACGCCTTCTTGCAGTCCAAGAAAATGCAATCTACCCACCCCTCTCTCTCTCGTCTTATTGCTGTCACCATGTCATAGAACTCCAGTAGGCTTGTGACACAGGATTTCCAGTCCCTGAAACCATGTTGGCTGCTGATGATGAGATCATTACTTTCTAGGTGTTCCACCACTCTTCTGATAATCTTCTCCATGACTTTACATACTATACATGTCAGTGACACTGGTCTCTAGTGCTTCATGTCTGTCTCCTTTTTTAAAGACTGGGACTACATTTGCTGTCTTTCATGCCTCAGGCAATCTCCCTGTTTCGATAGATGTATAGAATATTGTTGTTAGGGGTACACGTAGCGCCAATGCTCCCTCTTCAGGACCCATGGAGAGATGTTATCCGGCCCCATTGCCTTTGAGGTATCTAGCTCACTCAAAGCCTCTTCACTCCTGCCTCGGTTGTGTGTACTGTGTCCAGCACTTGGTGGTGTGCCCCACCTCTCCGTCTTTCTGGATCCCCTTCTGTCTCCTCTGTGAACACTTCTTTGAATCTCTTGTCGAATTCCTCACATCACGGTCATTTCTTGTTGTCTCTCCTCCTTCCTTTCTTAGCCTGATTACCTGGTCCTTGACTGTTGTTTTCCTCCTGATGTGGCTGCATAAGAGCTTCGGGTCAGAGTTGACTTTCGCTGCTATGTCGTTTTCATATTGTCGTTGAGCCTCCCTTCTTATCTGTGCATATTCTTTTCTGGCTCTACGACTGCTCTCCTTATTCTCCTGGGTCCTTTGCCTTCTATATTTCTTCCATTCCCTGCACCTTTGGGTGAACCATGGGCTCATCCTGGCTTTTTCATTATGCCTGTTACCCTTGGGCACAAACCTCTCCTCAGCCTCCTTGCACATTGTTGCTACATATTCCATCATCTCATAAACTGGCTTTCCTGCCAGTTCTCTGTCCCATTGAACCCCGTTCAGGAAGTTCCTTATTCCCGTGTAGTCCCCTTTCTTGTAGTCTGGCTTCATTCGTCCTGGCCTTCCTGCTTCCCCCTCCACTTGTAGTTCTACTGTGTATTCGAAGCTTAAAAACACATGATCGCTGGCCCCAAGGGGTCTTTCATATGTAATGTCCTCAATATCTGCACTACTCAAGGTGAATACTAGGTCCAGTCTTGCTGATTCATCCTCTTCTCTCTCTCTTGTAGTGTCCCTTACGTGTTGGTACATGAAGTTTTCCAGTACCACCTCCATCATCTTAGCCTTCCATGTATCTTGGCCCCCATGTGGCTCCAAGTTCTCCAAATCGATCTCCATGATCAGGAGCTTTGCCCTGCATGCATGAGCTCTTCTGGCCACTGCAGCCAGTGTGTCAACCATCGCTCTATTGCTCTCATCATATTCTTTCCTTGGCCTCCTGCTGTTCTGTGGTGGGTTATACATCAATGCAATTACAATCTTGGGACCTCCAGAGTGAATCGCTCCCACTATGTAATCGCTTGTTTCTTTGCTGTCTCCTCTCTCCAGCTCATCAAAATTCCATTGGTTTTTGATCAGCAGTGTCACTCCTCCACCCCCCCCCCTGTTCCCTCTGTCTTTCCTCAGGATCTGGTATCCCATTGGAAAGATGGCATCTGTTATCATATATGTAAGTTTGTTTTCTGTGAGAGCTATGATGTCCGGTGATGCCTCTTTGACTCTTTCGTGCAACTCCTCCCACTTATTTGTTATTCCATCAGTGTTTGTGTTCCATGCCTTCAGTTTCCTTTCCAACACTGTGGTTTGGGAGACCTGGTAGTATACTGTGGGATTCTATAGCTGGGTGTTGGGTGGAAGCTGTGAGTATGGATTGTAGTTTGTGTTGGGATGGTGTGATAGGTTGTGGGGTTCTGAGGATAGTTGTGTGTGCTCGCCCTTGCTGCTCTGTCCTGCTCTGATTGACCTCTCCTGGTTCCATCCTTGTCTACTTTCCTAGCTCCTTTCGCTTTTTGTCCTCTCCCTCAGCTGCTGTCGTTCTGTTTGTGTTCTGTCGCTATCTAGGAACACCCTCTTGTACTCTTCCGAGTATTTCAACCGTGGTTTCTCTTGGAGGATCCTGTTCCGCACTGTTTCTGTCCTGAGAATCAGCTTGATAGTGCGTTTTCTCCCCTTCAAGTACCCCCTATTCTCTGAAAATTTACAGTCTCGTCCAAGTCTTCACCTTTTTCCGTGATGATGTTCCCAGTCTCTTTTCTTTCTGTCTGTCGTCTTTCAGTGTGTCCTTTCCTCTCTCTCCTGAAGCCCATGGATGAACACTGATTTTGCCCTTTCTTCCTCCCATTGCCTCTCCCTCTGTAACTCTGGTTTCCTGTCTCTACATGGTCATTTTCTCCCTTGTTTTTTCCAGTGGCTCTTGGTAGCATGGTTGTGCCTCAGCATTTGACCTATCACCCTCTCCATCTGCACCCAGCTGCTCTCCCCTTTCACTCCTTGGCTCTTTTTGGCAGGCTGATATGACCTTAGCATAATTCATATCTCCTTCCTTCCTGTTCGGCCTCTCAGCTTCATATGCTGTGTCTTCTCTGGTCAGTGCCCTTGTAACTTGCTTCAGCCTGTTTACCTCATCTTCTGGGACCCTTATCCTGGCTACTGCAGTTTCGACTTGTGCCTCCCAATTATTCTTCTTCTCCAACCTCCTTTCTAATTTCACAGAAAGCTCTGTATCCATTTTTTCAGAAATCTCTCCTAATTTCCTCTCCCACTCTTGTTCCACCCTTTTCCACTGCCCCTCAATCCATTCCTCCCTACCAGAACATTCTCATCTGATCCGTGGTTCCTTCCAATCCCCACCATTTTTTTTCTTCTTTTTTCCCTTGTCTTCCCTTTTTTCTTTTTTTCTTTTTTTTTTTTTTTTGAAAGAGAAAAGCGTGAGAGAGAGAGAGGGAAAGAGAAGGGAAAGGTAGGAGAGTGGGGGAGAGTGAGAAGGGAAAAGGGGGAGAGAGAGCAGAGAGAGAGAGGGGGACAAAGAGAGGGGAGAGACAGGGGGAGAGACAGGGGAGAAGGGGGAGAGAGAGGGGAGATGGAAGAGAGAGATGGGAGAGAGAGGATAGGGGGAGAGAGAGGGGAGGAGGGGAGAGAGAGAGATGGGGAATGGGAGAAGGGAGAGATAATGAGAGGGGGAGAGCTGTTAGAGGGGAGAGATGTTAGAGGGGAGAGATGTTAGAGGGGAGAGATGTTAGAGGGGAGAGATGTTAGAGGGGAGAGCTGGGAGAGGGGAGAGAGAGAGAGGTAAAGAGAGAGAGGTAAAGAGAGAGATAGTGAGAAAGATAGTAAGAGAGAGAGATAGGTAGAGAGAAGTAGACAGAGAGATAGGTACTGAGAGAGAGAGAGAGAGAGAGAGGGATAGTGGATAGTGGAATGTTAGAGGGAGAGTTATCAGGGCAGTTAACAGGAAGGTGTGAAATCCTGTGTATGTGTGTGTGTACTACAGCTTTTACAAATGTGTGACCGCTTGTTCCTGTGTGTGTGTGTGTGTGTGTGTGTGTGTGTGTGTGTGTGTGTGTGTGCCCCCACTTCTAAGTATTCATACTAAAACTTACCAATAGAAATTCTAACACTTATCAATTCTACTTATAAAATACAGAAAGTAACTAGGTTGTAAAATTTAGCTTGTTTCAGCTTCTATGAGTGTCTGACGTTACCCCTCGCTAGACCGCTTTACTCCTCGAACTCTCATCACCCCTGTCTTCACCTTATCTATGTTATTTCTACTCTAATTCTTGTAATAGCTTGCAGGAGTGAGTGACCAGTATCTAACAGTTATGCAAGACCAGAATCCAGAACCCGACAACATGCAACCACAATAGGTGAGCAATACTTGCGCTGGCAGCAGTGCGGTGTATATGTATGTGTATAAGCAGGAATGAGTGGAACATTAAGTTTATATTAGTACTCTTGCACATAAATGTATTGACACATACATTTATGTGCATATGTATGTGAGTGAGTTTGCATTCTTGAAGATGTATATATGCATATGTATGCATGTAGGAATGTAATAGTTCACATGTGTATACATATGCACATGTATGCATGTGCAGAAGTGTACATGTGAATGTCAATATATATGCTCGAATAATTGTGGCTGTGTGTGTTAACATATGTTTTGTGCATTAAATTGTATATGAATTCCTGTGAATTTGTATGCATATGTTTGCATGGTGAGCGTATTCATGAGCACATGTACACGTGTAAACGCATGAAGCAGTCACTCTGCAATGCGTAACGGACAATTTCCGTCAAGTTATATTAAAGAAATAATTGAAAATATCAGCATTCACAGAATTTAACAAGCTGTTGGATCAGAGGGGTGAAAGGAATAAGTATTTTAAGCTCAGCAGAGTATTTAATATTTTTTTAGGTATTATATAAAGAAAATTTTTTTCTACCAGATGTTTAATATGATCTGAGCTTAATATCTTAATTTCTAATTGATCTGCAGGAGGAAGATACAATACTTATGTAATTAGCAAATTTGGGGCTACAAATCCCACTAAAATGTTAATTCTTCCATTAAGGTTTATCAGTGCTGAAATATTAAAGACTATCAGGTTAGGTATTATGTCAACACTCAAACAAGATGTAACGATTATAACTTTTTTAATTTCATAATATTAGTAAATTTGTGACCAAACAGCTTAAATTTAGAGTTTAATTGTTCTCTTCCAAAACATCTGCAATAAGAGTTTGAGGTGTAGCAGAAGAAGCATTTTGCAGTGAATGAAAATAAATATCAGTTTATTTAACAAAATGTCAATTTGAGACTAATGCAGCCCAATAACAAACAGGCAAATACACCAGCCCTGAAGGTTTGAAGCCGAACAGAAAAGGTATTCTGCAGTTAATTTTGATAACGACTCCGAGCTGTTTAACTACACTGCCATATTGGGAAATTTGCACTGATACAAAATAAAAATATCATCATCCATCTCAAAAGCTATATCGGCAATTAACGATATAAGCCAATCAGATATGGCAGTTAAGATATTTCACAGAGAAACTTCCGCTCTTCTGGATAAATTAATCAAACTGGCACCAATTCACTTTGAAAACAATTCTAACCATAATTTTTAAAGGAATTCGGCTTTTCCGGCAAGTTGGGCTTATATATGTTGTGCCGAATAGGTAAAATGGGTCAATTATCAAGAACTCGCTTAAAAATATTTTTCTTTTTTCATTTATATTAATGTAAAATTTATAAACTTTGTACCAAATGAACCTTAGAAAACTTACCTAACATTATTATAACAAGCTCAATTTAATTTAGCCTAATCCAACTAAATATATTTTAGATTAGTTTATAATAATTTAATAATAAAGACAATTAATTATATTTTTTTCGTTAGGTTCAGAATGATTTTTGCGAAATTATCGCATACACAAAGATTCGCTCTGCTAAATTCTGCCTTATTCGGCAACACGAGCGCTGCAATTTAAGGCAACATGGCAAGTCTTACTTATCCAAAGGGGGGGGGGCGCGCGCACACACACACACACACACAACATTTTTATTCTAATAATATTGCAAGACCACCGATTATATAAGCAAATAAACCAGGGAAATAAAAGGGGAAGGGGGCAGGAAAGAGTTACAAAAATAACTTTTAGAATTTAGTTTTAAAAAATATCCTTCTCTGAAGCAGAGACATTCAATGACTGGCGAAGAATTAACTCGAACATTCTAGGAATATAACCATATGGTGCCAAATGTTGCTTGGAAACGAGCGACCCGCCTCGAGGAAACGTGCTAAAGGAAATGGGGAAAAATGTCGCGTAACATAGCTACCCGAGGAAAAAATTTACGTTATAACTAAAAACCTAAAACAATACTACAAATGTTTTCACTATATGATAGAAGAAAAGAGAAGACAAGATACCCACGTAGAAGGACATAAAAGAACATAAAAGAATTAAGAGTTTTTTTGGTATCTCCAACAGGGCATACAAGAGGCCAACGAAAATTTAAATATTTTCTTCAGAGTGGGTGACAATGGAATTATTTAAAAGAAATAGCGCATTCATTGAAAATTTTACAAAATTAAACTAAAATATTACTGAAGACGGTATATCAGCATCTTCGTTCTACCGCTGTAACGACATAAAGATAATTGCGAATTGATAATTATGCACTTATTTTCTCTGTTCCCTAACCTTAAAAGTAATTGCTTAATAACCTAGAATTTTTTAACAGGATTTTCTCTATTATAGTAATGTCTGCAAATATAATTCAAGAATTCCGGTCGCTGAGCGATCCGAGAAAGGTATATTGCATAACCTAGACAGAGACCAGGAAGTCATAGAGGATGGGAGGACAAGAACGCCATATCGAACCGAGCGACTACCCGAAGAATTCTTCATAGCGGTAGCTGACAGAACGAGACCAGGTTCGTAATAGTATCATCCCTGTGGTTACCAGGACAAGTTCTCTGTATGAAGTGAAAATATTAGTGTTATATCTAATGGTTATTATCTTAACCATAATTTTTATAGGGGTGGATCAGTAAGCCAACGGATGGCCTCGATCAGATGACCAGAAGCTCCAGCTGCAGGTCATCATATGACTAAGACCTGTGTCAGGAAACACTTGAGCCGTTTCCTGACACACCATTACCTAACCTAACCTTCATAAATGGTGGCGCCTCTTCCACCTGCCATGCGTGTACACATGGGGCTCTAGTTCCCCTTAATCATTCGTCATACATTCATTCTCCATACAGACCATTTATACACCACTCACATTAATGTGGGAAAGGCTTGTATTAAATTGATTAGCTTGCTATACAAGTGAAGTCTCTCTCCATTGAAGATACCCAGGTGTTGCACACGTGTCATATTCATCATTTTCTAGGTATTGCATATTTTTTTCTTATCTAACGATACTTGTTTAACCCAGCATCACCTAGGATTCTTGGTACAGACAGTATCTTTTACATCTGCATTACTAACATTTGGGCACCTTTGTGGATGTCCTACTTCCACTAGTTAGTCCCACCTATGACGATATCTTCACCTGCTGCACCTCATCACTTCAACTGCCGCCAGTATTAAAGCCTCTGTACTCAAGCCTCTGTATTTCTTTCATTGAGGTTAAAGGATTGAAAACGTTTCATATAAACTTATATTTTTAACCAGGTCTATGGGAGTGACACCTTAAAATTACCTCTACAATAAGCACGTCCTTCTCTCCCTGCTGTGAACATTACTGCTAATACTATTGCTATATTCCTCCACTAATTTTATCTCATGCTTCTGAGACTATAGAAGTCAGCCTGTGCAGGCGATGTCTCTCTCGTGTGTGTTATCAAGGCCGAGCTTGCTGTAATTGATACTTAACATTCTTTCAGTATCAGAAGGCATGATCAGCACTGTTTCTCACAAGATAGTTACTTACGTGAAAAATTCATTCCCACTATGCATCCCTCTATGTAATATTTTCCCCTTATTATCTTCCCCTCTCATCTGGCTTTGATTTTTCCCACAAAAGGGGTGTTTCGTCCCTACCAGGCAATCCTGCTTGCAAGTGATACGTACATTTTTCTCTTGACTCACGGAAAACTAGTCATAAAAAACGATTATTTATACTTTTTATTTATTACTTTTCAATTAAAACTCAATGTAAGTATTTCAGTGTAATCGTTATTATTGAAAAAGTGATTATATTTTTAAGTGGCAGCAAACAGGACTTTAGTTATAGAATGGATACTAGTATCTCAGTTTATTGAATAAAATTAGCAGATTGAGAGCAATAGTTACATGACCCTTTTTCTCAATACAGTAAATTAGTATTAAAAATTTGAAGCTGATCTGATAAGTCGTTCTCAAATTGTAAGCAAAGTTATGGGAAGAAAAATAAAATGCAACCACGTAATGATACCCATATGGGGATATCTATTAACTAAATTATTCTTAATAAATGCTTACTACAGCCTGACACTCGCGAGGAATAAGAGAAGGAAACAAAATTCCATAACCTTCTTCGAATATGTCATGCAAGATTTGCAGTATTTCGGGCACTGCGCAATCTGAGAAAGGTATCCCTGCATGACATAACACCAGCTGCCCGTACCTTAATGGATCCTGCCTCCACTACATCGCTTCCCAAATTATTCCACTTCTTGACTACTCTGTGGTTGAAGAAATATTTCCTAACATCCCTGTGATTCATCTGTGTCTTCAACTTCCAACTGTGTCCCCTTGTTGCCGTGTCCCATCTATGGAACATCTTGTCTTTGTTCACCTTGTCAATTCCTCTCAGTATTTTGTATGTCGTTATCATGTCCCCCAATCTCTCCTGTCCTCCAGTGTCGTCAGGTTGATTTCCCGTAACCTCTCCTCATAGGACATATCTCTTAGCTCTGGAACTAGTGTGCGTGTGTGTATGTGTGCGTGTGTGTATGTGTGCGTGTGTGTATGTGTGCGTGTGTGTATGTGTGCGTGTATGTGCGTGTGTGTATGTGTGCGTGTGTATGCGTATGTAACTCTCACAATCGTGAGTCAGCGCTAAAGTTGATACTTTTAAGCACAAATAACATTTATATTTTAAAAATTATGGGCCGTTGAATCACTGGCACTGATACCGAAAATATGGCCGATATCTGCCGATACCAATACTTTGGCACATCCCTAAATGTTACCACTGTAAATTTGAAGCAAATTACATATGGCGTTCATAAGTTTTCCATGAAAAATTAATATCCCGCTTTCAACAAAAATGGCAAATTACAACACTCTCGTCTCTAACCTTCCACTAACAAACACTATTTTTGAAGCCAATTTAAAGAGATATTCTCAGGTTATGTCACACCGATCAATATATCCCTATACTAAGTTTGAAGCCGCTCAAAATTAGCATTATCAAATTTAGTTTAGTTTAATTAATGCCAAGCTTTAAACTCATGTGGGTTATTCAGCGCAAGACTTGATAGAGGCTCGATTCTTCGTCTGTTGAGCGCTAGATAGACGAGCTTCCCAATTATACTTCAGTAATCAGTGTTGAAAGGGTGAAAACAATGGGATGATGCACTCGGAATACCATAAAACTATTTCAGTGCTTCATTTTTCCCAATTTCTTCCATAATAAAAGGCAAAATGATATCACTGGCCAAAATCGTATTCATAGTTTAAATAAGCAATTTAATAAATAAAATAAATAAATAGGCAAAAAATAGGCAAATAAATAAATAGGCAAATTATGTGAGTGAATGTAATGCTGGAGTAATAAGGAAGTTTTATTTAGGCTTTCGGTAAATGAGATTTTTTTTTCACGGATTTTGAGGACACACTAGTTTTATGGAAGCAAAAAATACATTATATAGATTTATTCTGGAATAACTGAATAAAATCAAACACTGTGTCTTATTTTTGATCGTGGGAGACATTCTCAAGTAATTTCACAGACTAGTTTCTTTAATAAAATGGGCATTTTAAAATTTACCCAATCTGAAGCCTAAAGAAATATTTTTTTACAATAAAAAACATGAGCACTAAAAGTTTGAAATCTACCAAACGATGCATTCACCATTTATGACAGAATCCAGAAAAATTTGGACCTACTGAGTCTCAACTGAAAACAAGGTTCTGTCTGAGAAACGGTAGGATAAGTGAAGTTCCATACATCAACAGCCTCTCACCGTCATCAAGGTACTCCTATCAGCAGGTATACTTTATTAAATAGTATATAAAATCAGTCAATTTCCAGATTAACAATACAAATTTTATTTCTATGAAGGAGTCATGTAATGCAGTTTTGTAGCCGATCAGAAGAGTTCTTCTAAAATTAAGTCGTGGAAACCATTTCCGGGATGGTCTAAATAAGATTAAGCAACAGGCTTAAGAAATCGTAATGACACGATTGCAAATAAACCATACCCCCGGCCGGGATTGAACCCGCGGTCATAGAGTCTCAAAACTCAAGTCCCTTCACTGCAGTCATGTTGACGGCAGTGAAGGGACTTGAGCTAGAGTTCGTCACGGCCACGCTAGCTGGAGATTCGTCTGTAAAAACTTGCATTTGTGGTCACAGAGGTGCCTGTGCTAACTTTCCTATGGTGTAGAAATATACCTAGTTGGATGAATCTTATTGTGGCTAGCTGGTCTAGTGGCTAACGCGACGGGCTGGAGTTTTGAGACTCTATGACCGCGGGTTCAATCCCGGCAGGGGGTATGGTTTTAAGCAACAGGCACCTGAACGAACCTTCTGTTGGTTACATTTCGCCAGAGCTAAACTTTTCAAGCCAGTCGGGTAAGGCGTTTTGAAGTTATGAATGAAATTTTTGGAATCTATTTAAATGAACACTAAAGTAGTGAAACTTAAAAAAATGTAGTCGCTTTTGTGAATATTAACTATATAAGACAACGTAACACTAGCCTTGATTTTACCTTGATTAAGCCTGGATTTTTAATACCATGTTCCAGTTACGTATCTGTCTTTCTTATAAATAGCACCAAGCACATCTTTTTAAAGAAATATTGAGAAAATTCAAACAGATCCCTCGTATTTCACAAGGATTTTTCCTTCAAATTTTCACTGGGCATTTTCTATGCATTTCTTGGATAGCATATTTATGCGAGAACAGTTTCGGATATTACGGAAGCGCTTATGGTCAGAACACGCAGATATTTAATAGATTTTTTTCTAAGTTTACAGCCAAATTTCAAACAGTAAATAACCAAAAAATGCAGGTTATTTGTGTATCGTTTCAAACACTAAATATTTCCGGAACACAGATTTTTATTTTCTTCCCTTTCGCATACATCTAAAGGATTTACTCAAAAGTGAGTTCGAACAATACAAATGTTTACAAGATGATCTAAACTAAAGCAGTATGGTGTTACTCTAATGTTTATACACGTGTATGAGTACGAGGGAATTTTTGGGAACAAATTTTATTTCATGAAATTGCTGATAAATATTACCATCGAGGGGGTAGGCTGCACATACGCCTGCTTCGCCTTATTTTTGACCGGCATAAGTCGCAATTTGTAAATTTTATCATACAATTTTTTGTATTAATTTTCCGCTCAGTAAATAATGACGACTTATTGCAATCGGCTTCAGACTCGTAACACTGATACATTTCACGTTTTACCTTTTAGGGCGTAAATTTGCAAACATTCGAATCCATTTAATTAAAACTTTAAACCGTCGTATAACCGGAGAAGGTTCGTCAGGAAGCAGGACAGTGTGTTCCTAACAGCCACTGGAGGTTTTGGTTAATTGACAGAAGCCTTTCACTGGCTCACCGCGCCACCCATTTAAAAATTAAGGTTATTATTATTACTCGAGAAGATTGCTTCTGGTCGGTTTCAAAGTTTCCTTGTAGTATTTAAGCTGGTTATGTAGACTGTAATTTATTAATGCTTTTAAATAAATATTTTGACGTTTCATGCTAATTCCTAAGAAATAAACGTATCCTGCTGAATAATATAGGTAACTTAAAAACGATTTCATCCTAAACCAAGTAATTTGATCTACCATCTTCTTAGCGATTTAAGAAATATTAATTGATTGTTAAGGAAAAAAAGATTAAGCAAGAATTTATAATATTTTGTATAACGTGTGTTACTGCATTGTAACATGATTAAGATTATTCTACTGGTATCTCTGATTTAAACAAGAGAAGAAACACCCTGAAAGCCCAGGCAAAAGAAAATTACTCCACAACTCTATAGAATATCGCCTGCCAATTATTGTAGAATGGTATATATTATAATTATAGGCATATATTCACACACAGGTAGAAGGTTGGTAGACACCATCCACCCAGGGAGGTACTACCATCCTGCCAAGTGAGTGTGAAACAGACCTGTTACTGTTTCACATAATGGAAGATTGCTGGTGTCCCTTTTTCTGTCTCATAAACACGTTGGATAACAGGTACATCTTGCTACTTCTCCTTACACTTCGGTCACACTACACAGGTATGCACATGCATATATTTACATACACACATCTAGGTTTCTTTCCTCTTATCTTAATGGTCTTTGTCCTAATTTATTTCCTCTATTCTCCATGGGGAAGTGGAAAAGAATCCTTCCTCCGAAAGCCATTCGTGTCGTATGAGGCGACTATAATGCTAGTAACCCCTTCTCCTGTAGAAAATACTAAAAAAGATATGAAAAACTTTATATAACTGGGATGCTTGAATGTGCGTGGATGTAGTACGGATGAAAAGATGATGGCTAATGTTATGAATGAAAAGTTGGTTGTCCTAGCTGAAGGGGGTAGGTGAGTTTCAGTGGGGACAAATAAATGGGATTAAGTTAGGAGTATCTGAAAGAGTTAGAGCTAAGAAAGGGGTAGCAATAATGTTGAAGGATCAGTTATGGAAGGAGAAGAGGGAATATAAATGTATAAATTCGAAAATTATGTGGATTAAAGTAAGGGTCGGATGCGAGAAGTAGATCATAGTATGCACCTGGAGAAGAGAGGAGTGTAGGGTAGAGAGAGAGAGAGATTCTGGGAGATGTTAAGCAAGTATATAGGAACTTTGGAACCAAGTGAGAGAGTAATTATGGTAGGGGGACCTAAATGGTATACTAAGAGAAACATTTAGGGAGAGTGTGGTAGGTAAGTTTGGGGTGCAAGGTGTAAATGAAAATGGGAGCCCTTTGATTGAACTTTGTATGGAAAGGGATTTGGTTATAGATAGTACAGATTTTAAGAATAAAAAAGGATAAATAAGAATATATATGATATGATGAAGAACGTAATGGCAGTAGTTTGTTGGACTACGTATTGGTAGATAAAAGACTGTTGGGTAGACTTCCAGATGGACATGTTTTTAAAGGGGCCTCAAATATATCAGATCACTTTTTTGTAACTACAGTGAGAGTAAAAGGTAGATGAAATACGAGGAAAATGGAAGCAGCAAGTAAGAGAGAGGTGAAGGTTTATAACTAAAGGAGGAGACAGTTAGGGTCGAAGATGTATGGGGTAGGTTTAATAATGTAGTGCTAGTGTGTTCAGAAGAAGTTTGGAGTTACAGGAAAGTGGGAGCAGGAGGGAAGAAGAACGATCGGAGGAATGATGTAAAAAGAGTAGTAAGAGAGAAAAAGTTAGCATATGAGAGGTTTTTACAAAGTAGAAGTTAGGCATGAAGGGAGGAGTATATGGAGGAAAGAAAAGAGAGGTTAAGAGAGTGGTGAATTATTATTATTATAATCAAAAAGAAGCGCTAAGCCACAAGGGCTATACAGAAAGAGAGTGGTGAAGCAATGTAAACAGAGAGCAACTGAGAGAGTGGGTGAAATGTTATCAACATATTTTGTTGAAAATAAGAAAAAAACGTTTTGGAGTGAGATTAATAACTTGAGGAAGCCTAGGGAACAAATGGATTTGATTCCTAAAAATAGGAGAGGAGAGTTATTAAATGGAGAGTTAGAGGTATCGGGAAGATGGAGGGACTATTTCGAGGAATTGTTAAATGCTGATGAACATAGGCAAGCTGTGATTTTGTTTATTGCAAGGAGGAATAACATCTTGTAGGAGTGAGAAAAGCGAGTTTTGAGTGTGGGGGAAGTTGGCGGGGCAGTGGGTAGAATAAAAGGGGGTAAGGCAGCTGGGATTGATGGGATAACAATAGAACTGTTAAAAGCAGGTGGGGATATAGTTTTGGAGTGGTTGGTGCATTTATTAAATAAATGTATGATAAGGTACCTAAGGTACCTAATGATTGGTAGAGAGCATGCATAGTTCCTCTGTATAAAGGCAAAGGGGAAAAAGTGTAAAAATGATAGGGGAATAAGACTGTTCATTATGCCTGGTAAAGTGTATGGTAGAGTTATTATTGAAAGAATTAAGAGTAAGACGAAGAGAAGGATGAAAAAGGAGGCTTTAGGAAGGGTAGAGTTTACAGTGAAACATATACGTGAGCAGTATTTAGATAAGGGTAATGAAATTTTTGAGGCATACATGAATTTGGAAAAGGCGTATGACAGGGTGGATAGAGGGGGCAATGTGGCAGATGTTGCAAATGTATGGAATGGGTGGTAGGTTACTGAAAGTAGTGAAGAGTTTTTACGAGGATAGTGAGGCTCAGGTTAGAGTCTGTAGGAGAGAGGGAGATTATTTTCCAGTAAAAGTAGGCATTAGACAAGGATGTGTGATGTCACCATGGTTGTTCAGTATATTTATAGACGGGGTTGTAAGAAACGTGAATGCTCGGGTGATGGCGAGAGGTGTTGGGTTAAAAGATTAAGAATCTAAAACAAAGTTGGAGTTGTCGCAGCTGCTCTATGCTGATGACACTGTGCTTTTGGGAGATTCTGAAGATAAGTTGCAGAGGTTGAGGGATGAGTTTGGTAGGGTATGTAAAAGAAGAAAATTGAAAGTGAATATAGGAAAGAGTAAGGTGATGAGGATAAAATTAGGTAATGAAAGACTGAATATCAGGTTGGAGGGAGAGAGTATGGAGGAGGTGAATGTATTCAGATATTTAGGAGTGAAAGTGTCAGCAGATGGGTCTACGAAAGATGAGGTGAAACGTGGAATTGACCAGGGGAAAAAGTTTATTGATGCAATGAGGAGTCTTTGGAGACAAAGAACTTTGTCCATTGAAGCAAAGAGGGGAATGTATGAGAGTATAGTTATACCAACGATCGTATATGGGGGTGAAGCATGGGTGGTGTATGTTGCAACCAGAAGGCTGGAGGCAGTGGAGATGTCTGAGGGCAATGTGTGTCTGAGGGCAATGTGTGTCTGAGGGCAATGCTAGCGATCACGCTGTGATCGCTAGCGCCATAGACCGTGTGGAGAGGAATAGAGACCATGAAAGGAAAAACCTGATTTCAAAAGAGGAGATATTGATAGCATTAAACAGTTGCTGAGCTGTGTGCCGTAGTAAAGGGAGGCAGATGGAAAGGAAGTGGCTAAAATGAAGAATGTAGCTGGAAAATGCCGGGAGGCATGGGAATAATTCTCAGAAGCACAAGAAGCAAAGGAAACGACATCGTGTGCCCATCGTTGACTCATAGGTACAGAGAAGCGAAAGGTAAAATTGTAAGAGAATGAATGAAATACAGAAAGCACAGAACGTTGGAGAATAGGGAAGCAAACAGATGAGCCCTTAAAGAATAGGAATGGATAAGACAGGCCGAACGAGACTGAGAAAAACAGTATTGAAAACCAAGTCGGAGTCATAACAAGTGTACAGCCATATCAGAAAGAGTAGGCACTAAAGCTGAAGAGCGAAGGACGGAAGCCCATTAGTAATCAGAAAGTCAGTGAGGATCTTGACCAAAGGTTTACAGAGGTATTTTGAGTGGAATCAAGAACATTGTCAGTGAGTCAGAGGTAGAGTGTACCTACGAGTACTGGACACAATACACACAAATGAAGGAAAGGTGGAGATACCTCAAAGGTATTTGAACCAGATAACATCTCTCTTTGGGTTCTACAACAAGGAGCAGAGGAACTGTGTAAACAACTTCCAATAATATTTAACAAATCAGTCGAATTTGGGCAGCTGCCAGAGGTTCAGAAAACAGTATGAAGGCCCAATATGTAAAAAGGATAGACAAGCGGCATTGAACTACAGGTCACTGCCACTGGCGTATGATATGTAGGGTTATGGAGAAGGATACCAAGAGAAGAACAGTGGAACACCTGAAAAGGAGCGAATTAATAAACAGCCAGAACAGTTTTCGAGATGGTTTATCTTGTCTTGCAAATCTATTAGAGTTCTATAAGGTAACGAAAGTTAAGCAGGGGAGAGAGAGAGAGAGAGAGAGAGAGAGAGAGAGAGATGGGTGGACTGCATATTTTTGGACAAATATGTTCATCAGAATAAAGGAAACTGGTAAATAAGCTAAGGAAGCAGGTAGGGATAAAAGGGAAAACATTACTTTGGGTCAAGGAATAATAATAATAAGGAAACAAGAACTTACTGTCTAGGACGAGGGGCCAGAATGGGCGAGTGTAATAAGTAGGGATCCACAAGAATCAGTACATTGACCAAATTTGTTTCATGTGTATGTAAACTACATGAAAAATAAATTTGACTTTTAGGTTTTCACTGTTTACAGACGGTGTGAGACAAAAGTGCAGAAAACAAACAGGAAAATGTCAGGCAAAATCTACATTTGTATCTGTACAAGCTACAGGATTGGTCTGACGAATGTCTTTTAGGAATTTATCCCCAGGTTATTAAAATCATGGAAAGGAGGAAAAAAAAGGAAACAGAATACAGGCTCAGGTGCCAAATGCTGCAAATCTTGCTGAAAGAGAAGGACCTCAGGGCGAGCATGGCACCTATCAATTCGTCTGAGACACACAACCGAATAACCAATATTTTCTTACCATATGCATGGCATTTGTCAGTTATATTTAAGTCTGCGGTACCAGTATAGGAAAAAAATGTAAAAATGCAAAGGGCCTCCTCCTAGCCAAGAAATGGGTAGGATGTCAGAAAACAATGACAATTTAGGGAGGGAAGGGGATGCATAGACCACTGAAGGGCGTAAGTGAACAATTTTTAGATAATGGTTAGGACCTTTTTGTTCCATTTATAAATTTAGAAAGTCATTTGCTGGAGATGAGTCTAGCGACTCTGATGATGAGCTTGATGACTGATTGATGATGTCTGTTAACTGTTGATGAGTTTGGTCACACTGATGCCGGGGCGTAACTTATCCAAAAGTGTTATTTGTGCAAGGATGTTGCGGGTGCAAGGAGGGCTTGCAACAAAACTGGTGCTGTAACTGAGAGGTGTGAGCTAAGGAGAGAGGCTAGAGGAGCTAATCGTAACAACAAAAACAACAATAACAACAACAACAACAGAGGACCGAAGGACTAGAGGTGACATGACTCCTACATATACAACAGAGAAGAAGTGACAGGGTGTACAGGGCGAGTCTCTTCGAAGGGCGGGTCTAGGATATACGAAGGCAAAACTGGAAGTTAAAAATGCATGCGACTCACTGGGATGTTAGGTAACATACTCTAGCTTAAGAACAAATATATCCTGAACAGAAGAGGGTTAAAATTGTTATTGGAGTATATGGTTATAATTTTACCAGTTTCATGCGCAAAACAGTGCGACTTTTTATTCCTGTAAATCACATTAAGTATAAACGGATACTCCTGCTGTGAACTGCTTCAGATTTAATTACTGACGCATCAGTAATTAAATTGAAAGATACTGCACAATTAGTTTATTTTATGTTGGCAATTTTGTCCATAAAAAAAAACTTGGAGTCGATTCAAGCTGTGCATTAACCTGAGAGTGCTTTTCCGGTCGGTTTCAAACATTTAGCAGTAATGTGTTTTGTTGAAATGAAGGTTCATGTTGTAGTAGGGATGTGTTGGTCTCAATTTAGCTCATTCCTAATAAATTTTGATACTGATATTTGGTCAATAATTAAACAATGCTTCTCCCGAATGGCTTCAAAATATTGATGCTGATGAAATCGACAAGGAGGATGGGATCCCGTAAGCTCAGTCTACTTTGCTGCAAATTTTAACTTTTACCCATACTCATATTGTTTAAAAATAGAATCGCTGACTTCAGATCAGTTAATGTGGAATGTTTTTTTCTAAATGTCTTCAAAGGTTTAATGCTTATAGAGTTTACTACAAGGAAGTCTGACCTTCAGTTTCTGTAGTGTAAATTTTATTTTGCCAAAATTTGAAAATAAATTAATTAGTGTTAAATTACTAGAGAACGCTTCTCTTGATTGGAATCGAACATTAAGCTCAGGTATATATTAACATTATGTTTTCACATGATTTTATGCAAGAACTTCGTCATCCACTTCTCACAAGACTGGCATTTATGACTTCAGAATTCCTTAACCCATCATAATCACATCTGCAGGTGATTGCTCTCTCATCAGTTTTAGATACAACATTCTCGATTACGGTTTCCAAGTTACAACTTTAGAAAGCCTCTTTGAATCAACTTCATCATTTCCATACAGGTGTATATTACCTAGAAAAAGGTTAGTATTGTTAATGGAATGTTAAGACGCAATTTTCTCAATTTTAATTTCGAGATAGTATGTTATGTCTTTCCTTTCAATAATTGAAGTTTTCCTTCTCTTAACGCCATATGGCTTTAATATGTGATGTATCTTATGAAATTAATAAAATGTTTTTGGGTTTAGGCTGCGTCACTGCAAATTTCTCAAATTTAATAGCATATTTAGAGAACCCGTAATTGTTGGATTCTGTGAAATAATGTGAAGATGCTTATTTTGATCGGCTTCAAACGTTTAATGTGATGAGCTTCTCCTAAATTATCTTTAATTTTGAGCTGTGTAGCTTTAAATTTGCTTTTGTTATTAAAGAAAACAGTATCCATGAAGTCACTGGAGAAAGTTTTTTTTTCTGACCGGCTGTAGCCCTCAAAATCCGTTGAATTTTAATAGGAATTTTTTTATTAAATATTTTTCTCGTATTAGTGTCAGTATGTCAATTTCATGAACAGTTTGGGAAAAAAATGCCCTTTTTTTTTTGAAAGCCTCCTGATAAGTTTCACAATTTACACGCCGATGACTTAATAATGCAACTTGCACGCTCTTTCAAGATTCAAGTTCTGGTGTATTTCTGAATATTGATCTCTGTGAGAACGCATTTTTTAAATTGGTTTAATTTTGAAAACTAGTATTTATTTAGTGGAAGGGTTTAATATGTCCTGGGTTGTGAAGATTCTTATTTGCCATTGTTGCTGAGCGACCTGAAGATTAATCTTCATCTCTGACATTTATCTTAATTAGAAACTCATGCAGCAGTCTGTGCTATTCCTATCACGTAAATTGACATAGACGGGGAATGGGTTATACAATAAATGTTTCTCTGATTTTTCAGTGACCGAAGTACATTTACAATGCTCGTCACGGCATTATGCCGGGCTTCTTTAATTGTTTCTTCTAACTGCTTCTTTAATAAAGTTAAAGTAGGAAGAGATGTCTTCTTGGAGGGGCGAGGCCGAGGTTTGGCAGACGGTAACTAGACACCGCTACCAGCCTTGAAACCTGCACCCAGTTCCTCACTGAACGCTCACACACAAACATTCTTCACTATTTCTTTCGTCTGGTGCCCAGCTTTGTGAAGCCCTATGATTTGAGCTATAGTTTCAGGTGTTAGACTTCCTTTTACCCATAATCAAAGATGTAAAGCCCCAGAACCAAAGGGAACACGGGACAAAAGATGGGGCGAGTGAGAGACCACAGCGCAACATTCCTTCCACCACGGCAACCACTTGAGCAATGAGAAGACACTATCAAGTGTGGCACCAGGCCGAGACGTCATGCTAACGGCTGCTACCCAGCAGAAATCGCTGGCGAGAAAAGACCACCATGTATGGAAGGCCTTTGATTTTCATCACAGCATTGTGTCGGGGGGGGGGGGGGGAGCAAACCCGGCATAACGCCGTCAGGAGCACTGTAATTTGGACATTATTTCCTCCTATATTTTGCAGATGAAAATTAATCTTTCCTGGGGAGCTTCATGTCTAGATTAATTCTATTTACAAAATCCACTTCTTTTTTAAATAATTTACTTATCTGTGAAATAACTTAAAAATATTGTATATACGTGAATCTGCAGACCTAGAACTAAATTGTTTACCAGTTAATATATTTTTGCTCTAACTGTTTTATCAAATTTTCTTTAATAGCATTTTCCAATGTTTTTGTAACACAGGTCAACAAAACAAGGTTAAATACATCGGGAGGTATATGTCTCTGTCAATTTATATACACTGAAAAGTTCACTTTAATCCCTGTTTCAGGGATTATAAATTTCATTTCTGGTTGTTAACAGGTTCCTTTCTGCTTTAATGACACCAATTAAACAATAGGCCTTAATCCAAATTTTCCAACCAACAACTAACGAAATTTGACTACGATTGAAAGGGTGTTTACTGTCATCTTATTTAATATAAGTGTGTGCTTTCAGGTTTCTCTGGCTATTTAATCCAGTGTGTGTGTGTGCGTGTGTGTGTGTGTGTGTGTGTGTGTGTGTGTGTGTGTGTGTGTGTGTGTGCTCACCTAATTGTGGTTGCAAGGGACAAATCACAGCTCCTGGCCCCGTCTCTTCACTCGTTGCTCCTAGGTCACTATGCTCCATGAACTTCATCATACCTCTTCTTAAATCTATGTATGGATCCTGCCTCCACTACATCACTTTCCAGAGTATTCCACTTCCTGACAACTCTACGAATAAAGATATACTTTCCAACATCCCTGTGACTCATCTGAGTCTTCAACTTCCAATGTGTCCCCTTGTTGCTGTGTCCCATCTCTGGAACATCCTGTCTGTCCACCTTGTCGATTCCTCTCAGTATTTTATACGTCATTATCATATCCCCTCCCCCTCTCTCCTGTCCTCCAGTATCGTCAGGTCGATTTCCCTTAACCTCTCTTCGTAGGACATTCCCCTTAGCTCTGCGACTAGCCTCGTTGCAAACCTTTCCACTTTCTCTAGTTTCCTGACTTGCTTGGCCTGTTGTGGATTCCAATCTGGAGCTGTGTGCTCTAATATGGGCCTGACGTTCACGGTGTACAGGGTCCTGAACGATTCCTTAGTGAGATGTCGGAATGTTGTTCTTAAGTTTGCTAGGCGCTCGTAATATGCAACAGTTATTTGGTTGATGTGCGGCTCAGTAGATGTGCTCGGTATTATACTCACCCCCAAATCCTTTTCCTTGAGTGAGGTTCGTAGTCTTTGGCCCCCTAGATTGTACTTTGTCTGCGGTCTTCTTCGTCCTCTCACAATCTTCATGACTTGGCACTTGGTGGGGTTGAACTTCAGGAGTCAGATTCGGGACCAGGACTGTAGCCTGTCCAAATCCTTTGGATTCCTGCCTGGTCTTTCTCTGATGCAACTCTCCTCATTAACTTCAAATCGTCTGTAAACAGGGACACTTGTGAGTCTATTCCGTGATGTCATTCGCATATACCAAAAACAGCACCGGTCATAGGACTGGCACCTGTGACCGCTCGTCAGTTGTGCCCAACTCTGACACCACGTCACGTACCGTGACTGTGAACTCGCCTAATTGTGGTTATAGAGGCCGAGACATAACTGCTGTGTGTGTGTGTGTGTGTGTGTGTGTGTGTGTTAGCGTGTGTGTGTGTGTGTTAGCGTGTGTGTTAGCGTGTCTGCGTCTCTCTCTGCACGCATGCACTCTCTTGTACGTAGCTGAAGGGGTCGACATTGAGTTACTCTGAATGAACTTCACCTATTTGTACTCACCTTGTGATTGCATGTGTGGAATATCAGCTCCTGGCCCCGCCTCACATCTGGGTGTTAAAGTATTCATTCTTTCTCGTAGCTGCGGGAGCCATTCCATATCTACTTTAAAGGCAAGATCCATAAATAACTTTGAAAAAGGTATTGTAGAGCTGACTCATCTGCTGGCCCCGCCTCTCACCTGGTTGCTACTGTCCTCACTTTATCCTTGCTGTGTGAACCCTGCGATGCCTATTGTAAAGTTATGTAGGGATCCTACACTTAATGTTTCGCTGTCTATGTAGTAACACTTCCTCATCACGCTCAAGACGATAAATTATTTCTTAACATCCCTGTAACCCATCTATGATTTTAACTTCCAGTTGTGCCCTTGTGCACCTGAGACCCGGCCCTCGAACAAACTCGCACTGTGTACCCAATTAATTCCTCTCAGGATTTTGTACATTATCATGTAACTTCTGGTCCTTCTGTCCTCTGTCATTAAGTTCATCTCCTCTTGTCTCTCCTCATACCCATCAGCACTTTGACTAGTTTAATTTTATCTATGCACCTTTTCGAGCTTTATATGCTTTATGAGACGCAGGTTCCATTCTGTCCCTTTCTACTCCTAAAACGGCCTGACATAAACTATGTACAGGTTCGTGAATGCTTTTTCGTTTAGGTTCGTGCAAGCTACCTTTAAATTTTGTTGTAATAAAGTTGGTAGAATTGCCAATAATATGTTTGGTAAAAGGACTCATGTGCAACTAATGCGACATTTTACTGTGACAACGTTTCAATCTCTAGCAGCTTTGTCAAGCTGTTATTAATGATAAAAGGAAACAGTGGGTATAAATAGGTAACAGTGAGATGTAAAAGCATAAACACTGCAGTAGAATAATTGGTCTTATTATTATTATTATTAGTAGTAGTAGTAGTAGTAGTTGTTGTTGTTGTTGTTGTTGTTTTGGCACTAGTAGAGGTAACTCATTATTTATATGTGATGTGGGATTTATTGTTCTAAGAACTCTTGAAAATGTCTGAGAGATGAAGAACCTGATTTATTCTCTTCAATAGTGCTTCATATGTTGATTAAGGATGAATGAAGACAAATAAGTTTTGCGGAAATTAGGTTCTTTAATCACAAGGCTGGCGTCGTTAAATTTCATCATATGGTTGGTGAAACTAGAGTTGTACACAGGCGTAGTTTTACGTTTTCATTCCTACATGCATTAATGTGTTTATTGAGACTTGTGTCGAGGCTTCCTGCTGTTTCGCTGACGCATTCTTTGTCACAGCCTCTACACGAAATAGTGTAGTTTAAACCCCAGCATTAATTGGTTCAAGACCCTTTCATTTTGTCCTAATCAGGTCATTTATGAAGGTGATGGTTACGATGACGACTCTAGTGTTGACTTCGTAGATGGTCAGTGCACCCTAGCTGTAGGGAAGGATTATAATATTGTTAGTAGTAGCGCTACTACGTGCAGAACTTATCCGAAGAGGTCTTGCCTTGTAGTCTTTGATATAAAACGACGGAAAAAAAATAGCTCTGTGAAGGTTTCGTGTGTGTGTAAATATCCCTTTTCAAGAAACTCTGGACTGCAAATTCGATGTGCTCTTAGGAAAAATCCGACGATGATGTCTCTTTTTTTGTCTTAGCGTCATGACTGAAATAGAAGTGTGTGATATCGTTTTTGTTTGCATGTTTGCTGTAAACCTGAAATCTTATTGTTATTTAATTTGTGAATGAGGACGTCGAGAAAAGGTAACTTGTCGTTGGACTCTTCAAGTGTAAACTGGATAGCCGGTTCAACTGCGTTAAACCTTTCCTGAAGATTCCGCACGTCAAAACGTTTTGAAGATATTACGAGGACGTCGTCCACGAAACGTAACCAGGTGGTGATGGAGGGAATGATGTTATCGAGGATATTAGCTAACATCATCCCCAACAACGTGGGGACGATGTTAAAGAACTGATATTATTCTGGAAATAATACACAGTTGGAAATTTCAGAGGAACATCCGATGAAGGATGCTCAAATTTTTATTAGAAATGAGGATATGGGAGTACCTCTGGTAAGAGATAATTCCAGCGAGTAAACTAATGTCCGTGAAGCTCGATGCAGTAATCCTGCATTATTTCCTTTGAGTGCTATGAGACATGCAACAGGACGTATCACAAAATATCACAACAAATAAGAAAGTTGTGAGAGTAAAAGGATACTAGGTAGTGTCTGAGGTTTTGTAACAAATTTTGCTGCAAAAAGAAAACGTTTGGAGTTATATTAATAAACTGTGTGAGCCTAGGACACGAATATATTTAACAGTTAAAAACAAAAGAGGGGAGTTATTAGACAGGGAGGTGGAGGTATTGAGAAGATGAAGGGCATATTTTGAGGAACTGTTAAATTTTGATGAGAGGGAGGCAATGATTTCCCACATTAGACAGGGAGGTGTAACATCTTCATAGAGTGAAGAAGAGACGGGTGTGAGTGTAGGGGGAGGTGAATGAGGTTGTGGGAAGAATGAAAGGAAGTAAAACAGCTGGGCTTGAAGGGATCAGGACAGAAACGTGAAAAGCAGGTGGGGATATAGTTTTGGAGTGGTTGGTGCATTTGTTCGTTAAATATATAAAAGATGGGAAGGTACTTAGGGATTAGCATTGAGCATGCGTAGTTCCTTTGAATAAAGACAAAAAAAAAGGGACAAAAAAGTATAAGAATTACTGGGGAATCTGTTGAGTATTCCAGGTAAAGTGTATGTAGAACTATAATTATAGGAATTTAGGATAAGACAGCAGAATTGTAGATAAACAAGGAAGTTTGAGGAACAGCAGAAGAATTTGTAGACGAAGTGTTTACATTGCAATATACAAGAGAACAATGTTAAGATGAAGGAAAGAAATTTTTGACTGCATTTATAAAGAAAAAACACGTGATTAGGTGGATGAGAAAGTATTGTGGGTGATGTTGCAAGTCAAGAGTAGGTAGCTGGTTACGTTAAACATTTAAGAGTTTTCATTAGGATAGTGAGGCTCAAGTTGGGTTACGTAGGAGAGAGAGGGTAAATATTTTCCAGTGAAAGCAGGCCTTAGACAGGGATGCAGGATGTCACCACTGTTGTTTAACATATTTGTAAATGGATTTGTGAAAGAAGTAAATGCTGAGGTGTTGGGAAGAGGTGAAGAACTGGAAGATTGAGAATTTAATACAGAGCGGGAGTTGTCACAGTTACCTTTTGCCGATGACAGTGATTTTTGGAGAATTCTGAGAAGAAGTTGCAAAGACTGGTGGAATAATTTGGGAAGGTATGTTAAAGGAGGACATTAAAAGCAAACAAAGGAAAGAGCAAAATGATGAAACAAAAAAAATGGAAATAAATGACTGGATATCAGATTGAGAGAAGGGAGTATGGAGGCAGTGAAAGTGTTCAGATACTTGAAGATTAGTTGTTGGTGGATGGGTCTATGAGAGATGAGGTGAATCATAGAAATGACGATTAGATAAAGGTGTGTGTGCACTGAGGCATTTATGTAGGCAAAGAACTTTGTCCATGAAGCCAAATATAGGATGGGAATGTATCAGAGTATAGTGGTGCTAACACGCTTATATGGGTGTGAAACATGACTTTTAAATGTTACAGCGAGGAGAAGGCTGGCGGTAGTGCAGATATTGTGTCAGATGACAATGGTGTGAATATTATGCAAAGAATTTTTATCTTGGAGATTAAGAGAAGGTTCGGGATTACTAAAAAAAACAATATCCATATTGCAGAGGAGGGATTATTGAGGTTTGGACATTTTGAGAGGATGGAGCAAAATATTAGGACTTGGAGGGCGTATTAAGCTGTAGTTGTGGGAGGGGTAAAGGAAGTTTTATATGCGAGGGCTGGGACATCCAACAAGCGTGAGGGACCATGTTAGATAGGAAAGAATGGAGCTAAGTAGTTTTGATGACTTGACGTGCTGTTGGAGTGTGAGCTCATTAACATTTATGAACGGATTCAAGAAAACAGGTTTGTCGAATTTGAGTCCTAGAAGTGGTAAGTAAAGTGCCTGCACTCTGAAGGGAATACTGTAGTTTGGAGGGGCATCTGAGCCGTAATGTTGGCGTACCTTTGGGAAGACGGTCAGTTACATTTTTTTTTTAACACAGGGCCGATTTGTTAAAAGTAATATATGTAACTGAGGTTCCACAGGGAAAACAAATCCTTCTTACGAAAAGTAGGACCAATGCTGTGATGAATACAATACAGAAAGGATATCCAACTATTTTACTGGCGTTTTTGGATTTTTGATCATCAGAATCTTAAAATATATTACATTTCAAGTAACGCGCAATTTTAAAAACATGAAATTAGGTATATAGAATGAATTAAGTAACACAACTATGATTAATAATTCTATATTTACAGAAGCCTTAAATTTACATACCTTTGCCTAAAATTTATTTATGTTAAAGAAAATGAAACAGAAATTTCAGAAGAAAATTTAATTATTCAGTTATAAAAAATGTAACAGGAATGCTATATAGACAGTACAATAATGCAGTAATATAGGATAAAGTTTAGTTAATGCTTAAATGTGAAATAAATACCAAACTAAAGTAATATAAAATACATTACAGGGTGCCAAGAGAATTATATCTACAAAACCCAGACCAAAAGTTAACATGTACGAAATGAGACAACATCACGTCCAGATTAGAGTGACTCACGAAAGTATCCACGAGGGGTGAGAGGAAAGTGGGGAAAGAAGAAAAGTGGGGAGAGAGGAAGACTAATGAGGTCACACACACTTGTTAATGGTTCAAGTCGGACCGAAACGTCGTCATAAGTTTGTCTCCTAAGTGCGGAATATTTGTAGTTTTTTCCAACCATTGTATTGTGACTTTAATCTTTCAGTATGCTCGGTAATCTTTTCAGCTGTTGTTTGGATGTTATGTCGTGTTTGCTGGTAAAGCCTGAGTCGAGATGAATAGAATTTTTGAAGGGGGTTTTCTATTCAGCTCTTATCATGCCTTGTTGTCATCCCTCATAAGCTTTATTATCAACCCTTAAAGACTCGACTACTCATTATAGCCTTGTTACTTGTTCCTTTGTTATCTTCATTGTGAAAGTGTTTCGGTTTTGATCTGGATGATAATGGAATGAAAGTCTCGTATAGGGTTCCAGTTGTCATCTAACCCGCGTAAATTCGTTTCTGACAATTCTGCATTTCCACCTTTTGTATATATAAATGCATTATTTTACTTTATTTTTAATAAAATATGAATTGTCATCCCAATAATGATATTACGAGAATTTTCTATCAAAACATAAGTTTTTGAAATATATTTTTTCTTAATTTGAATGAAATATAAAAGTATCCATCCTTGGTGTCCTAAGTTTACCGAATTCTACTGATTATCTTTTCTTTTTTACATGATTGGGAAACCACTGACATTCGTTCACTTTCTCTCTCTCTCTCTCTCTCTCTCTCTCTCTCTCTCTCTCTCTCTCTCTCTCTCTCTCTCTCTCTCTCTCTCTCTCTCTCTCTCTCTCTCTTTAGGCTAACATATTCTGTCTTATTTTATAGGCTTAAAGATCGAGTATAATGTGGTCTCACATTGACAACGTTTCGCCCACGAAAAAGCATTTTCAAAAAAACAAACAGAAAAACCTGGATAACAATAAAAAAAACATAGTGAGACACGAAGTGAAGCTTGACGCTTTGCTCAAAATAATCTATCAGTGTATACGAGTACATGTAGAATTGATGCAGTCTTCATTTTATATAGTTAAAAAATAGCAATATTTCTTCCATTAAATAATACATTCCTTTCAACAATGAAATTTTAACAATTCACAAAATGAAGAGGCAGAATTAGCAATATGCACACTCCTCACTACCTTCATTATGGTGTCAACCACTGGTTACTTATCTTCATTTTCCTGTGTTAGTTTCCTGCTGTGAGGTGGCGTGTTCTTTATTCTTGCATTTAATTTGGCTCCCCCAGTCGTAACTGAGCCCACTGTGCATTTGGTTGCCTCAAGTTTGTTTAGCTCACACATATTCTCAAAACCCCCTAGGTTTCTGTCTAGCAACACAAATCTGCCTCCCCTTGCTTTCCTTATCATTTGATATCCTTCTGGGAACCTGCCATCTGATATAGCCATTCCCTTTGTCTCTGTGATAGGTAAAATGTCTGGGGTTTCGTCTGTTCTTCTTTTTATTTCAACTAATCATTACTGTTTAATAATGTATCTGCATTTGTAAACAGTCTTCTGAAAATCTCTTTCCCTACCATTCAGTGATTTGTACTGTCGATCGATTCTGCATGTTCCTCATCTGACAGGATTGAGGGAGGTAGGGCTCTTGTTAGTGTGTGCATTATTGCAAAGGGAGGTGTTGAATGGGAAGGGGAAGGAGGGTACATGGATGGGAAGAGATTGTTGTTAGTATTGGTGATGGGGAAGCGGGGCAGGTCCTGAGTTGGGCCTTCTAAGACACAGATTGGGTACACCTTGAGGAATTACAGTGGACCCCCGGTTATCGGCCGTAATCCGTTCCTGAAGGTCGGCTGATAACCGAAATGGCCGCTACCCAAATTAATATTTCCCGTAAGAATTAATGGAAATAAAATTAATTCGTTCCCAACAAAAATATTCACCAAAAAAAATATTTGTTTTTTACAATTATGTAAGTATTACATACCTTTATTGAAGGCTAATGCTGGCTTCTGGAAGATAGGGAGGAGGAAAGAGGGAGGAGTTAGTGTTTGGAAGGGGAATCCCCCTCCATGAAGGCTTGAGGTAGTAATGCCTTCTCTGGGGTTACTTCCCTTCTCTATCTTTAAATGCCACTAGAACTAGCTTGAGTCACTTGACCCCTGTCTCACAAAATAACTGTCCAAAGTGCTCTGTTTCTGGCCAGGGTGAGTCTCATACCCTTCAAAATCCCTCTCTTGGACACAATCTGGCCACAGTTTTCTCCAGAGTTCAAAGTCCTGGAGGTTACTCCCTCCCAAGCCTTACCTATAAGGCTTATGCAATGGAGGATAGCGAAGCGATTCCTCCAAAACTCTCTTGGGATCAACTGAGTGTCCGTGGTCACTTCAAAGCACATTTGAAACACTGCTTTTGTGTAGAGTTTTTTGAAGTTAGAAATGACCTGCTGGTCCCTGGGCTGGAGAAGAGGAGTGGTGTTAGGAGGCAAGAACTTCACTTTTATAAAACTGAAGTCCCTAAACACTTGGTCTTCCAAGTCTGGAGGATGTGCAGGAGCATTGTTCAGTAACAGGAGGCACTTGAGTGGAAATTTCTTTTCAAGGAGGTATTTTTTCACGCTTGGGCCAAACACATCACTAACCCACTCTTTGAAAATTTACCTTGTGACCCATGCCTTATGATTAGCTTTCCACATCACACACAATCTATTCTTCATGATTTTGTTTTACTTAAACACTCTGGGATTTTCTGAGTGATACACAAAGGCTTCACTTTGAAATTCCCACTAGCATACCGCACAAGAAAAGAGTAAGCCTGTCTTTCATAGGCTTGAGCCCTGGAAGTGCCTTTTCCTCCTGGATAATGAAGGTCCTCTTTGGTATTTTCTTCACAATTGAAAATTTGTTGAGGTTCGAATCCTTCAGCCTTTACATAGTCCTGGAATTCGTGAACATACTGTTCAGCTGCACATTTGTCAGAACTTGCAGCCTCACCATGCCTTACAACACTGTGTATGCCACTACACTTCTTAAATCTATCAAACCTTCCTTTGCTGGCCCAAAATTCACAAACTGCAGCACTTGTTCCAGGCATTTTCTTTGGAAGATCCTCATGCAACTGCTTTGCCTTCTCTCAAATAGTAGACTCCACTACACTGTCTCCCACTAATTCTTTTTCCTTAATCCACAATAGTAATAACTTTTCCATCTCTTCCATTATTGGTGTCCTTTGTTTAGTTAGAAAAGCTACTCCTTTTGCAAAATTAGCATCTTTGATTTGTTCTTTCTTTGCCAGGATGGATGTAATTGTTGATTTATTCTTGCTGTACATCCTGGCAAGTTTCATCACCTTCATACCACTCTCAAACCTTTCGATTACTTCACGCTTAAATTCCATGGTGTTTCTCACTTTCTTTACCACAGGAACTTTACTAGGAACTTTCTTTGGAGCCATGGTTACTTATTTCACAGTTGCACTGCAAGAAAAACCACTAAAAACAATGGTAAACAAGTAAAATGTTTGGATGTATGAGCAGAAGCCTCCTGAGCCACCGAGAGACAAAGCCACACTGAAGCACAAGCTGCCCCAGCCGGCGGATGGACGCGTCCAAAACCGCCGATAACCGAGCAAACGGCCGATAACCGGGTGCCGAAAAACCCGCCGGTAACCGAGTTGGCCGATAACCAAACCGGCCGATAACCGGGGGTCCACTGTACTTGAGACTGCATGTTCTCCCTGCCTACCCAACTTTTGCTCTACTGTGTGCAAGACGTGTCTTTCAGGTAATTTCTCAACAGTTTCCTCCCTACTGCCATCCTGTCCCAATCCAGGTATAAATGACTCGCATTGTGTTCTTCAGACACGCTTTCAACCTTATGATCTTGTTCTGAGTTGTTTATTACAAGAGTAATTTGATTGCAAACTGTTTGAAATGACAGAAACTACCAATCGTCTGAAAATATACCATCTGTCCAACTTCTTCCTCTCTTCCTATGAACTTAATAAACATTGTGATCTCTTGTTGCCTGTGTGTGTGTGTGTGTGTGTGTGTGTGTGTGCATACTGTACATTCAAATTGCCACACGAAAGATTCGATCTCTAATAGCCTCGTGGGCCCTGTCATGTGACCTATCAATGAAATTACCTCATCAGCCAAAATTATCACAACTGGGGAGCTGCAGAGGAGCGTCGACGGCTCATTATTTCTCACCTTATAAATGAACTATCAAACTCCTAGGAACTAAAACAAGTCCGGAAAGATGATGACACAACATAGACATATCTAATCAGATCCCATCGTAAATATTTTTTCATGGAAGCCAACCAACAAACTTACTCTCAAAATTTATAAGACCTACATGATGTTCAGAAGTAAAGCTAAAAACACTGTTCCCTCAAAAATAAATAATTGTCAGAGTGAAACAAAACGAGCAAAAATTCAACACTCTCATCCAACACAGAGGCGCGGAAAAATACGCAGTGTTCCTTAGCCAATATTACTCTGTTCTATTCACTAATCTATTCCTACCTCACTTACGCTTAGAGTTCTGCATAATCACCTTTAACATATTGTTATCGAAGAGAAATAATCTTATAAATTAATCACTCAGTTATACTTCAAACAATACACACCACGACTATTCAAAAATCTTAACACACGTTAAAAAAGACATTCACACCATATATATATATATATATATATATATATATATATATATATATATATATATATATATATATATATATATATATATATATATATGCCTTTCGTGTTCCACTCAGCATATGATCAGGTGCTTGCAAAGTTGCAGAAATGAATAAGAAAATCTCGGCAGATTCGTTCCGAGAAACGCTTCAAGACTGAGGTTGGAAACAGAGCCCAGGAACACGAGCGTCCAGTGCCAAAATGGTTAAGTATTATATGAACCGAGGATAGTCAACACACACACACAAAGGGAATGGAGTGGTTAACTAGCGATATTAACATTGGTAACATAATGGTCATCAAAATTATCAGTTAGACTTCAGAAATGTAAAGGACTTCACATTCTAAATAAAACTGTGTCTGTCATTTGTCTTAGGGAAAATTCTGCACACTTATTAAAGAAAAAAGTCAAGGGCAAACTCACCTAGTGGGTAGACCAAAAAGAGCAACTCCAGCCCTAATTCCTATTTATGGAACCCTGACACCTAAAACAATCAAAAGCATTCGTATATGGGAATAAAATTCTCCTTTGCCTCTCGGTATTTTCCGGCTACCTACTCTATCAACACTTTGCTTATAGTTTACCTTTCCTATGCACTGCACATGTGAAAGCCACATGAAGATGTTAGCCAGTAGAAGAGAATAAGCATATCAGTCCTTGATGGACAAAACACATCGACTCCAGCCTGAGGGATTGATTACCTCAAACTCTTCAATATCTTCCATCGTTCTTCTTTGTATTGGACTGAAGAAGCCATTGTAGGGGAACCTCATCCTTCAAAGCTCCCTCTTCCGACGTCAGAATACCACGGAACTCAACTCTTTCTTCTTTTTTTTTTTTTACACAGGGTTTGACAAGGTTAAGGATCCCTAGCTTTATTGACAGCTATTTACAGGTTAAGGATTCCTAACTTTATTGGCAAGCTAAGAGCTGTTACCTACATCAGCTCATTTGAAAGCATTTTTTTTGTTATGAGACATACAAGTAGGGAACAGGATGAAGTTGGAGCCATCTGTGGGCCAGCATTTTCATTTGATCAACTGACGTTATCTCGTTGACATCATTATGCTGTACGAATGTGTTCCATACTCGAGTCATCCTGGGTATGTATGATCTCAGATGGAGTGATGTTCTGGAGAAGGGTACAGCCAGAGTGAAGTTGCTGCTTTCTGCCCGTCTTGTGGCATAAAAGCTTGTTTCACGCTGTCCTCGAAGTGGATCCAAGTGTGGTATTTTGACAATATTGGCCTTGTACATAACAGTAAGGCCACCCACATACCTCCTATGTTGAAGGCTCTGCTGAAATGACAGATCTATCCAGGATGGGTCCAGGCGAGAGATGAGACGTCTTGCTCTGTTCTCTACTCTGTCAAGCAGTCGCAGATGAGAGGGGGGGCAGGCAAACCAAAAAAGTGGAGCATACTCAAGGTGTGAGCGTACTTGTGCCTCGTACAGGATCTTGCAACCCCTACTGTCAAGCAGATGCGAGATACGGCGAAGTGCTGTAAGCTTCCTGGCTGCCTTGTTTGCAAGATTTACAACATGGTTCTTCATGGTTTGGAGTCAAATTTCACCCCAAGGATATCAACTTCTTCTCCAGGTGCCAACATCGTCCCATTCATCTTTACTACTGCACCAGCATTACCATCATGGTGCCTAGAGACGATCGTCATTTGCGTTTTCTCAGGTGCAAATGTTACTTGCCATCTATTTCCCCAAGCTGATATAGCTCTCAGCTGCTGATTGATGTAGCTTAGAGCACCTGGCATTTCTTCTCTTGGATAAGTGAATGTCAGTGTACAGTCGTCTGCATATGCATGTGATTCTGGGATGAGATGAAGAAGGTCGTTGAAGTAGACATTCCATAACAGTGGACCCAGCACACTTCCTTGTGGAACGCTTGCCCCAATAGGATGCCTTGCTGATTCCGTTCCATTGAGGACTACACTTAGAGATCTACCATGAAGGTAATCACTGAGGAGACATAGCGTAGAGCCTGCAATTCCCAGTGCTTGAAGTTTTGCTAAGAGGCCCTGGTGCCACACCCTGTCGAAAGCGCCAGCAATGTCCAGTGCTACCACACAGCTGACTTTGGATTCATCCAGTGACTGGTGCCACTTAGTGGAGAGGTTTAACAATAGATCAGCAGCAGAGTAACCTTTCCTGAAGCCATGTTGACGATCACAAAGTAGTGAGTGGTAGTCAAAAAAATCTGTCATTTGTCTTGAGATTATTGTCTCAAGGATCTTACCAGTGATTGACAGGAGTGACACTGGTCTGTAGTTGCTGATTTCTGCTCTGCTCTTCTTTTTGTGAACAGGGACTACATTTGCCTCTTTCCATGGAGAGGGCCATTTACACTGTACTAGGCAGTGCTGAAAGATGCGAGTTAGAGGTGCTGCTAGCTGGTCTGCACATCTTCTCAACAATCTTGGGCTCAACTTGTCTGGGCCCACAGCCTTTTCTTGGTCAAGTGATTTAAGAAGGAAATGCACCTCCTCCTGCCTTACTGTCACCACTGACAGTTTTGACACAGTTCTTGCAGCTAGCCAAGGAGGGTCCCTTGCTGGATCAGGAACTTGCATTTTGGTAGCAAAGTGTTCAGCAAAGAGGTCCGCCTTCTCTTGACTACTAGTAGAGGTGGTCCCATCCTGTCGATTTAGAGGTGGAATAAGTTCATCAGGCAGATAACCTTGTCTGTCCTTGACCAGGGACCACCAGGTTTTGGAGCCTACCCTACCTGATGCTAACTTTCTTTTAGTGTCCACCTCCCACTTAGCAATGGCCCACTTTTGAACATCACCCATATGCCTACAGGCTTGCATGTGCAAGTTCCTGTTATAGGTGGTAGGATGTCTCTTATACCTTCGCCATGCTTTGTACTTAGCAGTAGCAGCCTCTCTACAACGAAAGCCAAACCAAGGCTGATCTGTAGGCTTTGTCACATATTGCCGGTGAGGAATGTGTTCTTGTTGCAGATTAAGGATGTGTCCAGTGAAGGCTTTCACTGGGTTGTCAACATCCCCCTGGAGAAGAGCATTCCAGTCGGTGGTGGCGAGCTCAGAGCAAAGGGCTGGCCAATTACCTCTTTCCCATAGCCAGGTTGTGCGTGTGGACTCCTCACCTCGTTCTGTTGGGATCTTTAGTGTGGTAAAAACAGCATTGTGGTCAGACGATCTCTCTCTCACGTCATGTCCCCCAAAAGCTGACACAAAATATTTTCTCTAATCATAGCTATCGCCTTAGCCCTCCAGATTTCTGATCCGACATGTGTGTATGCATGTGAGTGCTTGTTTGAGTGTGTACTCACCTAGTTGTACTCACCTAGTTGTACTCACCTAGTTGAGGTTTCGGGGGTCGAGTCCGAGCTCCTGGCCCCGCCTCTTCACTGATCGCTACTAGGTCACTCTCCCTGAGCCGTGAGCTTTATCATACCTCTGTTTAAAGCTATGTATGGATCCTGCCTCCACTACATCGCTTCCCAAACTATTCCACTTACTGACTACTCTGTGGCTGAAGAAATACTTCCTAACATCCCTGTGATTCATCTGTGTCTTCAGCTTCCAACTGTGTCCCCTTGTTACTGTGTCCAATCTCTGGAACATCCTGTCTTGTCCACCTTGTCAATTCCTCTCAGTATTTTGTATGTCGTTATCATGTCCCCCCTATCTCTCCTGTCCTCCAGTGTCGTCAGGTTGATTTCCCTTAACCTCTCCTCGTAGGACATACCTCTTAGCTCTGGGACTAGTCTTGTTGCAAACCTTTGCACTTTCTCTAGTTTCTTTACGTGCTTGGCTAGGTGTGGGTTCCAAACTGGTGCCGCATACTCCAATATGGGCCTAACGTATACGGTGTACAGGGTCCTGAACGATTCCTTATTAAGATGTCGGAATGCTGTTCTGAGGTTTGCTAGGCGCCCATATGCTGCAGCAGTTATTTGGTTGATGTGCGCTTCAGGAGATGTGCCTGGTGTTATACTCACCCCAAGATCTTTTTCCTTGAGTGAGGTTTGTAGTCTCTGACCCCCTAGACTGTACTCCGTCTGCGGCCTTCTTTGCCCTTCCCCAATCTTCATGACTTTGCACTTGGTGGGATTGAACTCCAGGAGCCAATTGCTGGACCAGGTCTGCAGCCTGTCCAGATCCCTTTGTAGTTCTGCCTGGTCTTCGATCGAGTGTATTCTTCTCATCAACTTCACGTCATCTGCAAACAGGGACACCTCAGAGTCTATTCCTTCCGTCATGTCGTTCACAAATACCAGAAACAGCACTGGTCCTAGGACTGACCCCTGCGGGACCCCGCTGGTCACAGGTGCCCACTCTGACACCTCGCCACGTACCATGACTCGCTGCTGTCTTCCTGACAAGTATTCCCTGATCCATTGTAGTGCCTTCCCTGTTATCCCTGCTTGGTCCTCCAGTTTTTGCACCAATCTCTTGTGTGAACTGTGTGTGTGTGTGTGTGTGTGTGCATGTACATCTAAGCATGTTTTCATGTGTACAACAGCAAGCCGAGACTGTAATTACATCGATCTGAATAACAACACATATTACACGATACGTATATCGTCGTAATCTTTGGCGTTAACAAATAAAAGGCTGTGTATGTATGTAAACTGTCCAGGCAAAATGTATTCTTAAGTATCACAATGATTTTGAGGCCCCCGTATCCAACTTTGTTGCTTATTAAGCAGATTTTTTGTTTCCTGTGTTCCTTGCTATTAAATATCACGATGACTATTGCAGTCTCGTTTTCCGAGATAAATAATGGGATATAAATTAACGTAATAGCAGTATTGATCGACAGAAGAAGCAGTGAGTCAATAAATGATTCACTAGCCTCAAAAACCGGTTAGAGACATTACATCAACTTTTCGCTATAGAGAAAATATTGTAATAATACTACGCTGTTTCATGTGTGTGTTTTCGCCCATGAAACGACAGAATTAATGCTGTATTCATGGGTTTATTCTCTGCCACTGATTGACATCTATATGCGGCGTTCACATGTGCGTCGGGTCTTGTGTTGCAGCTGATGTCTCATGCCACTATATCTTAATCTTCCGAGGGATGAAAGCAAGACTCTCCTTTGATCAATGTAACATGAACCGAATCTATGCCTCATGCGTGTTTCAAGGCAATCAGAGGACAAATTAGATACTCAGGACAGTGCCATGTAAAAAGAATTATATATATATATATATATATATATATATATATATATATATATATATATATATATATATATATATATATATATATATATATATATATATATATATATGTCGTGCCGAATAGGTAAAACTTGAGATTTTGGCTTCAATAGCAACGCTCGTCTTGCAGAATAAGGCAAGTGAAAATTTTTGCATGCACTAATTTCACAAAAATCTTTCTGAACCTAACGAAAAAATATATCTCATTGTGCTTGTTTATTATTAAATTATTGTAAATTCCTTCTTATTTTTAACACATCGGCCGATTCCCACCAAGGCAAGGAGACCAGAAAAAGAAAAACTTTCATCGTCATTCACTCTATCACTGTCTTGCCAGAGGGGTGCTTTACACTACAGTTTATGAAACTGCAACATTAACACCCCGTCCAGCACCCCTCAGCAAAGAGCAACTGTGACAACAAACACTTTGTGTTAGATTCTTTATCTTTTAACCCCACACCTCTTGCCAAGACCCTCGCATTCACTTCTCTTACAACCCCATCTATAAATATATTAAACAACCACGGTGACATCACACATCCTTGTCCAAGGCCTACTTTTACTGGGAAATAATCTCTCTGTCTCCTACCTACTCTATCCTGAGCCTAACTATTCTCATAAAAACTCTTCACTGCTTTCAGTAACCTACCTCCTACACCATACACCTGCAACATCTGCCACATTGCCCCCTTATCCACCCTGTCATACGCCTTTTCCAAAATCCATAAATGCCACAAAATCCTCTTTACCCTTATCTAAATAATGTTCACCTATATGTTTCACTGTAAACACCTAGTCCACACACCCCCTACCTTTCCTAAAGCCTCCTTGTTCATCTCCTATCCTACTCTCCGTCTCACTCTTAATTCTTTCAATAATAACTCTACCATACACTTTACCAGATATACTCAACAGACTTATTCCCCTATAATTTTTGCACTCTCTTTTATCCCCTTTGCCTATATACAAAGGAACTATGCATACTCTCTGCCAATCCCTAGGTACCTTACCCTTTTCCATACATTTATTTAATAAAAGCACCAACCACTCCATAATTATATCCCCACCTGCTTTTAACATTTCTATTTTTATCTCATTAAACCAAGCTGCCTTACCCCCTTTCGTTCTACCCACTGCCTCACGAACTTTCCACACACTCACAACTGGCTCTTCCTCACTCCTACAAGATGTTATTCCTCCTTGCCCTGTACACGAAATCACAGCTTCCCTATCTTCATCAACATTTAACAATTCCTCAAAATATTCACTCCATCTTCCTGATACGTCTAACTCTCCATTTAATAACTCTCCTCTCCTATTTTCAACTGTCAAATCCATTCGTTCCCTAGGCTTCCTCAACTTATTAATTTCACTCCAAAACTTTTTCTTATTTTCAACAAAATTTGTTGATAACATCTCACCCAATTTCTTATTTGCTCTCTTATTACATTGCTTCACCTCTCTCTTAATTAACCTCTGTTTTTCTCTCCATATACTCCTCCCTCCTTGCATCACTTCTGCTTTGTAAAAACCTCTCATATGCTAACTTTTCTTTCTTACTACTCTCTTCACATCATCATTCCACAAATCGCTCTTCATCCCTTCCGCAGAAGTTTGTAACCACAAACTTCTGCTGAACACTCTAACAATACATTCTTAAATCTACCCCGTTCATCTTCGACCTCATTGCCTATACTAGTACTCACTAGCCCATCTACCCTCCAATAGTTGTTTATATCTTACCATAACTGCCTCCTCTTTTAGTTTATAAACCTTCACCTCTCTCTTACTTGCTGCTTCTCTTTTTCTTGTATCCCATCTACCTTTTACCCTCACTGTAGATACAAATAAAAAGTGATCTGATATATTTGTGGCCCTTCTATAAACATGTACATCCCGAAGTCTACTCAACAGTCTTTTATCTACCAGTACATAGTCCAACAAACTACTGTCATTACGCCCTACATCAGGAGTTATAATTGAAAATCCCATAGCTTGCCCTCCACACGTCTTGCCAGCATGGCACAACACACACACACACACACACACACACACACACACACACACACACACACACACACACACATTTTCTTGGACTGTAAGAAGACCTTCGACTCAGTTCCTCACAAGCGACTAGTGCAGAAACTAGAGGATCAGGCGCGTATAACTGGAAAGGCACTGCAATGGATCAGAGAATACCTGACAGGGAGGCAATAACGACTCATGGTACGGGATGAGGTATCACAGTGGGCACCTGTGACGAGCGGGGTCCCACTGGGGTCGGTCCTAGGACCAGTGCTATTTTTGGTATATGTGAATGACATGATGGAAGGGATAGACTCAGAGGTGTCCCTGTTCGTAGATGATGTGAAGTTAATGAAGAGAATTAAATCAGATGAGGATCAGGCAGGACTTCAAAGAGACCTGGACAGACTGGACACCTGGTCCAGCAACTGGCTTCTTGAATTCAACCCTGCCAAAAGTCATGAACATCGGAGAAGGGCAAAGAAGACCGCAGACAGAGTATAGACTAGGTGGCCAAAGACTGCAAACCTCGCTCAAGGAGAAAGATCTTGGGGTGACCATAACACCGATCATGATTCCGGAGGCACACATCAACCAGATCACTGCTGCAACATATGGGCGCCTGGCAAACCTGAGAATAGCGTTCCGATACCTTAGTAAGGAATCGTTCAAGACACTGTACACTGTGTACATCAGGCCCATACTGGAGCATGCAGCACCAGTTTGGAACCCACACTTAGTCAAGCACGTCAAGAAATTAGAGAAAGTGCAAAGGTTTGCAACAAGGCTAGTTCCGGTGATCAGGGGGGAATGTCTTACGAAGAAAGGTTAAGGGACATCGGACTGACGACATTGGAGGACAGGAGGCTCAGGGTTGACATGATAACGACATACAAAATACTCCATGGAATAGATAAGGCAGACAGGTTGTTCCAGAGAGGGGACATAGAAACAAGGGGTCACAATTGGAAGCTGAAGACTCAGACGAGTCAGAGGGATGTTAGGAAGCAATTCTTCAGTCATAGAGCCATCAGGAAGTGGAATAGCCTAGCAAGTGATGTAGTGGAGGCAGGAACCATACATAGCTTTAAGACGAGGTATGACAAAGCTCAGGAAGCAGAGAGAGGACCTAGTAGCGATCAGTGAAGAGGCGGTGCCAGGAGCTGAATCTCGACCCCTGCAACCTCAATTAGGTGAGTACAATTAGGCGTGTATACACACACACACACACACACACACGCGCGCGCGCGCATATATATATATATATATATATATATATATATATATATATATATATATATATATATATATATATATATATAATATATATATATATATATATAATATATATATATATATATATATATATAATATATATATATATATATATGTATGTATGTATGTATATATATGTATGTATATATTATGCAAAACAACCACAAGGGGAGTTCGTTGTTTTACATAAGAAAGATGAAAACCAACACTGTTACATGAAACATCATTTATTTATTAGGAACATTTTTGCATGGTGAACTTTGGAGTGTACTCACTCCATCAGGCACTGTACGTATCAATTTCCAACTAATTTTAGGTCACTGATAATTTCAGGGTTAAAATTATTTGTGAACTCTACTTTTCAATATGTATATACCTACGTGTCACAACAGGTTCCAACAGGCTTGCGGCAGTGTTTTTCTTACCATACTTAGTCTCACTGACCATTATTGTTCTAGCAGTCATAGAAAGTGGTTGTGATAAGCAAGTTTGTATTTTGAAGTGAAAGGTAGGTGATTTTCTTAGCAAACAGGGTGGATACACCAAGTACTGTTGCTTTTTATGTTAATGGGACAGCCGTGGAAGAGGTTCCCACTACATCAGGAGAGACTGGCCACCTCGTCAATCACTGGAGCCTGGGATGAAACATGTTTAATATCCAACTCTCTTTCAACCAAACAAATTTTGCTACCACCACTGTACATAAAACTGGGGCTCATGAAAATCTCTGTAAAAGCTATGGACAAATCAGGTCAGGGATTCAAGTATTTAAAATCAAAACTTCCCTCACTGAGCGACGCTGAGATACGAGAGGGAGCCTTCAATGATCCTCAGATTCGAGAGCTTCTTAAACATGATGACTTTGAATCAGACCTTCATGGGGAGGAGAAAGCTGCTTGGGAAGCATTCAAGTTAGTGGCGAAGGGATTTCTCAGAAACAGAAGGGAAGGCAACTATGTAGAACTGGTGGAAAACCTCATCATGGCTTACAAGAACCTGGGATATAACATGTCATTTAAAATCCACTTTTCGGACTCGCATTTAGACTTTTTTCCAGCGAGCTGTGGGGCAGTTAGTGACGAACATGGTGAAGGTCTCACCAAGATGGTTCAACGATGGAAAAATGGTTCCAGGCAAATGGTGCACAAGAATGCTTGCAGACTATTGCTGGACATTGGCAAGAGATGATTCGTCAGCCCACTATAAACGTCAAGCAAAAAGGCAGAGAGTAGGTACGGATTAGAGTTTAAAACATACTGACATATATTGTACGTTATAATAAAATAAAATATTACCTTGAAGTTTTCAAGGCGATATTTTGATTCAGGACATGAAAATACATAATTAACTAATCTCATTTAAGAAGCATACAACTTTTCAAAAACTGTTGACCAGTGAATCAACGAAAATCAGATGTGCGAATCAGATCTTAACATATGGTAAACATAAAATTAACTTAAGTTTTATATATAATCCAGATTACGTCACTAGGGGATGGTAAATGGGTGAACTAGCTCTAGCCTTTCGCCAGTGCATCGTCAGAAGTAATGGAATGTTGCAATATAGAGGTGTAGTGGAAAAATTACTAAGGTGAATTAAGCAGATGTGAGTGCAGTTATGTATCCATTGTACTAAAGAGGTCGACACCGCTGTGTTATCACCATCATCACCCATTATTTTCACCAGGTAGAGGTAAGGAAGGAAGAATTTTGGTAGGGTACAAGATGTTAGACAACACAAAATATCAGAACCAGACAGAAAGCTCCAAAGCCTTATTAAATTGATTTCGATTTATCTAGTACTAAGGTCCAAAGAATTCTGCAACCAACTGTTACGTACTCTGGTCAGTGTAGCATTTAGAATGTCTTTACGAAATATATAACACATGTTACCTTGTAAGCTGTGTACAGCTAGATTTTAAGAAGTTCTAAGAGTCTCTAAACAGTATTTAAAACATTGGTTTATGTATTAATCGCTTCATCCAATAGTAGTTCTTTAGCAACTAGAATAAACTGTATATATCCGTGTTTATGTAAAAGTTTGAAACTGTATACTTCTAGGTTCATCTTAGTCTTAGGTGGAATTTAGCATTAATTATATATCCTATAATTATTTAATCCATTTGTTTATCTATTGTGACGTGAGATAATCTGTGATTTATAGTAAATATTTCATTTTAAGTCCTGTACAATGGCACTGAGACAGACCGACCTATCGAGTCGATAACACACAGAATTGAAGTGATATTATCATGTATGTTTATTTGATGTCATTATAGTTCACAATCACCAGAATAACTAGGCGAGGTGTCGTATCTTTGTTCATAATATAGCAGTTCCCTGTTCCCCAAAGAAAACTTATGAATTGTGTGAAAGAGAATGTGAAATCATCAGATAAAGTACCAGAATCGTGTCCTGAATTACGTATTCCCCAAAGTGTATGCCACAGAAACTAATGTTTTAACATGACAGAAGGTAATTTTTGATCGACCATCAAAAAAAAAAAAATGCTCATGGCGGAAGATGGATGATGTAACGGTGACGAGCCCAAAACCTAACAATTAATGTGGGGGGGGGGGGTGAAGGAATGCAAAACGAGCAGTTTAGTGATCTTGTGTAACACTCTTGTTTAAGACTGTGAATGACTGGCCTACTAAAGATGTAATTTGTTAAGCTCTTGACTGCTGTTATACAGAGCACGACTGTCACGTTTTATAATAGCATATTACGTTTCTCACCATGACTAAACTGCCCAGCGGATTTCCAGATTGTCACTCACTGGAAGTTAAATTATCATACCATCATTATGTGGTTAATAAGGCCCAGGAGTCGAATGTAGTCTTCAACCATATTAGTGCATGCAATCATCTGCCTAGCTGGGAAAACTGCAGGTCAGTGTCCTCAACAGTACAATCATAGAAGTACGGTACAATCATCAGTTATAAAACATAAGTCATGCTCTGCATGGCATATGTTGTGAGCTATACAAATGTGATCTTCATGCACTAGATTGAATAGTCCTTAATATTAGAAAAGGGTCTACACAAAGTTGCCGGATTTCTCGTGCAATAGTGCGCCTCATTCACTGTTTTTGGACAGGTCAGCATCAGACCATGCTTTTCCTGTCCTGAGCACCTTTTACTCTTGTCCAAAAACTAGCATGCGGATAGTCCATGGAGAGTATGAACTAAGAATACGACTGTTGTAATTCACCCGATGGTTCTACATTCTCTGTCTTTCACACCATACACTTTCTTTACCTGGGAAACAGAGCACTAATATAATGTCAACATGGTTATGAGATGTCACTCCGAATATACGAATGATGATAATATTTAATTTCTATGCCAATCAACTCGATAGACTAAAGCGTCAAAATGCTATTATTCGAAACCCAATACAAAATTTTTATGTTAAAATAAACTGATTATTTCAAGTCACATTAGATCAGCCACTGGATTAAATTATGGTTTAGATAGACCCAGGGTCCTGCCACAACGCTGCTCTTTTATTCGCTGACTATAACTTTTTCCAGCAGTCTTCATAACAGCATTTTCCTTCCATACTTTTCAGCAAGTCCTGTCTTAACACTGATGGTGAAACTATTATAAGTATAGCTGGAGTGTCAAGAATGTTCCAATATCACAGATAAACCAACTGATTAGCTAAGTGAAGATGACAAAGTCGCCTCCGTGAAGTCTGAGTAGCTCCGTAGAAAATGTCTCAAAACTCTGTATTCTGTACAGTATTATGTAAGAACAAATCACGTCTGTAGAAAAATCAGATAGTTACATAAATTCAGTTCCTCTACAGTTTTTTGTCAACTGAGGAACAGAACTAAGGACTGGGAGAAAAAGAATTTAAATACATAAAGTTAAATGCCAACGTATAAGATAACACATAACACAGTAAGGAAATCAACGTGGAGAAAAAAGTAGGCGAAGTAACAAGAACAGAAGAGAAATCCCTAAGAGTAAAGTGGAGAGACGGCAGGTGTCCAAACAGAATAAAAAAAATTGCCCTCACAATGTGGCGCCACATACCGCCCCTCACAAAAAACTCTTAAGAATTAAACAATCTGTTTGGAGTCACACCAAACGTACATTCTGTACCCTTATTCAACGTAACAGGAGGTGAATGAAATGAAAAGAAAGAGTCTGAAAGGTATTTGACGAAAATCTGTTGAACTCTGAGCAAAGTAAGATAAAAAATTCTTTTGAATAAGAATGGTAAATGGAGAGAGTATTATGGAAAGCCTTATATAAGCTTCTTGTAGGAAAATAATAGGAAAATGAGTATATTCGATAAAGTGCAAATCGAAAGAAATCTGATGAACTGTATATTAGCTAATAAAGTTGTAAAGGGTAGACATTTTTACTTACATAGATAAAGAGGATAAAGCAAAAGGCATGTATGCAGAGCATGATCCATAAACTTTTTCATAAAGCGACATGAATTAAAAAAAACGTGTTTTGTGTGTGTCTTTTGCTTCATACTGTCAGCACTTCGTCCTCGAGTCTGGTTTAGAGGAGCTAAAACACGAAGGTGAGTACAAGAGAATGATCTCATGTTGTAAAGAGTAGCCAAAGTGAATTAAAGAAGTGAAGGGTTAGTGATAGGTATGAACAACTGTTGGGACAAACATTGGATTTAGTGAAAGTAGCAGGAAAGGTGAGTATTTACCAATGGATTAATACAGTGCACAGCAATGGTTTGGTGTGATAGGTGAACAGGATCAACACAGAAGATTGTTTGGTAAAATGATGAGATAGTTAAGTTAATAAGGAAGAAAAGTATTACATAAAGGGCTTTTAATATAAAAAAAAATAAGTGCTGAGCAAAAATGGAGGTTAAAATAAATGTGAAGGAAGAACGCACCAAAGAACGTGGGAGTCATTATTAGCAGCTTCACGTACGATAATTACTAGTTTTCAGTAGTAAATTGAATCAATTTGCAAATATTATAGAGACTTGTAAGAAAAAGCAGAGTAATCACTTCGAAAAAAATATTTTTTTTTGAAATTTCGAAGGCAACGAATAATCATTTATCTTCTCCCAGAGCATAATGTGCACTTTTTCTCTTGCCAAATTTTGTAGTCACAGTTATCCTTTAAGTAACACTCCATATTTTTGTTAGCTATATAAGCTCGTGAAATTCATACTGTTTTACTTATTTAAATTAATTCAATGAAGGTAGTCAAATTTACGCTAACGATCATAATATTTAATTAAAATATATGTAGCAGCCTGACGGGTCTCCAGATCGTGTTGAGATTGTTGGCTTACTGTAGGATAGATTAATTAAATGACCGAAAACAAGACACATTTGCCCCACCCCTGGGATTTACATAGAAACCACTGAAGAATGAATGCAACTGAAACCTTTGCACTAACTACGGGTAACTTACACCTCTGCATTCAACACACAAGTATAACCTCCGAGCTCGCAACATACCACCGACACCGTTGCACTCTGAACTCTCTCTCTTTCTCTCTCTCTCTCTCTCTCTCTCTCTCTCTCTCTCTCTCTCTCTCTCTCTCTCTCTCACACACACACACACACACACACACACACACACACACACACGCACACACACATGCGCACACACGCACGCACACACGAATTCCTTGTACCATCATCACATATACTTGACATCCCTTCACTTAACACTCCTGACACCACACTCTTGACACCCTTGCATTCACCACACACTCTTGCACTTACCACACAGTCTTGCACTCATCACACTTGCACTCACCACACTTGCACTCACCACACACTCTTGACACACCTGTATGCTTATATAAAGTTACCACGAGTAGCCAACACATTGCATTTATTTACGGTAATAAATGAACTAGGCTTCACTTCCAAGTCTATTCCTGGGAAGTCTGATCCTCTTCACTGTGATTTATTCCATCACGGTACCAAGTATTACAATTCGTCGCCTCCACTACCAGATTAATGATGGGGTTCGTGGACTTCCTAATTATAGTATAACGTTTCTTCAGATGGGTGGGCTTAAACCACTGTCATTTTAAAAAACACATAAATTTGGATAATCATATTGGAGAGGAAGGGAATAAATAAGTAATATCTTTCTAAGTAAAAGGACACAAATGCAGCTAATGTGACATTGTGACAACGTTTCGCTCTCTAGGAGCTTTGTCAAGCCACTACAAACAACACATGGACACAGAGGGTATATATAGGCTTTGAGTGAGGTGTAGTGCAAGTAGAGGTGGTGGTAGTAGTAGTATACATGTGGTGGAAAAGTCAGCTGGTACATGAGAAAGAAACGTTACAAAAGCTATGGCTTGGCTAGCATAAAAAAAAAACTGGTTGGGCAAATGTATATGGATGGATTTGAGAAGGCATGTATCGGTGTATCGTTCCAATCACGGTATTGTGCCTTTTTTGTTATTTATGTATCGGTGTCTCTCCTCTATTACAAAAGAACATAAGAAAGGAGGAGCACTGCAGAAGGCCTGTTGGCCCAAACTGGACCTGTCCTTTCATGTAGTAGCAATTATGTGATGGCGAGGTTTACTGTTTTCTGGAGGATTCTCGCTAAGAATTCAGAGATGATGAAGCTGCCCTTTTTTTGTTTGTGTTAAAAACTGCGATTAATGCTGATTCAAGGTATTTGCGTCTGCAGAAATTAGGTTCTTTGATTACTAGTTCACCGTCCCTGAATTGCATGAAATAGCGGAGTTTGTGTTGTACGCAAGCGTTCTTCGATTTATCATTCCAACATGCATTAATGTGTTCATTAATGCATTGATTGGTTCATGGTGCTTGGATTTTGTCCTGGTTAGATCCTTTACTGAAGTGTTAGATGCGATAGCGGCTCTAGTGTTAGATTGTGCTAGTACTTCAGAAATGTTCAATGCAACCTGGCTGCTGGGAAGAATTATAACGTTGTTAGAAGTGTTGGTGCGTGGAGAATTAATTACCTGAAGAGCTCTTTTCTTGCAGTCTTTGATGAAAAAAGGGAGGAAAATGTAAATCAGTGAAGATCTGGTGTATGTATGTACATTCCTCGTCAAGAAACTCAGGACTAAAAATTAGGTAAGCTCTTAGGAAAAATCCGATGATGATGCCTCTTTTGGTCTTAGTATCTTGACTGGAATAGAAGTGTGTGAGATCGTTTTTATTTGTAGGTTTCCGGTAAACTTGAAATCTTAGGTTATCTACTTTGTGAATGAGGACGTCTAGAAAGGGTAGCTTGTCATTGGACTCTTCTTCTAGTTTACACTGGATAGCTGGTTCAACTGCGTTGAGCCTTGCCTGGAGATTCCGCACATCAAAACGTTTCGGCGTTATCACGAGGACGTCGTCCAGGTAATGTAACCAGTGACGTTAGAGGGAATGATGTTGGCGAAGTGTTCAGCCTCTAGGTGTTCCATGTCCAAGTTGGCTAAGGCGTCGCTGATGGGGGACCCCATTCCAATGCCATATGTTCGTTTGTAGAGCCTGTTATTGAAAGAAAAATAGATGAAATTAACACAGAATTCAATCAAGTAAACAAAGTCTCCGGGAAGTAGAGGAAGATTAAGGTCCTGATTGACTTTCCCTCGTAACACGTCAATGGCTTATGTGGTGGGTACTTTAATGAAGTGAGAAGTCACGTCCAGATTGCTTAGTTTCTTGTTTCGGATGGAGAGATTTCTGATGCAGTTGGTTGATTAATGAATTTGGCTTAAAGCCTATCGACTTCTGAATAGTCATTAAGGCTTCGTGTCTTCTGTTCACCACCAAAAATACTTTAATATCTCATTATAAATAAACAGACGTGTGTATAACTAGTTTTACAAAGACACAAAATTCCAGAATTCCTCACGTCTGACCCAGTATATTAGTCTTAAGTCTCCACCTTTTCTTAGCTATTTATTGCTCCCACTAACCACTACATCACACTAATGTATGTGACTTCTGAAGACTTCATCTGACACCAGCTCTACTAGCCACTAGGTCGAGGCCAACTAGGCCACCAAATAGGACTGACCAAGTGCAAATATGTTTGGGAATAATTCTATGAACAAGGGAAATAGTAGTGTCTATGAACTAGCAATATTATAAAAGATATACCCTACATCATAGTCCAACACACACACACACACACACACACACACACACACACACACACACACACACACACACACACACACACAGTAGCTGCTACCACTGAAGAGGCCGGACCAAGAACAATGAATCGACCCCTTTAACCACAATTATGTGAGCACATTTATGTGAGTCCACACACACACTTAACCTGCACTCAGCACGCACACTCGACACCCCTGTTTGCATCAAACACACATGACACTCCTGCATTCAGCGCATACGCTTGACACTCACCCCACATAACTAGCATTCCTGTACTCACACAAAACACCTAACACCCCTCCGCTCATTACACCCTATGCCTACCTGAACTCACCACTCTCACTTCTCACCTCTGCATGTTTTGCACGTCTCGACAGTCAGTACATACATCTGTCACGCCTTCACGTGTCTGTACATACTAAGACCTTCCTTTATGTATAACTGTCTGACTGTTCAGAAGTTCCACCTTATGACCCATAAATCATTAGTTTATGGGTTAATCCTTGTTACATAAATGGTTTAGAAAACCGACAAATTGTTGAATGAGATACTTGTGCAAGACAACAAAGATACCCCAGTGTTGCAAAAGTATCTCATTTATCATCACGGATTAAAATGCTTCTGAGCTCAAAGGCATACCTATTAGTCTGGATTCTGATTGTTTGATTTTCTCATCAAGTTAGGTTCCTGGAGGTAAATTCGAAAACAGGAACAGAATCCAGCCTCAACTATATTGGGAAAGAATATACACTGAACAATGTTGATGCTAATCGTCACTGTCTCAAACGCATGTCAAGTAATGTACGAGATCTTTCAGTAAGACAGTCTCCATGCAAATACGAGAATATTCTAGCTTGAAAAAAATATCTCTTCCTTATACACTTCACTTGAAAAGGGAATAATTTGTTTAAATAAAATCAGTCTACCTGGAGGGTATTCCGGGGATCAACGCCCCCGCGGCCCGGTCCATGACCAGGCCTCCTGGCAGAACAGGGCCTGATCAACGAGGCTGTTACAGCTGGCCGCACGTAGTCCAACGTACCAACCACAGCCCAGATGATCCGGCATTGACTTTAGATATCTGTCCAGCTCCCTCTTGAGGACAAACAGGGGTCTATTGGTAATTCCCCTTATGGTTAGTGGGAGGCTGTTGAACAGTCTTGGGGCCAGAATACTTATTGCGTTTTCTCTTTGTGTACTAATGACGCCCCTACTTTCACTGGGTTATTTTTCATCGCCTGCCAAGTCTTTTGCTTTCATGGGGAGTGATTTCAGTGTGCATATTAGGGACCAGTCCCTCCAGGATCTTCCAGGTGTAGATTATAATGCATCTCTCACGTCTGCGCTCCAGTGAGTTACGGTGCTTGATGGAACTTATATGTGCAGTAAAGGTTCTCTGTACATTCTCTAGAACTGCAATTTCACCTGCCTGGAATGGAGATATTAATGTACAGCAGTATTCCAGCCTAGAGAGAAGAAGTGATTTAAAAAGGATCATCATTGGCTTGGCATCTCTTGTCTTGAATGTTCTCATTATCCATCCTATTAGTTTCCTCGCAGATGTGATAGTTGCACTGTTGTAATCCTTGAAGCTGAGATCTTCGGACATTACCACACCCAGGTCCTTCACATTACTTTTCCGCTCTTTGTGTGATTAGAGTTTGTAGTATACTCAGTTCCAGCTATTATTTCTTCCAGTTTTCCATAACGGAGTAGTTGGAGTTTGTCTTTATTGAACATCATATTGTTCTCCGTTGCCCATTGGAAGACTTGGTCTATATCTTGGAGATTTGCCGTGTCCTCAGTGGATGACACACTCATGCAGATCTTAGTATCGTCTGCAAAGGATGATACGGTGTAATGGTTTACATCTGTGTCAATGTCTGATACAAGGATGAGGAACAGGATAGGAGCGAGTACTGTGCCATGTGGAACAGTAGTTGCGAGAGGCAGGAGTGACCTACTCTGAACCCATGTTGGCCTGCATTGCGCAATTGTTGGGAATCCAAGTGGTTTGCAATCCTACTTCTTAGAACTCCTTCAGTACTCCTTTTTTTTTTTTTAGTCCTTTTCTTCCTAGTTTCACGTTTACCAATTCTGTACGAATGGCATCAGGTTTTAATTAAAAGTGTTCTGTAGCAGTTGCTGATTCAAATTATTACCGTTTCCTGCACTTAATACGAGCTGACAAGCAGACTAAAGGATCAGTGTTAAGGTACATGCAGAAGCAGCAGTAATCTAGGAAATAATAGGCGTGGTGCCAGCATTAGTGAAGAAAAGATTCATTTTGTTGAACACGTTGTAATTGCGTCAGCGTTGCGTCGGTATCTGCTTGTACTGAAAGCGATTACTTCAGCGGTGAGGCATTTAGAAACAATCGTCTGTTGTCTTGGCATTAAGTAGCTGGGCTCCAGCTCTAGCTCTTGTAATTTAATTATACTTAATTTCAGCTTCTTTTTGATCAATTAGATGGCCTATTTGCACTGTTTACTACGAGGCCTATTTTTTTTTTAGCAATGAGCAGTTAGGTTGATTCTGTGCCTAAAATATATTTTCTTTTCGTTTGATCCGGGCCTCTTAATTCCATGTTCCACAGTTTAAAATTATATATAGAGTGATAATTCAAATAGAAAAAACATCAGCATTTATAGAAATTTTATTTTTTTGGTAAAAGACTTAAAAATTTTCAGTGTGTACCCTGGAAATATAAACACACATGCAGTATAATGTGATCCTTTATTGACTACGTTTCGCCCACACAGTGGGCTTTTTCAAGTCACAAACGGAACTACCTGGGGTGGAAGGAGCGCGAGTATTTATAGTCAGGTTCAGAATGCTGAGGTCAGGTGGAGAATGCTGCATCTGATGATGTACCGAGTGGGGTTATAGAGTCTAAAATCTTGAGTAGCTTGGAAAGGAGATTGGATAAGTTTGTGAGCAGACCTTCTACAGTGTTCTTATGTGGGATAGCGATGAAGAAGTTTCTTGGCAAGTGGTTCAGCTATGTTATAGAAGCCACTATTCTGGTTGAAGTTGTCGGAAATAGAAATAAGTGATGATTCCAGGATTCTTCGGTATTGAGTGTTGTCTTCTGTGGCGATAAGTCTTGAGTTTCTGTAGTTTATCAAGTGGTTGTGTGAATTACGGTGTTGTACGCAGGCATTCCTTGTGTCGCCAGACCTGCTTGCGTATTGGTGTTCTGAAATACGTGTTTGGAGGTCCCTTGATGTTTCGCCCACGTATAACTTGTTGCAGTCATTACAAGGGATTATGTATACCCCCTGCAGAGGGTGGAAGCTTGTCCTGTCTATCACTGGTAATGTCCTTGATGGTCGTGGTTGTGGAGGTAGATACTTGAAATGAGGTATTGGAAAAGATGTTGGAAACGTGTTTGGCAATGGAGTTGGTGGGGAGGACTATGTATCTCTTCTCGGCAGTGTCTTCTCTGGGTGTGTTGAAGATGTTTAATGCCCGTCGTCTGCAGTCTCTGATGAAGTGACGAGGATAGTGGAGTTTAGATTATTATTATTATAATCAAAAAGAAGCGCTAAGCCACAAGGACTATACAGCAGTGGAGTTTAGAAAATACTTGTTCAATCATCGTGCATTCTTCTTCAAGAAACTCATTGCTGCAGATTCTGAGTGCACGCAGGAAGAAGCCTATAATTACACCACGTTTGGTTGCCAAACACGTTTCCAACATCTTTTCCAATACCTCATTTCAAGTATCTACCTCCACAACCACGACCATCAAGGACATTACCAGTGATAGACAGGACAAGCTTCCACCCTCTGCAGGGGTATACATAATCCCTTGTAATGACTGCAACAAGTTATACGTGGGCGAAACATCAAGGGACCTCCAAACACGTATTTCAGAACACCAATACGCAAGCAGGTCTGACGACACAAGGAATGCCAGCGTACAACACCGTAATTCACACAACCACTTGATAAACTACAGAAACTCAAGACTTATCGCCACAGAAGACAACACTCAATACCGAAGAATCCTGGAATCATCACTTATTTCTATATCCGACAACTTCAACCAGAATAGTGGCTTCTATAACATAGCTGAACCACTTGCCAAGAAACTTCTTCATCGCTATCCCACATAAGAACACTGTAGAAGGTCTGCTCACAAACTTATCCAATCTCCTTTCCAAGCTACTCAAGATTTTAGACTCTATAACCCCACTCGGTACATCATCAGATGCAGCATTCTCCACCTGACCTCAGCATTCTGAACCTGACTATAAATACTCGCGTTCCTTCCACCCCAGGCAGTTCTGTTTGTGACTTGAAAAAGCCCACTGTGTGGGCGAAACGTAGTCAATAAAGGATCACATTATACTGCATGTGTGTTAATATTTCCATTGTGTCGGTATTTTATACCATTTATTTCCAGTGTGTAACCTGGATGCTGCTCCCCAACAATGTTCGAAGGATGTAGCTCGCCATTATATTTACTTTATGAGAAATTACAGCGATATCACCTTTCAAGCCCGAGGTAACACTTCGTCGATACAGATAAAATACAAAGCGATTTTATGCCTAATAGAACCCATGGAGAACTAGGCAACCGTCGGCATCCAAAGTCTTCCTGTCCCCTGTCACATCTCTACGAGGATTACTTGTTATATTGTGTGGGGGATCATGCATTGCACCATTTACATCAGTACTGTATTGTCCGGAACATTCAACGACATCTTAAAACAGTTGTTTTAATGCTATACATTATTAACATATGCTCATTTACTAAGAATAAAGACAAGAGATTTTCAATACAAGACGGAATCCCACTGTGGAGTGTATGTGGATTTGCAGCTATGCAGAGTACTTAATTTATTTAATTTTTAGTTTTGTATTCGCTTACAACAATCTCAATGTCATGCTCATTCATAACTTGCAACAGGAAGCAAAATGCTGGCTATCCCATCAGCATGTTAACGTTTATGCTTTTATTTGAAGAATCTCTCGCCTTTGTAAATAGTTACGAACAAGCGTAATATTCTCATGTATAAAATGAATTAATACTTCTGATAACAATATTGCTATAATATTTTTAAGTATGACAAATATACGTAGCTATGTGGTAGCTCCGTGTTACAAAAAACGCGATTCTAAAAGCTTAGAGATCTCCAGTGAATACTAGAAAGGACTGCCCTTCTAGCATCCAGCCTGTTACTGGGTTTTCGTAACAAGTAGTCAGTATCCTTGTCCAATTATCCATTAGAATTCAGTATAATTCAATAGTGCTTCAGGATTACAACTGGTAGGCTACTAACTAGAGAAATTAAAATTTAATAAATTTATTAAGTCTAGAGGTATATTATCAAAGTAAATTAAATCACAGCAATCAAAATAAAATGAGTCTCTCGAGTTCAATATTATTGTGCTGAAAGCACATATCACATTTATAATTCTTAACATTTAATAAGATATTACAAATATGTACAAGTAAGTTTGTGTATGCGTGTAAGTGCTCTAAGTAGTTCACTATGTCTCACGACTCGACTAGACTTAAACAAGTGACTGACAAAGTCCTCTAATAAACTAACTTCATGACCGACTGGCAACCAGAACAGTCTGCTTGAACAATGAAAAGAATGCTAAGCCCAATAGCCATATAACAAGCGACTGCGACACAATCAGGATCAAGGAGATAATATAACGACACTAAGCAGGGACCATCAGCAGATCCTCCACAAAAGTTACAAAACTCCCATACTACTGAATCTAAGTTCAGCATAGGAAAAACCCTGACTGTGACAATACACAGAAACCAGTACAAAATTAGGTCAGAAGCTATAGCTAAGGACCTGAGATGTTCAGAGTGTCTAAGCGACACACAACCTCAGTACAACGTCGAAAATCACGAAGTCTATACAATGTTCTGTGAACAGAGTTCTACAGAACTAACAAGAATAATGAGACAGACAATCTGTCCAACCACCAAGCGAGTCTCGAGCAGACTGAATACTTCACGAGAGGTGAGGACACCCCCCCCCCTCGATCACGTGATAGCCCCGTGGACAGCACAGCTCAGAAGCCGGCAGTATAACGAGCGACAAGCGATAATTACAGTAGTTTGACAATCAAGACTTGAACTGAGCACATATTATGTACATCCTAACAACATAAGTCAAATAAGAATATAAAGCAATATATTTACGATTTAGCTATTATCGCAAATATAAGCAATATAAAATTATATGAAAAGATAATATACATTATATATATACATAATAATCATTGTAACCCATTCAGGGGTTGCAACACTCCATCAGCATCCAGTTTTCAATACTGGGCGAGTCGAGACGAGCAAGACTCCTTACACTTGTTGTTCCTGCATACCTAATAGTGTATTACATACCCGAATGTTAGTCTACAGCTGTCTACCACATCCAGGGAACAGATGAGGGATGGGGGGTGTGAGTACATCCAAGATCAGGGTTGTCCAACCTGGGGTGTACGCACACCTTAGGGTGCATAAAGCCTCAGCAGAGATAAAAGAACGATCCCCAGTTTACAATGGAATTTTATACTATTCTTTAGTAATAATTTTTTTTAGTAATTCATCTCAAAAATACATGTCGATATATTATGGAATATATTATGAATCAAGGACAATAAATAATCAGCCCAGCTCATGTTCCAGCTAAGTAGGCTTCTGGTCGCTGCCTCAGATTGCTAATGAGTAAAAGCCATAACCAGTTGTCTCATTGTACTGTTTATTTCTGCTGAGTCTACCTGAGTACTTTACATGTGATGTTAACTTAAGAAAAATAAAGAATATGTTTTGTGCACTTAAATGAATGTATTTATTTTTTTCTAATTACTAGAGCACTTTATTCACACACACACACAATCTACAATCTACACACTACTACTACCTCTTCTTCTTCTACTACAACTACTGATGAAATTAGACACATGTGCGGCGTCTGGTTGTCTTTGTTGTGGACGTTTCGCCATCCAGTGGCTGGCTGGATGGCGAAACGTCTACGGTGAGGATGCCCGGGTGTTGTGCGTGTGTCATTTCATCCTGTCGGTATTATATACAATTCTTGTACTACTACTACTACTACTACTACCACTACTACTACCTCCACCTCTTCCTGCCTATATATAGCCGTCCTGCTCCTCCCCTGTTAGTGTGACTTTGTCAATGGTCCAAGTCGGACCGAAACGTCGTCGTAAGCTTCTGTCTTTTATGTGCGGGTTATTTGTGTATCGTTCCAGTCACGGTATTGTGCCTTTTTGTTATTTATTTATTTATTCACTTTATTCACTTATACATATCTACATTAATATGTAAAAACGATTTATTTGTTATGTTAATTCAATACTTTCTTTGCTATGAAAAAAATTTTGAGATGGGTGCGTGTTTTGAGATAAACGTGGTTTCCGATCAAACAAGGTACTAGAAGTTAGACCACACTGCCCTAGAATAAACTGAACCTTAAAATGAGCCCAGATAGGATAGCAGCTAAAACTATAAATTAAACCTTGTAAACTGTCCTTAATGGATCTGCGACAAAAAAAAAAAATATTTGTCTTTCTCAATACCATTAATCGTTATAATGCATAGTTTTCTCTTATTATGACCCATTTAATACGTCTTTCTTCCTTAGTCGCGCATGATACACTGCATCCGGAACTCATTATACTGTGCACGAACACGCATAATGTGCACCAACAAGCATGATGTGCACCAACACGCATGATACTGTGCAAGACCACACATGATGCTGTGCACCAAAACACATGATACTGTGCGCCAGCACGCATGATGCTGTGCACCACCACGCATGATACTGTGCACCACAATGAATGATATTATGCACCACCATGCATGATACTCTGAACCACCACCCATGATGCTGTGCATCACCACCCATGATGCTGTGCATCACTACCCATGATACTCTGCACCACCACGCATGTACTGTGCACCACCACGCATGGTACTGTGCACCACCACGCATGGTACTGTGCACCACCACCCATAATGTGCACCATCACCCATTATATTGTGCATAACCACCCATGATAATGTACATCACCACCCATGATACTGTGCACTACCACTTCACACTAATCCTCACGACACGTCACACTAAGCACCACTACACGTCACACTAAGCACCACCACACGTCATACTAAGCACCACAATACGACACACAAAACAGCACACGACACACTAAGCACCACCACAAGTCACACTAAACACCACCAAACGTCACAGGACCATGGTTCACACAAAGTACCACCACACGACACACCAAGCACCACATGTCACATTAAGCACCACCACGCGTCACAGCACCATGGTTCACACCAGAGTAGAGACATTGGACGTGTTTCTTTCAACCTGTTGTCTATGTTCCCCATCAGTAAAATGGGTACCTGGGTGTTAGTCGACTGG